>NC_050070.1:183994393-184310157 GCF_009764565.3 Dermochelys coriacea
TGAAAACTTTTCAGATGAGTTTTACAGCTATATCAGAAAATGAATGATTGTTTGGTTATTTCATTTACCAAAGGTAATTGAAGCAGATATTTGTGAAGTCACTGGGAGGTGAACTATCTCCAATTCAACAGATTAATCATTAACATTTGGAGGATTTTCTTGCCATGCTGGAGTAGGAGGAGAATATCACTAGACAGACATTTAAATTGCTTTATTTAACTAAAACAACAACATTAAGTATTCTGGATTTTTTTCTTCAACAGCAAACATATAATATTTTAACAAAAAAGCATGTGTTCCTTGCTTCTCACATTTATCTCCAGACTTCTTCTCCTTCTCCAGATCTATTCTGTCCCCAACAATCTTCTAATCATTGAACTTTTTGAAACTTTTTACTTTTAGAGCGAGGTAAGGGATTGACTCTATACACAAATTTGCAGAGGGACAATAGAGTTGAGGTCTGTTATTTCTCACCTCTCTATATTATTTATTTATTTTAAAACATTTTTGCTGTTAACAAGCATGTTACCTTTGGAGACACAAATCCACAGTTTGAGAACTGCAAAACTAAGCATCTCTGATGGTATCTTCTAGACTGAGCACTGAGTCCCATTGGGTAGATAGAAAGATTAACCTAAATAATCTATACAGAAGCCTTTGGAACCCCATAAGCTTGGGTCCCTATTCCATGAACTATTAGAACTCATTTACAAAACTTTTCTTAAACATTACATGAATATATTGTCTCATACTATAGAATTAGAATTTATAATCCCTATTCCATGATGAGATATCTTTGAGCTATAATGTATCTTAATTAAAACTATCTTTAGATAGGTTTTTTTCCTCAAAAAGCATTTTATCAAAAAAAATCCAATTTAAATTTAAAAAATCTGATTTTTAAAAATAATTTATTTTTATCTACCCTGACAGTGGGGAATGGTGGGAGGGAAGTATGGTCCCCAACTGGAGTGAGGCAAGGGCCGGGGCAAGAACACAGCAGGGCATGGGGTGGGGGGAAGGATTGGTCCCCAGCTGGAGCGAGGCAGGGGCAAGGGGCAAGATGAGCACAGTGGAGCATGTGGTGGGTGAGGATGATGAGCACAGTGGGGCATGGGGGGATTAGTCCCTGCTGACTGGAGCAAGGCAGGGGCTGGGGGCAAAAGCACAATGGGGTGGGAGCTCAGCTTGGTCCCTGGAGCAAGGGAGGGGAAGGGGGTGAACAGAAAGCACAGAAGGGCTGGGGAGGGTGTAAACAGGATCCCCCCGCCCCTGCCCACATAGAGCCCACATAGGCCCCTGCCTACCTTCTCTCTGGTTCTAGCCCATTCTATTAGTCTCTCTCTGCATTGAGCTGCCCCTCCTCCAGTGTGACAAAGTGGGAATGTTCTTAATGTTTTCTCTGAATACTGTGTGAATGCCTCAGTTTCCCCTATGTATTTCTTAATTATCTAGCTGGTGGGATAAGGGTGTGTAATTGTTGCAGAGCCCTAGGCAGGTGTGATGCTGTCTACACAGAGAATGGCTGACACCCTGTCACCTGGCAACTGATGGTCCAGACCCCTCCCCTGCAAGGTGTCAACTGAAGGTGTTAGAGAACAAAGAGATCAGGTGGCCTCCTCGCCCGGGAAAGAGACAAAGACCAGAGGAGAGGCTGGAGGGGGTTGCAGTTTGGAACTGGCTGGGGAAATGGAGGGAGCGTGAGGGGTCCTTTTTCTGTACCTACAAGCTCTGTTTCTAGACTGTGTTCCTGTCATCTAGTAGGTTTCAGAGTAGCAGCCGTGTTAGTCTGTATTCGTAAAAAGAAAAGGAGTACTTGTGGCACCTTAGAGACTTTGGTTTTCCACCAAATGCATCCGATGAAGTGAGCTGTAGCTCACGAAAGCTTATGCTCTAATAAATTTGTTAGTCTCTAAGGTGCCACAAGTACTCCTTTTCTTTTTATCATCTAATAAACCTTCTGTTTTACTGGCTGGCTGAGAGTCACGGTGAATCACAGGAAGTGGGGGGTGCAGGGCCTTCCCCACACTCCGTGACATCCAGCGGCAGCAGGACAGGTTCTCTCCAGTCTCTAGGGTGGGTGTTGGGAGTGAGGAGCGAAAGGTAATGTGGTTACTCCTATAACCGGACTTTTAGTTTCCAGTCAGTACTGCTAACCGGACATTCAGGTCCCATTTTCTATTGGAGTTTCCAGTCTAAAACTGGATACCTGGCAATAGGGGTGCCAGAAAGCCTGAGGTGGGGGAGGGGCAAGCAATCATTTTTAAAAGTGTGAGGGCTAACCCTTAAGCGGGGGAAGGGCAGAGAAAGCAAGTGGTGGGTGGGCTAGGGAGTGGAGATGCGTTAGTGGGCAGGGCCATGTATGCTGTATTGCCCAGGTAGGTTGGAGACTGTGAGAATCAGTTGACACAGTACCCCCAGCCCAGGTGACATGACAGCCAGTGATGGATTTAGAGTTAGTAGGGCCCCCCGGCCCTCTGCTCAGCTTCATTTTTGGGGCCCCTCTTTGGGACCCAGCCAAGAAAAACAACATTCTCTCTTATCTCCCCCACCCACCCCCGTTTTTCATTCTTCTCTTCTTCATCCTCCTCCTATAAGTAATAGCAGGTAAATGAAAATAAAGTGTGTTACCTTGGTTGTTTTTGTAGTCTAACTTATTTTTCCACAGACCACTTGAAAATTGATGAGGATCTTGGTGAACCACTTAATGATCTTTCCAAATATCGTTTGTGCCATCAGCTAACTAGTGTGAAGCGCTTTGGATAAGAGCGCTTTATTAAAAAAATGTAAAAAAAACATTGGAGTGTAGGGTCTGGCCAGGACTTAGGTGTGGAAGGGGGCTCAGGGCTGGGGGTGCAGGGTCTGCGAGGGAGTTAAGGTGAGGGAGGGGGCTCAGGGCTGGGGGTGCAGGGTCTGCAAGAGAGTTAGGGTGAGGGAGGGGAATGGGGATTGCGGTGCAGGGTCTGGCCAGGAGCTAGGGTGAGGGAGGGGCTCAGGGTTGGGGCAGGAGATTGGGGTGTGGAGCGCTTACCTGGGCAGCTCCTGTTTGGTGCGAGGGATGCAGGTGGGAATGTGGGGGGTTGCAGGAGTCAGGGCATGGGGTGTGGGGGAGCTGGGTATGTGTGGGGGGTGCAAGAGTCAGGACTGGGGTTGTGGGTGTGTGAGGGGAGTGCAGGAGTCAGAGCAGGGGGCTGGAGGTGTGGGCTGCGGTAGTGGGGGTGCTCCCAGCCCCCCGCCCTGACCGGCTCACAGCAGTGGGCTGGAGGGGGTATACCCTGATTCCACCCCCTTCCCCAAGGCCCTGCCCCCACCTCTTCTCCGCTGCAGACCCACTCCTCTCCATCCCTCACACCGGCAAATAGCTGTTCAGAGGCAGGGGAAGTGCTGGGAGGGGGAGAGGCAGGAATGCGGCACACTTGGGGGAAGAGGCGAGGGAGGGGGGAGCTTGGCTGCCTGCAGATCCTGCCCTGCAGTAGAAGCCAGCAGGACCAAGCTTCTGCCCCCGCAGGAGAAAGCGGTGGTTGGGTGGCGGAGAAGAGCAGGCCAGGCCGGGGCCTCTTTGGAGCCTGGGCCCGGCTCCTGGTACTGCCCCCAGCCAGAGCCCTCACATTCCTGCACCATAACCTCTGCCATAGCCCTGAGCATTCATCAGAGCCCCACCCCAGAGCCTGCACCCCCAGCCCTGAGCCCTCCCACACTCCAAATTCCTCGGCCCCACCCATGTGTGGAATGAATTTTGTTATGTGCACCAATATGAAGGTGATGTGTCACACATCACCCCCATATTGGTGCACATAACAAAATTCATGCCACACATGGGTGGGAAAAATTAGAGGGAACACTGGTCATGTCCCAAAATTATGTTTACCTGAATAAACGCTCCGTCACTGTGGTTGGCAGTATAAGCACAGCAACTTATTTATGTGTCACTAGTGACCTATATACCGAAAATGTCAGATACACGTCATGTTTCACTTACTTAAGGAGAATTGGGAGATGGAGCAAATAAACTCACAGTATATATTCACAGTCATATTTTTAATTGTTTGTTTATTCTTCATTTTAAGTTTCTGTTGCTTTTAATTACCACCTCAGCCCACAGGCCCACACACAGGGTAAACTTTGAGAAATTTTTAATCCACCAAGCTTGCTCATCATCAGTCATATGGGTTTTCACAAATTCTATTCAGCTCTTACCCCTAATCTTATCTATGCTAAAAGTCCTCAAAGAGAAAACTTTAGCCATGTTCTGATCTTCCTCTCCCTGTGTACTATTTTTTTCAGCCAGCAGTTGTATGAAGCAACTGACATATACCAGAGAATAAAACAGGCCTTCACCGCAAGCATTTGCAATCAGGGTCAGAAGGACCCTAGCTGGACATTACTAGGTAGCAAGTGATGCATGGGGTACAACCGGTGTTGGTGTATCTCCTCTATCATACTTAACCAGTTCATAAGCTTTCGTGAGCTACAGCTCACTTCATCGGATGCATTTGGTGGAAAAAACAGAGGAGAGATTTATATACACACACAGAGAACATGAAACAATGGGTTTATCATACACACTGTAAGGAGAGTGATCACTTAAGATAAGCCATCACCAGCAGCGGGGGGGGGGGGGGGGAAGGAGGAAAACCTTTCATGGTGACAAGCAAGGTAGGCTAATTCCAGCAGTTAACAAGAATATCAGAGGAACAGTGGGGGGTGGGGTGGGGGGGAGAAATACCATGGGGAAATAGTTTTACTTTGTGTAATGACTCATCCATTCCCAGTCTCTATTCAAGCCTAAGTTAATTGTATCCAGTTTGCAAATTAATTCCAATTCAGCAGTCTCTCGTTGGAGTCTGTTTTTGAAGCTTTTTTGTTGAAGGATAGCCACTCTTAGGTCTGTAATCGGGTGACCAGAGATGAAAGCTAGAGGCATGTAGGTAGGAATAGCGGTCAGTAGGTTTCCGATATAGGGTGGTGTTTATGTGACCATCGCTTATTATAAACACCCTATATCGGAAACCTACTGACCGCTATTCCTACCTACATGCCTCTAGCTTTCATCTCTGGTCACTCGATTACAGACCTAAGAGTGGCTATCCTTCAACAAAAAAGCTTCAAAAACAGACTCCAACGAGAGACTGCTGAATTGGAATTAATTTGCAAACTGGATACAATTAACTTAGGCTTGAATAGAGACTGGGAATGGATGAGTCATTACACAAAGTAAAACTATTTCCCCATGGTATTTCTCCCCCCCACCCCACCCCCCACTGTTCCTCTGATATTCTTGTTAAATGCTGGAATTAGCCTACCTTGCTTGTCACCATGAAAGGTTTTCCTCCTCCCCCCGCCCCCCGCTGCTGGTGATGGCTTATCTTAAGTGATCACTCTCCTTACAGTGTGTATGATAAACCCATTGTTTCATGTTCTCTGTGTGTGTGTATATAAATCTCTCCTCTGTTTTTTCCACCAAATGCATCCGATGAAGTGAGCTGTAGCTCACGAAAGCTTATGCTCTAATAAATTTGTTAGTCTCTAAGGTGCCACAAGTACTCCTTTTCTTTTTGCGAATACAGACTAACACGTCTGCTACTCTGAAACTTAACCAGTTCAATCACTGTACTAAATCAAAGCAAAATAATTACCTAGCACTTTAGTATAGAAGAAAAACCATCGAAAGTGAGCATACTACCCTCAACAAAATTCATTTAAATTATACTTGTGAAAGTGGAGTTTCCAATGAAATTGGATTTGCACTCTAAATGTTCTCAGCTGCTTGTAAGAGCTCACAGGATGCAAAGAAGTCTCTGCTAATGAATTGGCGGGGGGGATTGTTTGGGTGATTGCTTGGGACAAGTTTGGTCAGAGGGCACTGTTGTTTGACTTTGTTGTAGCATTGAGTTATTGCATTATTCATAGCATCATTTTAATCTGATGAAAACCCTTTTTATAATAATTCCATTTCCCTAGTAAATGATTAAGGATGTACTACTTCTAATTTTCACAGTCTGCAGGTGGTAGTGAGCAGAACTGTCTATAACCATGCTCTGTAAACAATACAGGCATTGTCCCACATTAAAATCACAGTGTAGCTTTCAAAAGCACAAACTAGCTCTAGGCACTTACCTTTGAATTGTGAAATAACTTCATAATTTAAATGTGGGCTCACATAAAAAGGTGAAGGTTCATGGTGAGAATGGCTGTTACTGAAACAATAAATTCATTTTGGCCTAAAAGGAGTGCACACAGAAGTCATTGCATTGTATGTATCAGACAAATTTGAAATGCAAAGCTGAGTAGATGAAAATGTATTTAAATTAGCTAGCCTGACTTTGTGCTTATGTGTCTCCTATGAACCTCTAGTCCCATTGACATGTAGAAGATCCTAAATAGCTACATTGGTTCAGCTAGTCTTTCTTAAGCCTGAAACAAATTATTTCATCTCAAGGCCAGCACATAGGCATAAGCTTCAAATTCCTCAACTGCATCATGTAGAAAATGATGAGAGCAAAAGAAGAAAATGCATTTCAACCCCAGACTAATCTTTATACAATTTAAAAATTCAGTGGACCTGTGCAGAGATTTGACCACAGTTATTCAAAATAACTTGACTTTTCGTAATTAGAGGTTAGTCAAAGGATTTTTTTTATTACCTTTAAAAATGGTTTTGAAATGTTAGTACTTCAGTGACAGCCACAGTGTCAGCAATTTATTAGTTACTTAAAACTTAGCCAGTTGCTTTATGAAAGTAATTAAATGTGGGTAATTTATTGTCCTGTTCTGTAAGCAGATGATGAGAAAACAAATTGGCTTCCTTTTTCCTTCCCAGGATTGAATGTTAGCTCTTGCAAATGAACTCCTGTATTTTCTGACTAAGATGTGTATACATTAAAAGAGCTTAAATGTTAGACTTAGTTTTGATTAAGTAGACTGAAATCATTGGTTATGCTTTAGGTAAAATTCTAATGCTAGGAAATGAAACAAAGTAACTGTGGTGCTCTGTGCACCAATTTGCTAGTATTAATATCTATGAATATTTGAGTTTTGATTCTCCTTTTACTGTCAGGAGTAATTACAATGAAGTCAATGGAGTTATACCAGTGTATGAAATAGGAGAATCAGGCCCTTCATCTGAACTATGCTATATAGAGCCTATGGTGAAAGGAATTTGAGATATGAACTTGCCTAAGGCTTAACTATGTACTTGGCAGGACAGCATGGAGAGGGCTTGCATTGCTGCTGCCTTTGCTGTATGTTTTGTGGATGGATGGCCTCCATGACTGTCAATCAGGCAACTTTCTTGAACACTAAATTCACTGTAGTGGGAGGAAAAAACCCTCTGTACTGTATCTGAATCTAAAATACAATACTCATTTTAGTGGCACAAAGCCTTTGAATAATGACAACAATCTTAATGACACCATCAATATCAGGTGTTTCACTGTAACAAAATTTAAGAACACTGCTAGGGAAACTCTCCTTCTGTAAGACACTTCTGTAAGACAGTATGAATTTCTTCTTTACATTTCAAGGGGATGGAAAGGAAAAAAACCCCTTGAAAATAGCTGTTCCAGCATCTTTTTAATAGGACAGAAGCCAGTCCTTATGTACAGTGTGGTAACTTCAGAAGCTTTGGTTTTGATAGTGTTCATTAATCCATACATGAATTACTTAAACAGCCTCACTGTGTTGCAATATGAGTACTGAATACAAAGACACAAAGAGATCAAAGTGAGTTAACAGTGGCAAATTTTCAGAAGAGTGCTGAGTAGGTCTAGCTTTTCAGGAGGTGAAGGAATGGATGCCAAAACTGTAGCTCATGAAAACTTATGCTCAAATAAATTTGTTAATCTCTAAGGTGCCACAAGTACTCCTTTTCTTTTTAATAATATCAGATGATTTTAAGAGGAGAAAATTGCTAATATATAGCAAATGTTTATTTTCATGAGGAGCTTCCCATAAAGTTAAAGGGACAAAATCATCAGGGAATTATTTAGCACTGCTTGCTTCCAATTTATTGAATGTCAATTTGATCAGAAATATCTTGAGATAATATTAATGGACTTTAGAAAGAAGAAATTGAAAGAGGCAGTCAAAAAGAACAAGAGTCTGAAGAAGGTAGAAAGAGATGTTAGGCTAAAACATTACACTGGCAACGTTGAAAGATGAAAATGTGAAAGGACATTGGAAAGGAGCAAGATGAATGAAATATGTACAAAATTCTACAATGACCTCTATTCTTCACATGTCAATGTACAACAAACACCTTCAAGGCAACAGGTCACCAAAGAATTTCCCGATGTTATGTGGGAAGAAACTAAATATGCAGATGGTAACATAAAGAGAGGGAAGAGTCCGGGAGTTGATGATGTTTGGCAGGAATATCTCAAAACTGGGGAAGACATTCTCTTCAAAGCATTGGCACAATGGTTCACCATCTACCTCAATAGCAAGCATGGTGCTCCAAATGCATGAAGAAATCAAAAATAAAACTATTGATGCAGAAAGATGATCAAGAAGAACAGAACAACTACTGTCTGATCACACTCCTCTTGCAAGTGTATAAAGTTTTTACCCATATCATACTCAATTGGATTAAGAAGGATCTTGAAATGCACAAAAGCAGAGAACAAGCTAGTTTTCGCTCGGGGTATTCAACAACTGATCACATCCACTCAGTTCGGCAGCTCATCGAAAAATGCAAGGAATACAAAGTACCACTGTGTATTGCATTTGTCGAATACAAAAAGGCATTTGATTTGGTAGAGATTAACGCTGTACTCAACACGCTCAATGAAATTGGAATCAACCCGAGGAATTTCTTCCAACCTGCTGGAAGAAATTAATCACAATTGCTCAACAGAGATAACATTATTCAATGTCCCCTGTATTATTATTATATGCAGAGAAGTCAGACCAGGTGACACAATCTCAGTGAAGCTGTTTGCAGCAGCACTGGAGTTGCTGTTTAAGAAATTGAACTGGGCAGAAGGAATCAGAATTGATGGAGAACAGTTAACGCATCTTCTTTTCGCTGATGACTCTGTAATACTGGCAAAGGACACAGCACAACTGGAGAACAAATTGCAGCAACTGCAAACACTTTTGCATGATATTGAGTTGGAAGAGAACATGCTGAAGATGAAGTGGATGCGGAATGAGCATTGTGCAAAAGGGAGTCCTGCATTACAGACTAGGGACCGAGTGGCTAGGCAGCAGTTCTGTAGAAAAGGACTTGAGGGTTACAGTGGATGAGAAGCTGGATATGAGTTAACAGTGTGCGCTTGTTGCCAAGAAGGCTAATGGCATTTTGGGCTGTATAAGTAGGAGCATTACCAGCAGATAGAGGGACGTGATCATTCCCTTCTATTCGGCATTGGTGAGGCCTCATCTGGAGTACTGTGTCCAGTTTTGGGCCCCACGGGCTACAAGAAGGATGTGGAAAAATTGGAAAGAGTCCTGCAGAGGGAAACAAAAATGATTAGTGGACTGGAGCACATGATTTATTAGGAGAGGCTGAGGGAACTGGGATTATTTAGTCTGCAGAAGAGAAGAATGAGGGGGGATTTGATAGCTGCTTTCAACTACCTGAAAGGGGGTTCCAAAGAGGATGGATCTAGACTGTTCTCAGTGGTACCAGATGACAGAACAAGGAGTAATGGTCTCAAGTTGCAGTGGGGGAGATTTAGGTTGGATATTAGGAAAAACTTTTTCACTAGGAGAGTGGTGAAGCACTGGAATGGGTTACCTAGGGAGGTGGTAGAATCTCCTTCCTTAGAGGTTTTTAAGGTCAGGTTGGACAAAGCCTTGGCTGGGATGATTTAGTTGGGAATTAGGTCCTGCTTTGAGCAGGGGGTTGGACGAGATGATCTCCTAAGGTCCCTTCCAACCCTATGATTCTATGATCACTGTAAATGGTAAAGAAATTGAGAAGGTTGACAAATATATTTACATGGGTCAGCAGCTGATCAGAGACAACTCATTTGAAGGGGAATGCAGTAGGAAGCGAAAGATTGGGTGGGCAAGTTTCAACAAAATAAAGACATCTCTAATGGATGATGAATTGCCCTTGAAGAAAAGGAAAGAACTGTTTAACTCCACTATTCTGCCAGCAATGATATAGGGAGCAGAAAACTTGTCAACAACGAAAGCGGAGGAAGAAAAATTTGCGGTCACCCAGAGAGCAATGGAAAGGCGAATGTGTAAGATATTGCTCCGTGATCATATACCAAATAAGGAGATCAGAAGGCATACAGAGGTGACCGATGTTGTGCAGGCGATGTATGGTGGTTCATGTAGTTTACAGGCAAGATGGGTGGGTCATGTAGTCTATCTGCAAGACAATAGGTGGACAACCTGCATCGGTGATTGGATCCCCAGAGACACAAGTGATTACTGGGCAGACCAAAAATGTGCTAGGCCAATCCCATGACAAAACTCTTTGGGCAGAAATGGAAAGAATATGCTTGCAACAAAATAGAATGGTGTGGCATTGACTTATGTTCATGGAGGGATGGACGAGGACAAGCCAGATGAAGATGACAAAGGAGACAATGTTAATGATGTTCTTTACACCAAGAAAAGCAAAGGAAACAAAGAACCTAACTCTCTTCTATCTTGGTGCAGAATATATGATATGTTAATTACAGCCTAGAGCAAATTACTGCAGTGACTTGGGTAGTTTGGAAATCCTTGGAATATGTACCTACAGTGTAGTAGGTTTAAGACATCTGGGTCTGATCATCCCATCGTGTGGATGAAATGAGTGAAAAACTTCATGTGTCTATCAGCTACTTGATGAGACCATGGAGGGGATGGAGGGAAATGGCCTCACTATGGCACAGTTCAAAGGAACCTGCAGCGAATCCTGTCCCCCAGATCTGGGGAAGTTCTCTGAACAGACAGTCCTTCCATCCTATTCCCTGGCCCCCTTGTCCATGGTAGCACAGTTAGTGAAGAGCCCTGCTGCCAATGGCTTGCAGTTACACAAAATCCCTCCCCAGGTGGAGTGAATGCAGTAGGACTGTAATGAGTAGCATTAACTCCAGCTGTGAAATTGACAGAGAACAGCATTCCCTATCTCCAATCCATCCAGTCTGACCTAACCAATAAAGTCCTTTTCCAGTGCTGTTCTGAAATACAATGCTTGAGTATTGGTGCTTCCCAGCTACAAAGCTAGTAGCCCCTTCTTCATTTGAGTTGCTCCAGTCAATCTAAGTCAGAAGTACTAGAGTTATAGAGGAAGCAGTATAAGTATTGCATCCGATGATGTGCCATAATCCTTTTACCCAGCATTATTAGGTTAAGTAGCAATATCCTTGCCATATTACATTTCCATGGTTTTCAGAGGGAGGGGATGACTATGTGGCATTAATTCTGTTTTCTTCCATCTGATGCTTTTGGAGCCATTCTAGTAGAATTTCCACTCCTCTCATCCCAAGGGTGTATCACACCAAGTTCATATAGCTCAGTCCCAGCATTAATTCTTTTTATTATTTGTTTGTTTGTTTAAGATGCAAGATTTAAAGTCCTTGCTTTGTTTCAAAGACAAAACTTCTGGCCATTATTTTATGTTGTGGCTGTTTGCGGATTATTTGACATAGTAAGACAAAGAGTCCCTACACTACTGGCAGTGGTTTTAACAGGCCAAATTCTCTGCTGTTGTAAATCAGTGCAGTTCTGTTAACTTCAGCAGAACTGCATCTATTCAGACTAGTAGAGAATTTGGCCCAGCATCCTTCTTGAAAGGTTCGGAGGAAACCAAAAAATGTTCTTTAGGCATTTTCTCACTAGGGAGAACTTCAATAATCTCTATGATAATGTGAATATAGTATTGATAATTTCAGTAACATCTCTCATTACAGAATAGGTGCTGGAACTAAGGGTGCTGGGGTGCTGCCACACCCCCTGCCTTGAAGTGGTTTCCATCATACACAGGGCTTACAGTTTGGTTCAATGATTCTCAGTACCCCCACTATACAAATTGTTCCAGCACCCCTGTATGACAGTATATATGAGCATTGCCCAAATAACACCAAAAAACCCTAACAAGAAGCATCCTCAGTAGGCTAGGGCCTCAGCTGGTGTAAATTGGTGTAACTGCATCTGCAATAAAGTGGTCATCCAGGGGTTAACTAGATTACTTAGAGTATTATGGGTTGGAGCCATGCTTTACCCTTTCCATACTTCCTTGTTAGTTAGTGTGTGTTTCCCCCACGTGCTCTTTGCATATTATTGAATGAAGCAGCATGTTCAGTGCTGTAAGTAAAGAGTGTTTCTTGTGCATTAAGCAGTCCCTTTACAAAACCATTAATGGTGCTATGCTGACGTACGCTAGCTGAGGACCCAAACAAATATGATAAGAAAAGACTGAGTAGCTGCAGTGAGGGAGGTTTAGATTGGATATTAGGAAAAACTTTTTCTCTAGGAGGGTGGTGAAGCATGGAATGCGTTACCTAGGGAGGTGGTGGAATTTCCTTCCTTTAAGTTTTTAAGATCAGGCTTAAAAAAGCCCTGGCTGGGATAATTAGTTGGGGATTGGTCCTGCTTTGAGCAGGGGGTTGGACTAGATGACCTCCTGATGTCCCTTCCAACCCTAATATTCTATTATTCTATGATTTCATGGTAAGACTGTTACAGGGATCCAAGAGTTCACATTTGTTACTGGGTTGGTGGAATCTAGTTATAGAACATATCACCAGACTGGGGGGTCTGCTCTGTTTTTGACAGTGTGCCCTGAAGTATGCATTCATGGTCATGAACCGCTCCAGACAGCGTGATACAGATTTCCAGCGGTCAGCAAGGCTTATCTATCTTCACTTGAGAGAGACAAGATGGATGAGGTAATATCTTTTATTGGACCAATTTAAGCTGGTGAAAGAGACAACTTTCAAGATCCAGAGAGCTCTTCTTCAGGTCATGTCTCCTTCACCAGCTGAAATTGGTCCAATAAAAAATATTACCTCACCCACCTTGTCTCTCTCATATCCTGGGACCAACGTGGCTACAACAACACTGCAAGCTATCTTGACTTGACATTTTTTAAATGTACTTCCACACAAAAAGCATGATTCACATCTACCTGATATGTGAATGAGGATTAAAAATGATGAGGGATTAGCCCATAGAGAGAATAGATGCAAGTCAATATCTGCATCATGGGACCAAAGTAATGAGTATTCAGTGTAATGCTGCTGATAGTCCTTGGAAGTTTGGTTCCTAAAAGTGATGGCATTTCAGCAAAGGTATTACAGTGTTCAACCTGGACTCTGCATTAAAGTACTGACATCCAAAATAATTTTTCCCTTTTTCCTTTTTTCCCATAAGTGTATGACAGTGCTACCCCTATCTTTCTTTTCTTCAGCAGATCTATGGATATTGATGAAGAGAACCATTGTGCAAGTTCACAGCAGTGAATCGCTTCCAACTGCTTCCAACTTTACTTTAATGAACAGATTATTAAAATAATAATCTGATGCCCATACACACCCCAACATATTGTAGTAGCTGGCATTAAGCATTGCACTTAGCCCTGCTGCATCAAAATATATTGAAAAAACAAAAGAAAGAACAAAAGATGCTGTGCAGTTGCAAATTGCTGTGAGCCTGAAGCAAATAAAAGGAAATAGCGGTGACATTACCAGTTATACATACACTTATGCAAATTCAGTACTGTACTTTATCCATTATCAATTATAAACATGAATCCTTGACTTTAAATGCAGAATATCGAAGACTGAGTGACATGAACAAAATCTCCTTCTTCTCTTCCATTTGTAAATATGGAATTTATGGATGAATTTCTGATAGACTCCAGTGCTATTCACTAGATATAAAGCTGCATCAAAATGGGGGGAAGGGAGAAGGTTGGCATGACACTTATACTAACACAAAGCTGGTAATTTAATAATAAAAGCTCAAACTCTTGTCCATACACATAATGATACTATTTATGAACAAATATCTCTACAAAGGCTTCCTGAGCCAGGCAACTTACTTTGGTTCTTAAGAGCATAATACTGTTTCACTTGTAAGAGAAGCAGTAAAGATAAAAGGCAAATCTTTAGACAAAAGCATAGCACACTCCACATGATAAGGTATATACAGTGAAATGGCTGTCTTTGTAGAAACCTTTTGTCCACCTCAGCCATTATTGTAGCCTCCAGTGTGTATTTTTAGTATAAATGGAAGCATTTCAAAAAGGGCTGCTCTCTATAAAACCACTTTTCCTGAGTTCCAGAGACAATTTTTCTGGATGTCAGTCTTATTCCCTGTAGTGCAAATTCCTTAATGTAGACATACATGTGTTACCCTAACTCAAATCTTCTGTTCTCTGAAATTCCATTGGTGAAATGAATATTATGGACTGTGTGTGGTATTTTTCTTATTTGGATAAAACCCACAAGGGTTTCAATAGGAATTTTGCCTGAATAAGGATTGCATAACTTGGTCCTTTGTTTGTGAGTTCAAACTAAGCTACAGCCTATAAATAAGAGGTTTAAATGTATGGTCAACTTCTGCCCTCAGTTACAGCCTCCATATTCTCTGAAACTTGCAAGGCTTTGATATGACCCATTTCTACTTTTCCAAAAGTGGAAAGAGAGCAAAATGTGGGGGGAAAGAGATAAGTTTATGGGAACCATTAGTAAAATGGGCTTACAAAAATTACACAAAGCAAAGCTTCACATTATCACTAGCAGATCCGTTGTACAGAGGAAGTTGTAATTTTTTCAGCTTATAATTACATTTTGCTTTTTATTTTTAGGGATTTCTGTGCAGTATTTTTATTGAAATGTATTTCTTCCTTGCTGTTTTTTTTTTAAAGTAAAGTAATAGCTGACATTAAGCCACTGAGCTGTAAACAGAATGGCTATGGCATTTTGGAAGAATACATGGATATTTAAGAGCAAGGATATTTATGTAATGAAAGACAGAGTATGCTCCTCAAGCAATGAGCAAGAATAGGAGGGCAATATGTAACAAAAAAGTTAAAATGGTCTGTCTCAGTCCTTGTGTGGAGTCCAGCAGAATTAGATCATGACTCTTATTATTCTTACACTTTACAAATGTAAAGATGACAGACCATTTAGAAATACCATAGATTAGATCCCACTGGATATACAACATGTGACTGAATAACAGCTTTCCCTAATTGGAAGCAGTTAGCGTCATAGGGTAAATGCAGCCCATCAGGGTAATCCACTGGCAGGCCACAAGACATTTTGTTTACATTGGCTGTCCACAGGCGTGGGTCCCCAGAGCTCCCATTGGCTGGGAATGGTGAACCATGGCCACTGGGAGCTGTGGGGGGCCATGCCTGTGGACGGTCAATGTAAACAAAATCTCTAATGGTCCGCCAGCAGATTACCCTGATGGGCTGTGTGCCGAAGGTTGCCGACCCCTGAGGTACTTCTTCACCACAGGATTAGCTCAGGCTATAACCTTGTTGTTCCTCCTAATGACCCCTTCCATCCACGCAGAAAAACTTCTAACTTGAGCCTGAGGGTGTTTTACACTCAGGCTAACAGGCCCAGCTTAGGGTATAGGCTTTGAGCTTGGATTTCCCTTCAGCCTGAGGTGGCAACCACCTACTTTGCAATGAAAACACAGGCTAATTAAAATGGATGCTGATAGTCCTCCAGTCCTATCCCACTATTCTATTTGGGCTGTACTGTTTTGTCTACTTCCTCCCTTCTTTGGCACTGCATTTCTAACCATGTTTGCCTGCTCCATTTCTGCTGAACTTCCACGGCATTTGAACGGAGAAGTAATCCAAGAAATCCTCCTCCTGTGCTGCCAGTTTTTCAGAAGCTGACACCAGCCTTTTAATAAAGCTGTGATGTGATATCATTAAGACCCATAATTTGGGGAAATGGACCCAAAATGTTTATGTTTAATGGACAGGGGAAAAAATGGAGAGGCAGAGAGGTCAGTTGGGTGTGCTACACATCACTTTGTGGTTTGCAAACTGAATTCCTTAAAGACATGGTCATTCAAAGTCCTTGCTGCCAAATGCTGTTTGCTTTTACCTTCAGAACTGTATGAATGGTATGTCTTCACTGCAGAGTTAACTCTGGTGATCGGTTAACTCTGGTGATTAGCCTACCCAAGGTATGAGCAGCCACACCACAAAGTCACACCTGAGTCCCTGTGTCCTTAC
Organism: Dermochelys coriacea; assembly: GCF_009764565.3. NCBI lineage: Eukaryota > Metazoa > Chordata > Testudines > Dermochelyidae > Dermochelys > Dermochelys coriacea. Next base: position 184,010,544 of record NC_050070.1, read on the forward strand.
TGGTGACATACTCTCTTGTGTGTGTCCCTGAACTTCTGGGGCCAGACCCTGTGGTTCTTAACACTGCAGTACACTAAGCCACTTGTTTGTCATTCTGGGCACATGGGGAATAGTGAGAAGGCACTAGAGGTCTATCAGCACTTGAGTGATTCAGCCTGTTACCTCACTGCAAAGTGGATGGAATACCAGCCTGATTGAAAGTGGAACCTGGGCTCTAATACACACCCTCAGCTATGCTACGTAGCCTAGGTTGAAAGCACCACTTAACTTAGGTGAGGGGTTTTATGTGTAAACTAGAGGTGGTGAGGAGTAGAGTTGCAGTGCACAAGTAAGAGCTTGGGCTAACTCTGCAATGAAAATATACCCATAGAGACATATAAGGGAAGAAGGAGTCTGGGCCAGTGATCATTCCACTGCATGCAACTTTAGGAGAGAACCTCTGAGCATCACTTGAGTTTACCAGATCTTGATGGCTCTAGGATCACAAAAGTCTGTCTGTTTCAAGCATGTGCCTCTAACCAAGAACCACAGAATGCACCTAATTTCTAGTAAATTGATACATATGTCAATGGTACTAAAAACCTAAAGCACATCATTTAATGAGCCATTTTCATTGCTTGACATAGCTGCAATAGTTCTTACTCACAAGGTGGAGAAAACAACTGGAGCAATTAAGTGAAGAAGTGGCTATCAGCCTTCTTGGGGAGAAGTATCAATAGGTTCTCACTAGTATCCAAGAATGAAAGAACCTTGTGACCCCACACCCATAATCTTCATAAAGATATGCTTATGATACGAATATGGCATAACTAAGATATATTTTATGCAACATGGGTCATGTGAGGTATCATTGGAAAGGTTATGTTACTGAATTTGATTATCCTATTTGTATGCATGTATCATTTCTATATCTGAAGTTAAAAATATTGACTATGTAATAATTACAATTGTTTCAGAGTAGCAGCCGTGTTAGTCTGTATTCGCAAAAAGAAAAGGAGTACTTGTGGCACCTTAGAGACTAACAAATTTATTAGAGCATAAGCTTTCGTGAGCTACAGCTCACTTCATCGGATGCATTTGGTGGAAAAAACAGAGGAGAGATTTATATACACACACACACACACACAGAACATGAAACAATGGGTTTATCATACACACTGTAAGGAGAGTGATCACTTAAGATAAGCCATCACCAACAGCAGGGGGGGGAAGGAGGAAAACCTTTCATGGTGACAAGCAGGTAGGCTAATTCCAGCAGTTAACAAGAATATCAGAGGAACAGTGGGGGGTGGGGTGGGAGGGAGAAATACCATGGGGAAATAGTTTTACTTTGTGTAATGACTCATCCATTCCCAGTCTCTATTCAAGCCTAAGTTAATTGTATCCAGTTTGCAAATTAATTCCAATTCAGCAGTCTCTCGTTGGAGTCTGTTTTTGAAGCTTTTTTGTTGAAGTATAGCCACTCTTAGGTCTGTGATCGAGTGACCAGAGAGATTGAAGTGTTCTCCAACTGGTTTTTGAATGTTATAATTCTTGACGTCTGATTTGTGTCCATTCATTCTTTTACGTAGAGACTGTCCAGTTTGGCCAATGTACATGGCAGAGGGGCATTGCTGGCACATGATGGCAAACTGGATACAATTAACTTAGGCTTGAATAGAGACTGGGAATGGATGAGTCATTACACAAAGTAAAACTATTTCCCCATGGTATTTCTCCCTCCCACCCCACCTCCCACTGTTCCTCTGATATTCTTGTTAACTGCTGGAATTAGCCTACCTGCTTGTCACCATGAAAGGTTTTCCTCCTTCCCCCCCCTGCTGTTGGTGATGGCTTATCTTAAGTGATCACTCTCCTTACAGTGTGTATGATAAACCCATTGTTTCATGTTCTCTGTGTGTGTGTGTGTGTATATAAATCTCTCCTCTGTTTTTTCCACCAAATGCATCCGATGAAGTGAGCTGTAGCTCACGAAAGCTTATGCTCTAATAAATTTGTTAGTCTCTAAGGTGCCACAAGTACTCCTTTTCTAATTACAATTGTGTTTACACTTGGGGAACACCCACCAGACAGTATGCCTGTATGGGCCATTAGGAGGGACAATAGGACTTTGAAGATGCTAATCTCCCTCCTTCCTGAGAAGTTTCTTGGGATGTTGCTTTAAAACTGCAGGGTCAGGTGATCATGTCACCTGATACTGGACACCCTCTTGAAATTCTAGTGTTTTTCCATGAAGAGGGAGTGGAGGTTAACAGGAAAACAAAGGATTCCCACCATATGCAAATGCTATTTAAAGCTGGGGAGTGAGTTAATCTTGGTTCTTCTCCACTGCCTCCTGGCCCAAGAAGGAAGACTGCTGAAAACACCTGAAGAAACAAAGAAACTAAGCTAGGTGGGGAAAGAGCTGAGCCCAGGATAGAAACGTTGAGCCTGTGAGAGGAATACCTGTAGATTTAAGCTGCAAGCAGTGCAGTTTACCTTCAAGAAACTCTGCAACCTGCACAAAACAACATTCAGGGTGAGAATTTGCTAGTTGAAATTAATATATTTTAAAGTGTTGGTGTCTTGGCATTTAGCCACCAAAGCCATAAGGCAGTGTGCCTCAGTTTCCCCTTCCAAACAGCAGTCTAGATTGGTTATGCTTTCTTTGCTGTGCCAAGCTCTAAGTCTATTAGTTACAAGCTGAGAAGCAGTATTCTTATAGAACTCCCTTGTTACCACTCCTAGTCTGTACAAAAGTTTCTTCCAAAAATCATGCATGTTACACATTTTTAAAGGAGTTACCATCAGTACCAAATTCTTTGTTACAATTCATAGACCAGCAAATTCATGAAACAGAGGTGCTTCAAAGTATGATTATCATACCACACCTTCTGTATAGACAGTCCAGTTTGTTCCACATTTATTGTATTTTCCAACCCATTTCTGTACCATAGTATGTGTTCAGATAAAGGGTTTCCCTTACCTTTAGTAAAGGTTTTTAGTTTATGTATGTCTTTGGGGCATTGGAGAGGAAAGAGTGTAAGGAGACCTTGCATGTTACTGGCCCTCCCCCTGTGGAGTTGCATTTCATTTCCAGAGCTAAGCCCATGCAAAGAAACCCTCCCTCCTAGGGTTTCTTTGTGGTTCTCACTCGCATTACTCAGCTGCCTATGCTTAGCTGTTAGGAGGAGCTTGCTTGCCTGAGAAATGGCTGCCTCCTCCCCTTTCTCAAGTGGGTCAATAGCATTTTCACTGACACACCAGTTCTTAGCAAGACCCTCATCCTGCCTTAAAGAGACAGAGTTATTTTTCACAATACATCAGGAACAACATTTTGCAAAAGTGGGAACTGGATTGGGGTACCTTCTGTCACCACTCTCTCTGTTCCCAAGAGGCCAGTTGTGTGACTGCTTCCCTCTGGGAGGTCAGTTACACAATTCTCTCTGGCAAACCTCTCCTGGGCAAACATTTCTGTCCTAAACATATAGGGAAGGGTAAACACCTTTAAAATCCCTCCTGGCCAGAAGAAAAATCCTTTCACCTGTAAAGGGTTAAGAAGCTAGGATAACCTCACTGGCACCTGACCACAATGACCGATGAGGAGACAAGATACTTTCAAAGCTGGAGGGAGGGAGAAACAAAGGGTTTGTCTGTCTGGGTGATGCTTTTGCCGGGGACAGAACAGGAATAGAGTCTTAGAATTTAGTAAATAATCTAGCTAGATATGTATTAGATTATGATTTCTTTAAATGGCTGAGAAATTAGACTGTGCTGAATAGAATGAATATTCTTGTCTTTCTTGTAACTTAAGGTTTTGCCTAGAGGGATTGTCTCTGTTTTGAATCTAATTACCCTATAAGGTATTTACTATCCTGATTTTACAGAGGTGATTCTTTTTACCTTTTCGTATATTAAAATTTTTCTTGTAAGAAATTGAATGCTTTTTTCATTGTTCTTAAGATCCAAGGGTTTGGTCTGTGGTCACCTATGCAAATTGGTGAGGATTTTTATCAAGCCTTCCCCAGGAAGGGGGGTGCAAGGTTTTGATGAGGATTTTGGGGGGAAAGACATTTCCAAACAACTCTTTCTCAAAAAATAAACCTGGACGTTTGGTGGTGGCCGTGGAAGTCCAAGGGCAAAGGGTAGAAGTTTGTACCTTGGGGAAGTTTTAACCTAAGCTGGTAAAAGTAAGCTTAGGAGGTTTTCATGCAGGTCCCCACATCTGTACCCTAGAGTTCAGAGTGGGGAAGGAACCTTGACAACTCCCATGTAATCAATGAGGGGACTTCTCTGTACTCACCCACCTCCCTTCTTAACCTCCTTCTCTGGGTCCCCCTCTAAGGCACACACCTCTGTGCTCTCTAGAGTGGGGTCTATCCCCTATTCAGCTGTGGGCTCACTCACATCTAACAGCCAGAACAGACCTTTCACTGGTAAACACTGTGAAATTTAAGCTGCCTCTCTCTTCAAATTGAGTTTGCCTCCAGTTACATAGCCCATGGAACCTCACCAACTGCAGTGGTCTCCATGATTCCACCACCTTCCCCTGGGCTTCCCTCTAGGACACAATTCCCTATGCATTCTAGAGTGAGGTCTGTCCCTTTCTTGGCTTCAATTAGCTGGCAGCCAGCAACTGGACAGTCTTCACACAGACAGGCAAAACCATCCATTCCCATCTGGTGAATCTTGCCCACATGCTCAGGGTTCAGCTGATCGCCATATTTGGGGTTGGGAAGGAATTTTCCTCCAGGGCAGATTGGAAGAGGCCTTGGGGGGTTTTCACCTTCCTCAATAGCATGGGGCATGGGTCACTTGCTGGAGGATTCTCTGCACATTGAAGTCTTTAAACCATGATCTGAGGACTTCAATAGCTCAGACATAGGTGAGAGGTCTATTGCAGGAGTGGGTGAGTGAGATTCTGTGGCCTGCATTGTGCAGGAGGTCATACTAGATGATCATAATGGCCCCCTCTGACCTTAATATCCATGAGTCTATGAGCCTTCAGAGAAGCCTTTCTTTAGCCATTGGGTAAGATCTGGTCTCAACCACACCAACCTCTGGCAGGAGACTGCTTTTCACTTGTGCAGAGGGATTAAAGAGACACTCTCCCATTTCCCCAGCAGTTTCTGTGACTTTACTCTTTCCCTCTGGCACTTTAGCACAAGATTCCTCCTTGCTGCTGACAGACCCCGGACAGCCTGAGTCACATTAAAAAAGTTGTTCCCCAATAACATTTGAGTTGGATTATGGGAAACAGCAGCAACTGTTAATTCAACTTGCAGATTCTCAGTTTCCATGTGCACTTTAGCCAAAGGTACAAGGATTTTGTGACCTCCTACTAACAAAAGCTCTGCCATCTGTCTTGGCAGTATGCCTTTATCCTGAACAAGGTCTCTCCTGACCACAGAAATTTCTGCACTAGTATCTCTCCCTTGCCCTAAATAAGCAAACAGAAAATAACAAATCAGTAACCACTTCATCTGTTCTCTAGCCAACACACTTAAAACTCACTTAAAATCACCATCAATGTCTCACAGCAATAAGCTGTGCACATGACCCTGCTTGCTGCACCACTGTAACAGGTTGGAACCCACTTCCAGGGTTCCACCTGATGTACTGGGGTTTCACTGAACCTGCCTGCTCCACTAGCCTGGGCTCCCTTACACTGTTTTGCTGAGCCAGCAAACACACACACAGGTAGGCCTCCTCCAGCGTGCGGACACACACACACACACAGGTAGGGTCACAGCCAAGTGTAGAATCACACAGAGTCTGCAATCAGCTCTGCATGGGAAGACTCATCTAGCAAATATCCCAGCACTCAAGTGCACATCCCCTCTAGAGTGTAAACCCAGAATTGTATTGTCTTGCGCTGCACAGAAAACTGTATAGCATAAGCTCATGAAATTTGCTTCCTCCCTCACTGTGAAGGAAGATATGCACAGCTTTTGCGCGCACACACACACACACACACCCCAGTTATGAATTATACAAACTGGGTTTTAGAAAACAAAACAAGTTTATTAACTACAAAGGATAAATGTTAAGTGATTATAAGGGATAGCAAACAGATCAAAGTAGATTACTGAGCAAATAAAACAAAACATGTAAACTAAACTTAATCCACTAAATTAACTGGTTAATAGTAGCAAATTCTCACCCTAAAACATATCTTAGTTATGCCATATTCATATCAAAAGAATATCTCTATGAAGAATATTGGGCATAGGGTCAAACCCAACATTGCGAAACATGACGTTTTAAATCTACTTTTAAAAAAAGTAGCTTATAACTAATGACTCACGGACATAATTTCAGGATTTGTAAGATAATGTGTTTTCTATGTAGACAGGAATGGGGGAAGATGCGTCAAAAAGCGATGAACTTGAAAGGCTTGAAAAGCTGATGAACTTTAGTTATCCTTTTTGACAGACTTGGTCTGAGATTCACATAGAACAGATTTTAAAACCCAAGCTTTTTTCAAATTGGATATTCGCATGTAATCACCTGACTCCAGGAGCTGGGGCTTTAAGAAAAACACCAAATACCATGAGACTCACAATGGAATTGTGAAAGTTGGTGACACTGTAGTAATCAGAAACAGGAGAACTGAAAAAATCATGGCTGTTTTCAGCCAGTTTTCTTTGCATTCTTCTGTTACTGGAGAATGCACCAAACTTACACATATATATTTGAGAAACTGAAATACCTTCCTTATGGCTCCTACATTTGTATTGTATCCTAAATGTATTACCCTACATTTTGTTGGGTACTTTTGATAGTAGCAATGAAAATAAAGGAAATACTTTTTCATTTTCTTGTACTGTTATGTAGTGATGTTGGCACAGAATGAAAGTAGCTGATGTCACCCTTCAGCTATATATCCGAACTGATTCCCTACTCTCAGTGCTTAATTTGTAATTAAAGAGGTGCCGGGGCTCAAGCAATTTTTTTTTTTACATTCATAGCAGAAAGCCCAGATGTGCCGGGGCTATGAATTGCCAAGCCTAGAGATACCAGGGTTCAGCCCAGGCAAGCCCTGACACAAATTAAGCACTGCATACTCTATTTCACTAGGGTACCTGAACTGAGAATCTGACCGACAATGTGACTCTCAGATCTTTCTCTCTTAAATGAATTGGACAATGTTTGAAAACAACTTTCTTCTAATAAATTTGTAATAAACTGTTATTTTATGTTAAATTCCCAGAATTAAAAAGGAAAAGGTTCATCGAAATTAGATTAACTCAGTTTGTGGTAATTTATACACTGAAAAAATATGTAACACTGACATTAGCTTACACTCATCCTTCAGTATAACAGCATATTTCCTTACAGCCCAAAACGTACTCGATAGAGGCCAAATTCTTCTCATGACATTTATTTCAATGGCAGAACTGTGTATGTTTATTCAAGGGTGGAAGCTTCCCCTAGAGAAGATACAACTTCCTTTGTCACTTAAGCTTTTAAAGACTATTGGATCTAGTTGTATAATTAACACTTCCCCGGTGAATAAAACATTGCAACAAAGACAGGGATCAAATGTTTAGTTTCTTGGAGCTAATCTTATTATCACTCTTGTGGAGCATGTGAGCAGTGTAAAATGCAACAAGGCCATATTGCCTGTGGCTAAGTGCTTTACCACAGATGGACTTCACAGCCTTTGGAATTATGCTGTCAGAAACAAAGAAACAGGAGATTATTTTAATCTCTTAATTTTGGAAGCACAAGGGAGGAACAATCTAAAACGAAGCTATCACTATTTTGTGATCCAGAATTCCTGTGTCACTACATTCTAGGGCTGGATAGACTGAGTTCTGATACTTTCCTTAACTAAAGCTACATACAGATCAGAATAATACAGACTAAGGGCAGGAAGCATCAACATCCCATGTTTATAATTTGTTACATACTTGAAATATGTAATGTACAGTGCAAACAGTCTACCTTTGATTTAAAGAATAGTTTATACTCCTTTTCTTTTTGCAGATACGGACTAACATGGCTGCTACTCTGAAACCTGTTTATTTATGGGGAATTGCTGAGTAATCAGTTTCAGAGTAGCAGCCGTGTTAGTCTGTATTCGCAAAAAGAAAAGGAGTACTTGTGGCACCTTAGAGACTAACAAATTTATTAGAGCATAAGCTTTCGTGAGCTACAGCTCACTTCATCGGATGCATTTGGTGGAAAAAACAGAGGAGAGATTTATATACACACACACACACACAGAGAACATGAAACAATGGGTTTATCATACACACTGTAAGGAGAGTGATCACTTAAGATAAGCCATCACCCACAGCAGGGGGGGGAAAGGAGGAAAACCTTCCATGGTGACAAGCAGGTAGGCTAATTCCAGCAGTTAACAAGAATATCAGAGGAACAGTGGGGGGGGGGGTGGGGGGGAGAAATACCATGGGGAAATAGTTTTACTTTGTGTAATGACTCATCCATTCCCAGTCTCTATTCAAGCCTAAGTTAATTGTATCCAGTTTGCAAATTAATTCCATTTCCCCATGGTATTTCTCCCCCCCACCCCACCCCCCACTGTTCCTCTGATATTCTTGTTAACTGCTGGAATTAGCCTACCTGCTTGTCACCATGGAAGGTTTTCCTCCTTTCCCCCCCCTGCTGTGGGTGATGGCTTATCTTAAGTGATCACTCTCCTTACAGTGTGTATGATAAACCCATTGTTTCATGTTCTCTGTGTGTGTGTGTGTGTGTATATAAATCTCTCCTCTGTTTTTTCCACCAAATGCATCCGATGAAGTGAGCTGTAGCTCACGAAAGCTTATGCTCTAATAAATTTGTTAGTCTCTAAGGTGCCACAAGTACTCCTTTTCTTTTTGTGAGTAATCAGTTGGCACTTTAAATCCTACCATCAGGTAAGAACTTCCAAAAAACAAACAAACAAACACCTTCTCATTCTTTCCTCACTATAAAGAGGGTTTATCTCCTGTGACTAACTGATTTTTAATCAGCTTGCAGGGACATGAAAGACTAAAGAATAAAACATGAATAGAAGTTTAATGTCCCCCAAATGGGGGGGAGGGAATAGTACAAACTTTAAATAGACTTAACAACATTATAAATATTGAAAGAGGTATTCTCTCTTGCATACCTTATGAGGCTGAAGCAGAGGAAATATAGAAAACATATATAAAGTATATCCAAATATGTGACAGGGAAGAATTTATCAATTAAAGGAAGACAGATGTTTAAATGAAAGGTGCATGAGATTACTAAGGACATGCAGTAGAGACAGAAGTGATTTAGCAGTCTCTAACTTAGTTTTACTTGTTTTTTGTTGCTTGTCCATATTTAGTTTTTGTTTTTGGACAGCTCCTCAGAGGATGGAAATTATGGCAGCTCCTGATTGCACCAGCTGATAGTTTGACCCATTGTATATAGTGTTGTATGACTGTTTCAAAGGCAATATAGATATTAAAAATATTGTAAAATAGGAAAACTTGCATTCATCTAAAAGGCATGTGGGATCAAACAAATTTACCTCACCAAACATATGTGTGATCAAAAGGATGAGAAATGTTCTTACATATTATTCTTGGGTTCAGAAAAATATCATAATTCCCCACAAATAAACCAAACTGCCTGGTCTTAAAATCAAAAGTAACCAGGAAAAGATGTACATATCACTTTCACCATTGGAAAAGTACCATCTTCTAGTTGCCTTGAGACTCAAAGCTGACCACATGTTCATGAATCTCAGGGGCTCCATTAACGTTATAAGTAGAGCAAGAAGGAATGTTTGATTAATGTTCCCCCACTCCCACAATGCTAAATCATCAAAACCAAAACTATTTGTAAGGAATGGGCAGGTTTAACAAATTTAGGCTATAAAAAATCAAAATTGAAGAAAAAATGTTTCAATTGACCCAAAATGAGAAAAAAAAAATTTAGTTGACAAATATTTTCAAGACTTCAACTTTTTGTCTGATTTGAGACAGGAAAAATTCTGAACTTTCAGATGTTTGTGGGATAGGAAAACTGTTTTCTGACCAGCTCTGGAGATAATGTGGTTTAGTTTTTACTGTGAGATAGCTAGGTGAGGTCAACCACAGGCAGGGGTATAGTGCTTACCTTGCAGTAAAAACTAGCACACTTTTTTGGCAGTGAAGAAAAAGCCTTGATATATATCTCTAGGCAGGAGAGAACACATACTCTTGCACCTTGTCTCTCTATGGTTAGATGAAGTAGTATAGGATCACAGTCCAAAGCCTCTAGTGTGAGTCTTAGCCTCATCCCTTTGGGAACAGCATGGAGTTGTTTCATCCACAGGAAAGAGCAAAGTACTTCCCAGAATTACCAGGCTGCAGAGAGAGAGACAAAGCTGCTGCTAAACTCTATGAGGAGGCATAGTATTCTCTTTGTCCCCAGCTCTTCTGAATGGTAAAGAAAAATAGTTCTGCATCCTCCCTGCCCCCTCTGGGTGATCAGCATCTCAAGGTATGCCTACACTGCAATTAGACACCCATGGCTGGCCCTTGCCAGCTGGCTTGGACTAAGGAGCTGTTTAATTGCAGTGTATAAAGCTCCAGTCCAAGCCAGAATGTGTACACTGCAATTAAACAGCCCCTTAGCCCAAGCCCAACTCATCTGGCACAGGACAGCTGTGGGTTTTTAATTGTGGTGTAGATGTACCTCAGTGAGCACTGTCAGTAGGGTGACCATATTTCCCAAGTTGGTAAAAGTACTTGTATTCAAGTGAGTTCAACAACAATCAATCAGAACTATGCAGTACAAACATTCAGTTGACTGAGCCCCTGTTAAAAAAAATATTGAGTAGTTGGATTTTTTTATATTCCTTCTTAACTTTAAGGATTTAGGGTTCATATTGGGAGAGGTGACACACACACACTCCTGTACACCTCTCTCACACGGGGGAGTGACCGACCAACACGACCCTTCCTGCCCAGTGCTCTCCGCCCTCCAGGTCTGACTGGGCCCCAGGAATGGACTTGCCTGCCTCTCCTGGTACCTGGCATTGCATCTTCCCGGCATGTGGGGGTGAGGGGCTAAGTTCCCTCTAAGCCACATGGCCATGCAGTAGCCTATTAAGCGCTGCACAGACACTCAGGGCTGCAGTAGGGAGAGATGCCTCTCCCCCAGCCCCAATCCAGCCCCAGCCTGGAACTGCCATGGCCAGGGGGAGAGGAGCCCCCTCCTCCAACCTAGCCCTGGAAGTGCCGAGGCTGGGAGAGGTGCTTCTCCCCCCAGCCCAGGTGCTGCTGCAGGAAGAGGGGGCTGGGGGAGTCCTCGCTCCCTGTTGTAGCCCTGGGACAGCCTTTCCCCAAAACCCCTCATCCCTGGCCTGTTACTTAGCAGCTCTGTGTTCTTGGGGAACCAAGGCGCAGTACCCAGCCTGTCTGACTCACAAAAGACCTTCACCCTCACCCCCGCTCCCACCCCCAGCCTCTGCTTGAACCAAAACCAATCAGGAGAAAGACTTACAAAAAGAAATGAAAAGGCAGTGGGAGACACACCCCTGGGACAAGGGTGACAGGATTAAGGAAACTCCCCTAGCCTCATTTGCATCAAATATGGGACAGGGAGGCATCTCCATTAGCATACAGAATGGAGAGCAGAGATTCCAAGGCAAGAACTGCATGGAACTCTGGGACCAGAAAAGCAGGGAAGCACTGCATGATGGGGGATCTCTGCTCCAGATGTTAATGAACCCATGCCTGCACACACCCAGCTCAGTAGTTATCAGACCAATTCTAGTAATACATCCTTTATTGGTATCCAAAATAGTGAAGCTCCCTAATTGCATTGCGAGCTCCCTTCAAGGAACACCACCAATAGCCAGGAATGATCAGTTCCTATTGTCTAGCCTGAACAAAACAACTTTGGTATACTCCCTTCAGCCATCAGTTTACACATAAACAAATCTAGTGTTCTCCCTTGAACCATTGTTGTTTCCCTACCAAAAATCCTACCTATGCTCAAGTGAGTGTTGTGATGCCTGGATCCAAAATCTGCATCAGTTCCATTTGGACTTCATCTTCTCCTGACTGATCGTGCTGGGGGCTCTGCCTGTCTCCAGCACTCTGGACCCTCAGCTACCACCATCACCTGAGACCCCCAATTGATTCAAGCTTCATGCAGTGGTGAGAACCCAGCTCACACTCTCTCTCTCTCTCTCTCTCTCTCTAGATATAGCCTTCTGACCCTGAGTTCTGTGATCAGTTACAGTTTTCTAAACCTGACTTTTAGAATCAAATTTAAGTTAGATTTAATATTATAACTGTTTTGTTTGTTTGGCTTCCTGATGGTTATTACCTGGTGTGACAAATTTAGACCAGAAGAATATAAGAGAGTGCTGGAAGGCAGGTATACCAGCCTTCAGAATGAGAAGGCCCATGTTCCCTGGATAGCCAAAGGCTACTCCAGGCCAATTAAGACACCCAACGCCAATTAATTAGTTAAAGCTATTCGGCTAATGGAGACAGCTGGAACCAATCAAGGTCCCACTTATACTGTTTAAAAGCTCTCCTTCCAGTACCCTCCAGGAGGCTGCGGTGAAAGAAACTGGAGGAGAGGAAGCATTGCTGAATCCTGAGGTAAGGGTGAAGGCAAGAAAAGGGGACCATTGGGAAGTGGCCCAGGGAATTAAAGTCATATCAGTGGTGAAGGGAAAGCCACCAACAGGTGCTATCATTAGGGTCCCTAGGCTAGAACCCAGAGTAGAGGGCGGGGCCCGGGTTACCTCCCAACCCCCCTTACTCTACAGAGATCTCCTGGAGAAGGGAAGCAGGACTTGGTCCAGGCAGGAGGCTGAATTGCGCCTACTGAGCTCTATGGAGCAACAGAGACTATGGGGTTTTTCCCCCTTCCCATCTCCCATACTGGCCGGTGATGAAAGTAACTCAATAGGCTGTGACTCTTGCAGCTACACTGAGAAAAGGAGGTCACATTGCAGCCTTATAGAGTTTCTGTGGCCACTGAATCCACCCAGAAGCATGGGACCCACCAATACAGGCTTGGGACTTTGTCACACTGGCAATAACTTTCATGGCTAAGCTGGTTGCTTCTCTCTCTTATTCTCTCTGTCTCCCCCTTGTGGGTATTTTTGGCTTCGTCATTTGCTCTGCATCAACACTCCTCATACCTAAGCTAAAAGATCCCTGCAGAGCCCAAAAGTGGGTTACTACCAGAACAATTGCAATGTGAAAGTGGGGATAGGGGCATGCTGAATCTGGGAAATATGAGGGTGGCAGATTGAAAGTGCTGCTTGACCCAGCCTGGTCAGGCATACTCTATTCCAATGTGGTGCCCATGGCATAAGAGGGTGATAGCATGGAGGTACTGTTAGACCCAGCCTGCTAAATCCAAGGGCCTATGAGGTTGACAGCTTGGAAATGCTGCTCGACCCAGCCTATTGAGTCCAGGAACTTATAAGGGGTCAGTTTGGGAGTGCTGATTAACCCAGTCCTCTCAGAAGCACTCTGGTCTGTGTGTGTGTGGGGTGGGGGGGGGTCTGATTCTGGAGCTGGAAAAACCCAGCCATGGAGAACCTAGGTCCTGCAGGATAGCTCCATTGGGAGGGAACTTACAGCAGGGAGAATTAGATCTCCGTATGAGAACACAAGTGACACAAGCAGTACATTGATGGAATTATAGAACTCTCTGTCCCCCCAACCCCAGAAAAGTAACCCTAATAAATGAGAATACCCCAAAGCAATGAGCAAATCTGGTAAAAAGCCCCATCCCAGAGCCCGCACCTCCAGATGGAGTCCTCATCCCCCCTGTACCCCAACCCTCTGCCCCAGCCCTGAACCCCCTCCCACAATCCAAATCCCTCAGCCCCACCCCTGCCACATGAATTTTGTTATGTGCACCAATGTGGAGGTGATGTGTGACATCATCTCCATATTGGTGTACATAAAATTCATGCCTCTCCCCAGATTTCTGTCAGGATTCACACCAGAATGTGGCCAGCAGCATCCTTTTGGCACTGTGTGGGAGGAAGGGGACAGAGGGAGGGAGAAGGGCCTGGCCTGTGGCTTTGCAGAGCTCATCTCTTCACCCGCCCCCAGCCCGCCCCCCATGGCTGGAAGCAGCTTGTCTCTTCCTGTGCACACAGTGTCGAAAGGCTGCTAATACCTGCAGGCTGCTGCTGGCCATCAACATAACCCAGCTGACTCCTGTCCCTTGGCTACAGTGTGGGCACGAAGGGGTTAAGCCCTAAGGATGCGTTGTGCACCAGGGCCCAGGGAGTATGACTACAGGGGCTTCAGCGAACCTGGCCCGAGAGGTGGCTCGGCTGGAGAGAGTGCCTAGGGGACAGGACAGAGCAGCCCCATCCTCTCTGGGGGCAGGACCCAGGGTGTGGGGTGGGGTGAAGAGGGTGCTAAGCCCCTACCTGGGGGGCTGCTGTGGAGCCTTCAGGGTTGGGGCATGAACAGGCTGGAAATCCCTTTCCCCCACCTCTACCACACCACTCCAGAGGTTAGCTGAGGTGTGGAGAGGCTTCCCCATGCCAGCACTGTGCGGGTGTGATGCTCTGTAGCTTGGGGGAACACCCAACACTCCTATGTTCATCCTTGTAAAATGAGTGTGTGGTATCCAATGCAAATTTTGTCATGTCGGGTGTCTTCTGAAGGCTCATGATGTAGTGAGCATTGTTGTTATGCTAATGTTATAGTAATTGTTGTTACAGCAATGTTATTGTAATGTTATAGGTTATGAGGCTGAAAATGTGTCTTCATGGCTTAAAATAAGCCCAGGCAAAAACTCTCCAAGAGCAGAAAGGCAGTTCACACCTCATCAGGGCATGTATGGGACAAACCCAGCCCAGCCTCACAGGAACAAAGGACGCTGGCTGAGGCAGCAACAAAAGGGTCTGTTGGACTCTCGAGAGAGTCACTCCCCTTCCTTTGGTCAGTTTGGGACTGTGATGAGGTAATGCTCACCTGACTCTGAAGGAGGGGGGCAAACCAGGAGGGAAGAAAGAACATGACAAAAGGGAGAGACATTTGCTATGCTCTTCCTCTCTCTTCCACCTACATCTGCAGACACCACAGCAAGCGACTGAAGCGCTGATCAAAGGGGAGAGCCTGGCTGAAGAGCAACCAGCCAGCCTGTGGTGAGAAGCATCTAAAGGTTAGTCTAAATAACCCACCGGATCGGCGGGCAACGATCGATCCAGCGGGGATTGATTTATCACGTTTAGTCTAGACACGATAAATCGACCCTCAAGCATTCTCCCTTAGACTCCTGTACTCCAGATCTGCAAGAGGTGCAGGCAGAATCGACGGGGGAGCAGTCAACTCACCACGGTGAAGACACCATGGTAAGTCGATCTAAGTATGTTGACTGCAGCTAAGTTATTCACGTAGCTGAAGCTGCATAAGTTAGATCGATCCCCCCCAGTGTAGACCAGGGCTACGTTTGTAAGGGCATTGAAAGTGTAAGATCAGCTTAGAATACGTTTTGCTTTTATTTCATTTGACCAAATCTGACTTATTGTGTTTTGACTTATAATCATTTAAAATCAATCTTTGTAGTTAATAAATCTGTTTGTTCTACCTGAAGCAGTGCTTTTGGTTTCAAGCATGTCAGAGACTTCCTTTGGGATAACAAGCCTGGTACATATAAATTTCTTTGTTAAATTGACAAACTCATATAAGCTTGCAGCATCCAGAGGGCATAACTGGACACCGCAAGACAGAGGTTCCTAGGGTTGTGTCTGGTACCAGAGATATTGGCTAGTGTCATTCGGTTGCATAATCCAAGGAGCAGCTTACATGCCAGAGGCTGTGCGTGAACAGCCCCGGAGTGGGGGTTCTCACAGCCAAGTAGGGTAGGACTGGCTCCCAGAGTCAAGGATTGGAGTGACTAGGAGATCATCAGTACAGATAACACCAGAGAGGAACATCACAGTGGGGCTTTGGCAAATGCAGGACTTGGCTACTCCTGGCCAGCATCCTGGGCTGGAGTGTCTTGGGCTTTCCCAGAACATTGGCCCAGCCAGGGGCAGTGGGGGGGAAAGGATCCTGCTGGCCAGAGGGGATATGGAAGACTAGCAGGGCTGAAGGGTGGGGGTGGAGCGAAGGGGAAAAGCAGGGAGAGGACAGCGAGAGTGGGAGCACATAAACTGCTGATGGATGAGCAGCAGAGGCGATGTGTAACCTCCCCCAGCCTGGCACCTGCCTGCACTCACCAGCCACCTCACCTCACAATGTGCAGCCAGTATGGGCCAAAAATGGGATGGGGGGTGGGCTCTGTTAGACAAGAGCCAACATGCAGCAGGGACTGCACTGACAGACCAGCACAGGGAGCGGCCAGCCCTGTGTGTTGCATCTTTGCCCCACCACCAGGCTTGCATAGCCACCCCCATCACTGGCCACTGGACCCCCCCACTCACCACTGGTGTGCGGGTGTCTGGAGAGCCGAGATCTGGCCAGCAACAGGAATCACTAGTAGTGATGTGAGGGAGACAAAGAATATGGGACAATTTGCCCATTTTAAAGAAAAAGTCAGGACACCTGCAGGAGGGCTTAAATACGGGACTGTCCCTTTAAAAATGGGACATCTGGATATCCTAACTGTCAGGGGAGACCTGCATAGGGCATACAAGATGGCAAATGAGAGGCTTCTGGTGCACTATCCCTCCCTTGCACACCCATTCAGACAGATAACTATAAATTGCTCCCAACTGCATTGGCAAGTCTGCATATGCTATATTGGTTGCCAGTATGTTAGACTTGCCTCTCCAGAATCTCAATCCATGAACAATGGAAGTAGATACTTATAGACTGTGTTCCCCATGTAGATACTTAGCCATCTCTTTATTATTCTAAATAAATTGAGCTTCTATAAGCCGTGTTTTCCAAACCTTTAATCACAATCATGGCCCTTTCCTGAACCCTCTCCAATTTATCAACATCCTTCTTACACTGTGGACACCAGAACTGGACACAGTATTCAAACAGAAAAGGAGTACTTGTGGCACCTTAGAGACTAACAAATTTATTTGAGCATAAGCTTTAGTGAGCTACAGCTCACTTCATTGGATGCATTTGGTGGAAAATGCACCAAATGCATCCGATGAAGTGAGCTGTAGCTCACGAAAGCTTATGCTCAAATAAATTTGTTAGTCTCTAAGGTGCCACAAGTACTCCTTTTCTTTTTGTGAATACAGACTAACACGGCTGCTACTCTGAAACTAGTATTCAAACAGCAGTCACACCAGTGCCAAATACAGAGGTAAAATACCCTTTCTACTCCTGCTTGAGATACCCCTGTTTATGCATCCAAGGACTGCATTAGCCCTGCTGGCCACAGCATTGCTCATGTTTAGCTGATTATCCACCATGACCCAGTGGCATAGCCAGCGTTGGATATTTGGGTGGGCCCCAACTTCAGATGGGTGGGCAATTATGGTGGGGGGGGACAGGAGAAATGGGGGGCTGCCTCTCCCCACCCCCTGCAGCCCCAGGTGTGCACCGATCTCCAGGAAGAGACGTTGCTCTCCAGCTTGCCTGGCTCCTGCTCCTGGCCCCCAGCTCCCTTCCATCTCCCACTGCCCCACACAGGGACCTGCTCCACCTTTTTTGAAGATCTCCTCTACCACCACTGGCCGTCCTTTCTCTTGCCCTCCTCCCAGTGACAGATAAGCCACTGGGCCAACCTGGGGCCCCGGAAAAATGGGCGCATCCAGGGCTTCACCTGCTCTGCCCACCTGGCATACCTGCCAAGAAATGAGGTGGGAGTGTGGGGGCTTGCTCACTCCATCTGCCCCACCAACGTTTCATCCGGGAAGTGGGGTCCGGGTGCGGGGACTTGCTCCGCTCTATTCACTCGGCTCCGGCAGGTGCGCCAGATGAGTGGAGTGCCGAGCGGACGGGCAGAGCGGGGCAAGCCCCCGCTCCCCAGCAGGAGTGCTAGGAAGGCAGGCGGAGCGGGACAAGCCTCTGCACCCCAACCCCACTCTCTGGCAGGAGCGCTGGGCAGGTGGGCAGACGGGGGCAAGCTCTGGGGTCAAAGCAGAGCTGGGCCTGTCGGGTAGGCCTGGATGCTAAGTGGGTGTGGCCATGGCCCTCCTAGGATCCCCATGACTATGCCCCTGCCATGACTCCAATAACTTTTTTCCAAGTCACTGCTTCCAAGTCACCTGGTATTCTCAAGGTTGTGGTGCTGGGGCCACTGTGGGAGGAAATACTGGTGCCTAAGTTGTTGGTTCTGGCGGTGCTAATATCGTCGACGCTGGTGATATCGATGCTGTAGCCACCAGTGGTGCCGCTGATGGGAGGGTCAGTGCCGGAGCTATAGAGGACACCAACAGTGTCGGCGGTGCCAGCAGTGCCTGCAGGGGGGTGAAGGACCCCAAGGACACCAACGCCAACCTGGACCTTAAGCCCTGGGCCTGTCCCTGGTTCTGGTGATGTGCCCAGGATGTTCAAAAGGGCCAGTGCATCAAAGGCTGCCACTGCAGAGGCCACGGTGCCAGGTAGGGCTGGTGGTCATGGCAAGATCTGGACCTCCTGCTCCTGGTCCTATCGGAGCAATAGGACTCTGTCTCCGACTCAGAGGTCTCCGAGTAGGAGGACCACAGAGGAGCGGTACTCTGGGCTTCCCGAGAGCAGTGCCGAGAATTTGGGGACTAGTGTGGCTCCCCTGCATGGGTGGGCCATGCCAGGGAGAGTTGCGCTGGAGATGGGGATTGGTGTGACATCATTGCTGGTTTGCCCCTTGATTGAAACTGGGGCTGCACAGTCACCGGCGACTTGTATCTCCTCTGTGGGGAGGACGGTGCCACGAGACGTATAAGGTCCTTGGCTGCCTCAAATGCTTCTGGTGTTGAGGGGAGCTGGAGGTGATTACCTTGGCGGTCTGAGGACCATTGAGGGTTTGGACTCAACTGAACCCCAGACAGGTCAGGAGTCAAAAAGACCCTAGAGGGCTGGAGAGATGAGGTAGTCTGACTCAAGGCACTTGTTGATGCCGCAGGTCCTTTGGTCTTTAGAGGGGGAGACCGACCCCTCTCCAGCCTTTTCTTCTTTTGTGGCACCAGGGACTGAGAATGAAGAGGGTTTGTTATGGGCAGAGCCATGGCGGTGCTGTGAGACCTTAGTGCTGGAGCACTGCAGACCGACGAGGAAGTGCTCGGCAAAGGTTCCGTGGACCCCAGGTCGGAATGTGGCTGGAGTGCTGCTTCCATTAGCAGGATCTTAAGTCTTTGATCCTGGTCTTTAAGGATCCTAGTGCAAAAACCCTTGCAGATCCTGCACTTTTCCTTTTGGTGGCTCTCCCCGAGGCACCACAGACAAGAAGAGTGTGGGTCACTCTTGGGCATACACTTGCCCCAGTCCTCGCAGAGTTTGAACCCTGGGAACCCAGGCATACCCCAGAACCGGAAAAACATTATTGGGGGGGACCCCCAAGAATCCCAACAACTACAGCAACTAACTGTGATTACAAACTAACAAACTATTTACACTATTTTACAATCAAAACTGAAGAGGACACTGCCAAAGGCTCTTGCAAAGCAAGAGCTGTTGTTCCAGATAGCCATCTCCAACAGTAAGAAGGAACTGAGGGGTTGGGGGTCAGTAGGGCCCTATATTGGGTGCCATGAAGGCGCAACTCCGGGGGCACCCAGGCCAACTCTATGGACACCGGTAAGGGAAAAATCTTCTGGCTGGCATACACATGACGTGCACATACCTGATTGGAATGGACATGAACAAGCACTCAAAGAAGAACTCTTACTCATGTTGTTGAGCACTTACATGTGTAGTGTGATCAATATTTCCTTCAATAGGACTACTTGCGTGAGTAAGTGTTCATTATTATGAATAAGGTTTTCACAACTGGGCCTTTCCCTCTAGTAAAAAATGAAGCCCTATAGCCAACATTGTGAGATGTTTGTTTCTAGAAACTCTGGATCAGAGAGGTTCTGACTGGATGCTAAAAGCAACAGCCTCTCCCTTCACTATATTAAGTCTGACTCTAAGCAAATGGCTTGTGACAAGGTAATGTTTGTGTGATGGGTTCCCTGGGGAGCAACCTGGGACTGTGGGACCACTGTACCCCCTTAACTCTCTCCAGCCTGGGCTGTATCTCACAATGCCTTGCTAGTGACTAGCAGCAAATGACTCCAGGTGTTATCAGTCAGCACAACCGCATGTGGAGAACCAACACCCAGTTAGATTCCATGAATGCTCCCAGAGCCACTCATGAATCACACAGGGAAATGCACCAGCCAAATGTCCCCAGCTCCCAGCACTGTATCTCAGGAATATACCATCTTGCACTGCTCAAGGTGAGCACTGCACATTTATTAACTGGTTCACCACTTTATCAATGGGAAGTGGACATACACCAGCCTTTGTAAAACCTGAGCACATTTACCATTCACTTTAGGCAGTCTCACTGGTAGAGATAAACAGTAAAACAAATTTATTGACTACAAAAGATAGATTTTAAGTGACTATAAGTGTTAGGCAAAAAGTCAAAGTTAGCAAAATAAAATAAAATATAAACATGCAGTCTAAACTCTCAACCCTATTAGACTGGGCAACATCTAGTTTAAGCAGTTTTCCTCACCCCCACTGGATATTGCAGCTCATAGTACACAGATTTCACCCTTGAAATCTGGGCCAGTCCCCTCAGTTGGAGTCTTCAGAGTGCCCTTGTTGCTTGCAACATAGGTGGGTGAAGGAGAACGGATCATCATGTGGCCACTGTATTCTGTTTTATACCCTCAGTCCCATGTGCTTGGGAAGCACAAGTCCAGGCATGTCTAGGGACATTGCTGAGTTTCCAGGCAAGGTTGAGCAACTCCCTTGGTGTGGCCTCAAGCAGGTGAGTCATTGAGTTGTAGCTCTATTGCTGGACAATGGTTGTTGATGAGTTGTTTGACACCCCACCTGAGTATTGGTTACTTTCCTTGCTGTTACCTCTAGGGAGCTAATATCTGGCTGATTTCCCAACTTACAGCATGTTTTACTGACAACCATACAACACAATTCTCATAACTTCATATGCATTAATGATATACAGAGAGAGAGAGAGAGAGAGAGAGAGAGAGAGAGAGAGAGAGAGAAATGACTTTCAGCAGATCATAATCTTTCCCCTGATACCTTACAAGGCATGCTTTATATGCAAGATCACGATTATTCAGAAATGAGGAATATGGGGGTTACAGGATGTACTCCAAAGTATAGAATGTCACAGTTTGCTTCCCAGTTTGCTATTTACCATCTAGTAAGCAACAATGTATACCTCTGTAATAGAGTGGCCATAGCAATGCTGGGGAGTACAGTTTTGCTAAATATCTCTGGATAATGGAAGGAGCAGATCTCACATCCTGTAAAATATTTCATATATCCCATGATGCTTGAGCCTTCCATTTATTCCCCTTTCTTCTGGCCCTTTCTCAACTGCTTTCCTCATATTACCTACAAAAGCTGTGTACTAACTGGTATCCCTCCAAACTATGTGGAAGGGATGCTTTCTGAAGCTCCTAGAGCAGAGTTGTTTTCCTTGGCTTCTGCTGATTCTCTTCCACTGCTGCTTCCCCATCTCCTTCCAAAGTTAGCATTCTTAGAATGAGCTCCCAGCCAGGCAGTTTGTTGGCTGGTGCGGCCACCACCTCCCGCACACATTCTGTTTTCAGGCTTTTCCTGCTGCTGGCCCCTTCCAGACCCAGTGCTTTATCTATGATATCCCTGATTGATTGAGTTTTCCTTGTCTGGTATTAGTTCTTCCTGCTGACCTCAGCCTCCTCCCTTTGCACTTGCTGATAGTCAGTAATGACATGCAGTATTACTTGTATGTTGGCTTGTTTCCATTGTTTTGAGCACAGTTACATTATATATAGCTGTATCTAAACTAGGGAATTATGGTGGAAAAAATGATCAGTAATACCAACAGTTCATTTGAAGAATAAGTTTAATTAACATGTTGGTAAGCTCTGGAAGCCATTGAAGCATTATATATACTAGGTCATTCACCAGAGCTAACTCTAGCTCAGCTGAAATGGTGGGAATTTCATTTTTCTTAAAATCCCCTGAGTAGACTCACAACTGAGGATGCCTAATCCAGGATGAAATGCTGAGAAATAGGGCAAATACACCCCAGATTGATGGTTATTCTACCATCAAATATACCAATCCAGTAACAAAAATAAACTTCTGTCTCACCACACTACTTAACAAGAAGTGCAAAAATGCAGTCTCCTTAGACATTCCAGCACTTGTTTCACCATCCAGACATTAGATTTTATTATGAATGGTTATTAAAAACCAATATAATCAAACAAAGGGTCCTTCTAATCCCAAGAGATCAGCCACATAGCCAGGTCAATATATAACTCTATTACCCAGTAATCACACTGTTGCTAATCCTTTAGTATCTAATATCTAAAGTTTTATTTATGAGAGGAGACAGTTAAAATGGTTAAGGAAATCAAATACAAACAGTCATTACAGAGTAATGTATTAGGTTGTATAAGGTTTGAAGCAGTGATGGAATAAATCGCTGTCTTGTAAAATCTCTGATAACTTCTAAAAGATTGCAAGGTCCTCAGTCCATTGATTGGAATTCTCCTAGTGTAAGTCCATAGTCCAGAGATCAGAGCAAGAAAAAGGCAAAATGGAGATTTTTCCAGGGTTTTTATACCTTTTCCCATGTGGAAGGAATGTTCTCAGTCTTAGTTTGTGGAAAATTACTGGCCCAAGATGGAGTCAAGGGTCACATGAGCAAGTCACATATCCTTGCATGCTTTGATGACTCACAGGAATAGCTATTACTTGTATTCTTGATAAAGTGTCCACTAAAAGGCTCACTGGATAGCAACTAGCTTCTTAGGCCAGATCTACCCTTCGAATTTATGTCGAATTTAGCAGCGTTATCTCGATTTAACCCTGCACCCGTCCACACGACAAAGCCCTTTTTTGACGTAAAGGGCTCTTAAAATCGATTTCTTTACTCTACCCCTGATGAGGGGATTAGCACTGAAATCAGCCTTGTCAGATTGAATTTGGAGTACTGTGGATGCAATTCGACAGTATTGGCCTCCAGAAGCTATCCCAGAGTGCTCAGTTGTGACTGCTCTGGACAGCGCTCTCAACTCAGATGCACTGGCCAAGTAGACAGGACAAGGCCCATGAACTTTTGAATTTCATTTCCTGTTTGGCCAGCAAGGCGAGCTCACCTGCAGGGGTCACCATGCAGAGCTCATCAACACAGGAGACCATGCAGTCCCAGAATTGCCGAAGAGCTCCAGCATGGCCCGAGTGGGAGGTATGGGATCTGATTACTGTATGGGGAGATGAATCGTGCTATCAGAACTCCTTTCCAAAAGATAAAATGCCAAAATATTTGAAAAAATCTCCAGTGGCATGAAGGACAGAGGCTATAACAGGGACCCGCAGCAGAGTCATGTGAAAATTAAGGAGCTCAGGCAAGTCTACCAAAAAAACCAGAGAGGCAAATGGCCACTGTGGTTCAGAGCCCCAGACATGCCACTTCTATAATGAGCTGCATGCCATTCTAGGGGGTGCAGCCACCACTACCCCAACCCTATGCTTTGACTCCATCCAAGGAGTGGCAGGCAACACAGAAGTGGGTTTTGGGGGTGAGGAAGATGGTGATAAGGAGGAGGTTGTAGATAGCTCACAGCAAGGAAGCGGAGAAACCAGTTTCCCCAACAGCCAGGATCTGTTTCTCACCCTGGACCTGGAGCCAGTACACTCCGAACCCACCCAAGGCAGGCTCCCAGACCCTGAAGGTGGAGAAGGTGGAGAAGGAACCTCTGGTGAGTGTATCTTTGCAAATATTATACATCATTTAAAAGCAAGTGTGTTTAATGATTAATTTGCCCTGACATTCACGGCCAGTACAGCCACTGGAAAAGTCTGTTAGCGTGTCTGGGGATGGAACAGAAATTCTCCAGGGACATCTCCATAAATCTCTCCTGGATGTACTCCCAAAGCTTTTGCAAAAGGTTTCTGGGGAGGGCAGCTTTATTCCATCCTCCATGATAGGACAAAAAGAAAAGGAGTACTTGTGGCACCTTAGAGACTAACAAATTTAGTTGAGTATAAGCTTTCGTGAGCTACAGTTCACTTCATCGGATGCATTTGGTGGAAAATACAGTGGGGAGATTGAGATACACACACAGAGAACATGAAACAATACACACTGTAAGGAGAGTGATCACTTAAGATGAACTATTACCAGCAGGAGGGGGGGGGGAAGGAAGAAAACCTTTTATGGTGATAATCAAGGTGGGCCATTTCCAGCAGTTAACAAGAACGTCTGAGGAACGGTGGGGGGTGGGGTGGGGAGGGAGAAATACCATGGGGAAATAGTTTTACTTTGTGTAACGACCCATCCACTCCCAGTCTCTATTCAAGCCTAAGTTAATTGTATCCCGTTTGCAAATTAATTCCAATTCAGCAGTCTCTCGTTGGAGTCTGCTTTTGAAGTTTTTTTGTTGAAGGATAGCCACAATCAGGTGTGTACTCAAGTGACCGGAGAGACTGAAGTGTTCTCCGACTGGTTTTTGATGTTATAATTCTTGACTTATGATTTGTGTCCATTTATTCTTTTACGTAGAGACTGTCCAGTTTGACCAATGTACATGGCAGAGGGGCATTGCTGGCACATGATGGCATATATCACATTGGTAGATGTGCAGGTGAACGAGCCTTTGATAGTGTGGCTGATGTGATTAGGCCCTATGATGGTGTCCCCTGAATAGATATGTAGACATAGTTGGCAACGGGCTTTATTGCAAGGATAGATTCCTGGGTTAGTGGTTCTGTTGTGTGGTGTGTGGTTGTTGGTGAGTATTTGCTTCAGGTAGGGGGGCTGTGTGTAAGCAAGGACTGGCCTGTCTCCCAAGATCTGTGAGAGTGATGGGTCATCCTTCAGGATAGGTTGTAGATGCTTGATGATGCGTTGGAGAGGTTTTAGTTGGGGGCTAAATGATGATGTCATCAATGTAGCGGAAGTAGAGTAGGGATATTAGGGGATGAGAGCTGAGGAAGCGTTGTTCTAAGTCAGCCATAAAAATGTTGGCATACTGTGGGACCATGCAGGTACCCATCGCAGTGCCACTGATTTGAAGGTATACATTGTCCCCAAATTTGAAATAGTTTCTTTTGGTAACCCTCAGTGGGATCAGAGAGTAATGGCTTCTAGAAAGTGGTGTTGGAGAGCTACCTAGCAGCCTCTTGTTCATATTCCGACCTATTCATGATGACGACAGCACCTCCTTTGTAAGCCTTTTTGATTATGATGTCAGAGTTGTTTCTGAGGCTGTGGATGGCATTGTGTTCTGCATGGCTGAGGTTATGGGGCAAGTGATGCTGCTTTTCCACAATTTTAACCTGTGCACATTGGCAGAAGCACTCGATGTAGAAGTCCAGTCTGTTGTTTCGACCTTCAGGAGGAGTCCACCCAGAATCCTTCTTTTTGTAGTCTTGGTAGAAAGGTCTCTGTGGGTTAGTATTTTGTTCAGAGGTGTGTTGGAAATATTTGTTGAGTCGGAGACATCAAAAATAGGATTCTAGGTTACCACAGAACTGTATCATGTTCGTGGGGGTTGAGGGGCAGAAGGAGAAGGCCCGAGATAGGACAGATTCTTCTGCTGGGCTAAGAGTGTAGTTGGATAGATTAACAATATGGCTGGGTGGGTTAAGGGAACCATTGTTGTGGCCCCTTGTGGCATGTAGTAATTTAGATAGTTTAGTGTCCTTTTTCTTTTGTAGAAAAGCAAAGTATGTGTTGTAAATGGCTTGTCTAGCTTTTGTAAAGTCCAGCCGAGAGGAAGTTTGTGTGGAAGGTTGGTTTTTATGAGAGAATCCAGTTTTGAGAGCTCATTCTTAATCTTTCCCTGTTTGCTGTAGAGGATGTTGATCAGGTGGTTCTGCAATTTCTTTGAAAATGTGTGGCACAAACTGTCAGCATAGTCTGTGTAGTATGTAGATTGTAATGGATTTTTTACTTTCCGTCCTTTTGGTATGATGTCCATCTGTTTGCATTTGGAAAGGAAGATGAAATCTGTCTGTATCTGTACAAGTTTTTTCATGAAG
This sequence comes from Dermochelys coriacea, assembly GCF_009764565.3. Taxonomy (NCBI): domain Eukaryota; kingdom Metazoa; phylum Chordata; order Testudines; family Dermochelyidae; genus Dermochelys; species Dermochelys coriacea. Next base: position 184,036,598 of record NC_050070.1, read on the forward strand.
TTGATAGATTTCCACTCCATACAGCTAAATTCAGTGCCTTGCATAATGACAGGTTTCAGAGTTGCAGCCGTGTTAGTCTGTATTCGCAAAAAGAACAGGAGTACTTGTGGCACCTTAGAGACTAACAAATTTATTTGAGCATATGCTTTCATGAGCTACAGCTCACCTCATTGAATGCATTCAGTGGAAAATACAGTGGGGAGATTTTATATACACAGAGAACATGAAACAATGGTGTTACTATATACACTGTAATGAGAGTGATCACTTAAGGTCAGCTATTACCAGCAGGAGAGGAAAAAAAAAACCTTTTTGTAGTGATAATCAAGGTGGGCCATTTCCAGCAGTTGACAAGAACATCTGAAGAACAGTGAGGGGTGGGGGTGGGGAATAAACATGGGGAAATAGTTTTACTTTGTGTAATGACCCATCTACTCCCAGTCTTATTCAAGCCTGAGTTAATTGTATCCAGTTTGCAAATTAATTCCAATTCAGCAGTCTCTCGTTGGAGTCTGTTTTTGAAGTTTTTTTTTTGAAGATTTTCCACCTTTAGGTCTATAATCGAGTGACCAAAGAGATTGAAGTGTTCTCTGGAAACAGTTTCCTTACCTTGTCAAATATATTTTTTAAAAACTTTCTCTTTACTTTTTTAATAGTTTATGAGAAGTACTGTGCTTCTGGTTCTAAATGAGGTATGCAACTGATGGATGAGTTCATAACTCTGGTATTCATAACTCTGAGTTTCTACTGTAAAGTAGGATGCCAGTTCATAATATCTATAACTTCAGATACAAAAAGGATACATATAAACAGGATAATCATACTCAGGAAATTATAACTTTTTTCCATTGACACCTTACATGATATACTTTGTACAAGATTTGTTGCAATTGTCTAACAGTGGTAATGTTAATGATCTAAATGATCATGTTTCAATCATACAGCATCACAGGTGGTATATCAAATAGAGAAATCTAAAAGGTGACAGATTAGGATTATGGAGTGTTGTGTGAACATTTTTTTACATTGCAAATTTCCTGGGTTCAGATCTGTCTCCATCTAAATTTCTCTGGTTTCAAATTAGCTCAGTGTTTCAAAGCAAAACTCAGTCAAAAGCTCAGATTTCCACCTAATTTCATGTTGAAACCAGCTACTTCCACTAATTTTACTTGATTTTGTCACAAGACCATATATCAACCCAGATGTGATCAAAAGTTATGTGAATCTTAGTCAGCTTTAAATATAGTCAAAGTTTAAATTTTGTAACTGAACACACACAACCAGATGAGTTTTCATAGATTATAAGGCCAGAAGGGACCATTACAATTATCTATTCTGATCTCCTGCACAACACAGGTCAAAAATTTCACCCAGTAATTACTATATCAAGCCAATAAGCTACACATCATTCTGGATTTTCTTCCAGAGGTCTACTAAACCAGTTAGTATTAAAAGGAATTTGAAGGATGTGTGTGTGCTGCTGCTACAGCTGCCATTGCCAAGTAAAACATTAAATAACTGTCAAAATATTTGAATCTGAAATATGTTGCCCATTTTTTCCCCCTTTTGGGTAAAAAAAATCCTCTTCTTTCTTCAGACTGGCTCTTACCCAGGCTTACCTTGAAGGGGTAACAAAATGAAACTTGTATCTTATTTCTCTCTCTGGATGTTCAGGTTTTTATTATTATTGAAAAACCACATTGAAAAGATAACAAAGATCTAGACAGAGTGAATATGAAGAGTGTGATTCACCATTGCTTCATGTCTAATGTGGTCATTTGCACCTGTGCAAAATAGCTATAAATTGATACCATTCTGAACTGGTTGCACTTTGCAGCACCTTTATCAGGGCATAAATGACCACACAGGATGCAGGGGCAGTGGAGAATCAGGCTCCTTTTGCTAATGCTCTCTCTTTGTCTCTTCAGTACACTGTTAACAACTGATATCTTTTCAGTGGTATCCTTGGAAACAAACTGGCAAAACTGACAATGTGTTTTACCCAAACAGGTATGCAACAAAACAGGATGAATTTAAAAATGTAGTAATTTTGCTTTTTAGATTCATTCATAATTAATCATGAAATGCAACTATGGGCCAGATTCTGCTCTGTTGCACATTTTTATACTGCTGTAGTTCCATAAGCTACAGTGGAGTTATTCCTGACTTATACCTATGTAAGTAAAAGGAGAGTCAAGCCCTATATTCTATTAAAAAGAATTATAAAAATCCAACTTCCTTGTGTCTTGATCATTCTTATGGTAAGAGGGGGTTAAAAAAAGAGAAGGCTCTCTCTCTGACAAGCATCTGAGCTAAACTTCCCTGGGTAAATAAATTTTAAAAAAGATCAAAGGGATGGTTAAATATTAAATAGTTAGTTTCACAGCCGCAAGTACAAGCCCAGGGAAGGTTTAGCAAGCCACTGGGGTGAGCTATGATACTTGATATGTAGTTTAGTGTTTACCAGTTACTATTCAATCACATATCTTGTGAAAGGTACCCTAAAAATCTTAAAATAATGGCTTGTTTGAAATGAATACTAACACAGCATCATATGGTAACTTTCATTAGATTATTTGAATGAAAACAACATTGAAACAAGGCCAGCTGATGGAATAAGCCAAGATATCTCAGGTCAGGAATCAGATTTACAGTAAGCAAAATCAGGTGCAGGTGGGATGTGGTAAATTCTGCAATTCATCAGTGAGCGGGGCGCTCACCCCGCTCCAGTCAGAAAGGGGTTAAAAGTAGCCAAGGGAGGTTGCTTGGGTAGTCAGCCACCCAATTAGGGCACAGCTGGCTCTGATAAGAAGGGCAGGCTGAGTGAGTGAGAGAAGAGACTCTTCCTCCAGTTGGGGAGCAGAGAGGACCAGGCTGCCTGGCAGAGTAAGTAGGGGGGCTGGGGCTGGGCTGGGCTGAGGAGCTCTGGCCTGTTGAGTCCCCAGGCTGAGGCCTTGCTAAAGGCCAAGGGAGGTACTAGGACTGGAAGGAGTCAGCTAGGGCTAGACAGGCAGCAGGTCCAACCCCCTTACCCGTGATGAGTAGTCATTACAGACTGCAGTTTGCCCCTGAGAGAAGGGGCTAGATGATGAATGGCAGTAGCCACTGAAGCAAGGTGGGTATAGGGGATTGAGGTTCCCCTGGGCGGGGAGACCCAGAGTGTGGGGGCACTGCTGTGTGGCAGCATCCCAAGATAAGGGGCACTGGGGTCTGGGAGGGATGCAGGGCCTGAAATGCTACAAGTGGTGCAGATTTACAGAAATCAGGTAATGGTAGGAAGATGCTAGCCAGCAGGAGGTGCTCCTAGACTGGAATCGAGCTAATTCCCGGACAATCAGCAGGAGGCATCATGACAGTGAGTGCATGCCCTGTTACAATCAGCAGTAATAGAAGAAATCAGAAAGAGAATCTCATTTGAAAGGGTCTACAGAATATTTACCATGCAAAGTGATCTTGTAGTCCATTAGTCATTAATATGATAGGAAAGAACATGAATGCCACCCTGTGGTTGCTGATAGAAATTATGATTAATGTAACATAATTCTCCATAATTAAAAAGTAATTAACTCTTTCTCATTGCTTATAGCTAATGTTTCTCATGTGCCATTCTTTTATATACACAAATGCAAAAAATAAATGTTCACAGAAATTATTGAAAGTTTCTAAAAGAGAATGTGCATACAAATAAAATATAATCTCATTAATCCTACTGTAGTTAAATGGCACAAGTATGAGAATATTTTAGTAAGATTTAAAAACCCCTTGATTTCATAATGCCAATTAACAAAATGGTGATTTTTAATTATTATGTGTTGGATATACAAAGTGCAAATTAAATGATCATGCACATGCTCTACATTAAAAGAGCATTATTAAAATTGTAAAATCAAGCATTGAAAAGTTGTGAAATGCCAGAATTAAGGTTGCCTGTGCAACCTTAATTGGCCCCCTTGTGAATATGCATGATCGTACACTCTTTAATTACATGATCACATAGTTTTTGATCACAAAATCACATGATTTTTCCCTTAGACCCCTTGCCTCATTCAGTGCACAGAATGTATGATTCAGGGCTGTAGTAAAGGAGGCTGTTGTTTTTAGGAATCTTTGTTTTGTGTGTGTGGTTTCCTGGCTTTTTTAAAAAAGCAAAACTGAAAAACCAGAAATTCCATCTTGTGGCCTCATCAGCAAGGTTACAACCTTTAGATCCACCATATAGACTTCTGCTATCTGAGCTAATGGAATAGCTGATAGCAATAGTAAGTGGGTTTTTTTGTTTTTTTTTTTTCCCTCTGTGGACCAGTACCAGATAGGGATGAGATACCAGATAGGGATGAGTGTATGTCTGCACTTGAAACTCCAAGCTTGCGTAGATGTATTCGTACGAGCTGTCATCATGCTGGCATGCTAAAATTTGAAGTGTAGCAATAGTAACTCTGGCAGTGGCAAGCGTTTGCCTGAGCTAGCTGCCCTGAGTGCAAAACCACCTGGACTTCATGCATATGTACTTAGGGCAGCTAGCCCATGCCAGCTCTTACCATTGCCAGTACTACCATGGCTACCCTGCAGTTTTAGCATGCTAGCTTGATGAGAGTTAACACAAGTATGCCCATGCGAGCTGAGGATCATACCCCCAGTTCCACCTGTAAATATAGTGACTCTGCTACAGGGTTCCTCAGATATTTTTCTGGCAAAAGAGGAATGGTGAGACTCAAGAATCTTGGGCTACTTTCCGGACTCTGAAGGAGAGCATGCTCTAGTGGACACAGACTCTTCTGTCCATATCCTCCCAAGCTTGACTGCTTCTGCTCCACCTCTTCCAACCTGTCCCAATTGTGTTTTCCTCACCCCTGGCACCTGTCCCAGTCTCCACTCTTCTGTTCTCATCACAGTCTCTTTGCCCAGCCAGTCCCAGTTTCCCCACTCCTGGTTTCTTGTCTGATCTCTCTCCCCACCCTTCCACCATTGGCTTCCAGTCTCTCTCCCCGGGCTCTTCCTCCATTCTCAGTCTCCCCCATTTCTTGTCCCAGTCTCTTTTCCAGCTCCCAAGGTTACTTATCAGATTTGCCTCCCCAACCCCATTTCCCCCATATTGGTTCCTACTCCCAGTCTCCTTGTCCAGCCCATCCTAGGTTCTCCCCCTCCAGCTCCTTGTCTGATCTCAGTGCTTCCCCTCCCTCCCCCAACTACCAACTGGTTCCCAGTTCCTATGTTTCAGTCTTAGTCTCCTTGCCCAAGCAGTCCCAGTCTCACCCGATTCCTTGTCAGCATTTTCTTTTGATTTCATCCTGTTACTCCTAGTTATACCCCGTATGCACAGACCATTGTCTAGGAGCAGGCATAGTGTGAGCAATGCATATTGCCAACTTCTCTTCTGTAACTGTGTTGATGCACCTCAGGCTTAACTTCTTTTGTGTAGAAACGGACAATCGAGCCAAATTTTTTGGTGGACACGTTTTGTGAGATGCATAAAAATCTAGTAGAGATCAAGATTAGACCACCAGACTAATTTTTAATTGTGGCTTGTCACAGGATTTTAAATGATCTGTCCAGTAATGGAAGGCTATTGTCTTAAAATTCACAACACCACATATTTCCCTTTAGCCCACATAATCAGTGATTTACAGATCAAGTCAAAGTCTCAGTTAAGTTTCATGCATATCTCTTTTCTTCTCCACTGCAGATTGAGGCCCTTGAAGAATGTGCACTCTAGTTGACCCAAACCAAATGGTGGCACTGAATGAGTATTCTTTCTCTTCATGTGTTCATCTTACCTCCCCTTATGTTCAGTGTATATATAGGCAACAGTATAGGCAGCCACTGGTCAATATAATGGCATACTGAGTCTCCAATATGTGAATAGTAGATAGACATGTTCTTCTAGTAGTGTCCTTATGGGTGCTCCACTGTAGGTGCGTGTGTGTCCTTGATCGGAGAACTTTGGTAGCAGTGTCCATTTGGCCTGCAGCAGATGCTGTCTCTCCTCATGCTGCTCCACTATGCTAGCCAGTATGCAAGGACTAACTATCCTCAGTTCCTTCTCAACTGCCCTGGCTAGAAACAGAGCCTTTAACTGTCGATTAGCAGATCATTAACTCTCCTTTTCATTTGTTAATCTTTAGCTTTTAGAAGCCTTTTAACTTTCATCTGACTCTTTATTTGGCTGTGCCTAAGGAAAAAAGTACTTTGTTCTTGTGTTGACCCTCGGTGTGAGTGTGAGTGTATGTGTGTGGGCGGGGGCGGGCAGGGAGGAAGAAGGCCTGGACAAGGCTTTGCTCAGCTCTCTCTGGACTTCAAGAAGTTTTGCACTTGCAGCAAGGTGATCCCAATTGCAGACAACCACTCCCAGTGCATTCACTGCCTCAGTGAAGACCACATCCAACAGAAGTGTTCCCTCTGCTAGCTACTCTGACCGAGATCCCACAAGGACGGAGTTCTGCCAGAAAAATCATCTTTATGGAGGCGACTCTCTGACCCCAACCCTCTGGCAAGTGTGAATCTTCCCCTCAACCTTCGATTTTGAAGGACGGTGGGCTGAAGAAACAGTCTGGGGAGTCCTATCACAAGTCAAAAAGAGAGCGGGAAGTCTCCTCAGTGAGCCCAGGGATAATCAGAAGTGATCACCATGTTGCTTGGTGTCCTTGGCACCACCGGCACTGAGATCATCCAGCACCCATGCCTCATGGTGACTGTCAGTGTCCGGTACCATTGATAGGCCCACAGACTCTTTGAACATAGGCGCCAAATCTTCCGTACAGAAAGATAAGGGCAAACACCCTAAGACACTCCCATTACGTGAGCTGACATTGGTACTGCTAGCAGAATTGGCCCCTCAAGGACCAGAAAGGTCAATACAGCTGAGGTCCCTATCCCCACCAGGATATTCAGTACTGGCAGAATTCCATCAGGCTGGTGACCTGGCTATGTTGGAAGCACCTGAGTTTCCATCCCTTGGGACTGAGATCACAGCACTGAGTCATGGCCAACCAAGGGATATTTCCCCACAATCATGCCATGCCCCTCCATTTTCAAGTGAGGGATTGGGATTCCCAAACTCCATATTGGACCCAATATCAACAGGGTCCAGGAATGTACCACCCGATGGCACTGCCATCATCTTGGAATGACCACCCATGGGCACCTCCACCAGGCCCTATGCCACCACAGTGGAATCTGTCCTCCCCCTGCTCGCAGGAGATGCAGTCAGGAGCCAGGGCCACAGTTGCGGGACATGGTCGGGAGTCAGGGCCGCAGTTGGGAGCTGGAGCTCTAGTTGGGAGCCACAGTCCGAAGCTGGGGCTGCAGTCAGGAGCCATAGTTGGGAAGTGGAAGCCAGAGCTGTGGTTGTGAGCCAGGGCTGCAATTAGGGTTGCCAGGTGTCCAGTTTTCAACTGGAATACCCAATCAAAAAGGGACCCTAGTGGCTCCGGTCAGCACCACTGACCAGTCCATTAAAAGGCTGATCGGTGGCGCAGTGTGGCACAGGCAGGCTCCCTGCCTGCCTTGGCTCCATGCAGTTCCCAGAAGCAGCGGCATGTCCCCGTCTGGTTCCTACACATAGGGACATCCAGGGGCTCTATATGCTGCTCCAAGCACCATCTCTGTAGCTCCCATTGGCTGGGAACCACAGCTAATGGGAGCTGTGGGGGAGGAGCCTGCAGACCGGGCAGTGTGCAGAACTGCCTGGCCGCACCTCCATGTAGGAACCAGAGTGGGGACATGCTGCTGCTTCCAGGAGCTGCTTGACATACGCACTGCCTGGAACTGCACCCTGACTCCCTCCTGTCCCCCAAACCCTTGGCCTAGTCCTAATCCCCCTCCCACCCTCTGAACCACTCAGTCCCAGCCCAGAGCACCTTCATGCACCCCAAACCCCTAATTTCCAGAGTATGCATACCCAGCCAGAGCCCTCACACACCCCTGCCCCTACCTGGAGCCTCCTCCCATACCCTGAACCCCTCATTTTTTGGCTCTACACTGGAACCCATACCCCCAGCCCAGAGCCTGTACCCCCTCCCACACCCAACCTCTGTCTCAGCCTGGAGCCCCCTCCCATACTCTGAACACCTTGGCTCCATTCCCAGCCCCCTCCTGCACTCCAAACCCTCATCCCTTGCCCTACCGCCTCCTTCATCCCAACCCCCTGAACCAGCCTGGTGAAAATGAACAAGTGAGTGAGGGTAGGGAGAGCGAGTGACAGAGGTGGAGTGGGGATGGAGTGAGCAGGGGGCGGGCCTTGGAGAAGGGGTGGGGCAGGGACAGGGCCTCAGAGGAGGGGCGGGTAGGGGGAAGTGCAAGGGTGTTTGGTTTTGTGCAAGGAGAAAGTTGGCAACCCTAGCTACCATCAGGAGCTGCGGTTGGGAGCTGGGACTGCAGTCGGGAGCCAGGGTTGTGATCAGGAGCTACGGTTGGGAGCTGCAGTGAGGGCCAGAAGCTGGGGCTGCCAGCCAGAGCTTCAGCTGGGTGCTAGGGCCAGGAGTGAGGCCGGGGGTAGGTCCAGAGCTATGGACCAGGGCCATGGGCCAAGGCCGGGGCCTTAGCTTCATCAGGGAACTGTGGCTGGGAGCGGAGGCAGGAGCCCAGGGCTGTGGCTGGGCGAGGAGCAGGGCTGAGAGCAGGGGGCCAAGGTTGCGGCCGGAACTGGGGCTGGGGCCAGAGCAGAGTGGGAGGCAGGGCTGGGTGGTGTTCCCTCTCCACCCCCATAGGGGCTGGCCTGGGTCCTGCCACACCCCACTGAACGTTCTATACTCCTCAAGAGGAACACGCCCCACGGTTTGGTGACCACTTTTCTAAGTGCTGAATAATTATGCTGTAAATAGACCAAACAGCATACCTTCTAGGTTGTGCTGTGATAACTGTGTATCTGACAGAGAGGCATGTTGTAAATGAGAGCAAATAGATTTAGACATATTCCATAAGGGACAAGTTGCTGATAAGTAGGAGATTGGGTCACTTGGGTGGGAGTTGTAACTGTATCTTTTGTTGAAGGTATATTCTGACTTCTTGCCAATAAGACCTGGTTAGAATCCATTATTGCTGCTTGCTCCTGACTCCCAAGTTCAACACCAGCCTGAACCTTTATGCAAACTAGAGTCTGATTTGGTTAATCCACATGAGATGAACCCCCCAAGGTACATGGAACCTTAGCTATTAGTGAACATATTTTTCAATAACTAAATGTACCTAGCTTTCAGCAGAGCAGATTCAACCAAATTCAGACCTTGTGTAAGCATTTACAACTCTATGAAAGTGTCTGGGCTAAATTCAGTATTGACGCTAGCTAGATAATGGGTAACAATGGCAAAGTAATGTATTGCTTGTACTGATTTGGCAACCAGAATATGTGCAGAATTAGTCTAATTTAGATAGCCAAGGGGACAGAAGACGGAAGCAGAACAAAAGCACTTATGGAAGAAGTTAGTTAAAGTAGGGAGGACCTGGCTTTTTTACACGGGTTTTGCAAGCCCACAGAAATCAGTGAAAATTCATTACTACCAGTTACACTGCTTTCCTATGCTCTGGTACAAATCCTGCTCAGTATAAATCTGAAATAACTCTAGAGAAATCAATGTGTAAGTTACACTACTGTCAGGTTTCAGAGTAGCAGCCGTGTTAGTCTGTATTCGCAAAAAGAAAATGCATCCAAATGCATCCGATGAAGTGAGCTGTAGCTCACGAAAGCTTATGCTCAAATAAATTTGTTAGTCTCTAAGGTGCCACAAGTACTCCTTTTCTTTTTACACTACTGTGTGTATTTAGGCTTGGAAGTATTAGATTTTTATCAGTAAATGTCAATAAACATTGATTTCACCATACACACACACACACCAACAAATATTTCCATCGATAATAATAAAAAATGTACTGATAAGCTAATTAAGAAAAATGCTGCTTGAAAACTTATTAGAGTTTGTTCTGAGGTGAAAATGTTGACATATGATGTTGACGGTTTTGTTTCAATGGTTAAAGCTTTTACTTTCTGAATCTCAACATCTACTGTTATGAAATAATTTTTGTCTGACACCTCCCCATTGTCTGACAGTCCTCTCCATAGTTTCCTACATTGTGAAAATTTAAACTGAGAAAAGTTTTAAAAATGCTTGAAACCTTTAATTTTGTATTATAAAAATTGAATTCTGCCAAGCCTATTTATATCAGCGCTAAATATGGCTTATATATTTTCTCCTTCTACAGAGTGAGTAGAATCCTAGCCACTTTAGAGATGTGAAGATACTGTTCCTTTCTTGCAATGTATTAAGTATATGAGCCCAATGTTCAAAAGTGGCCACCTAAACTGTTCGCACAAACCTTAACCATGCTTTTAACATGCACAGATGGTATGATCTTGTGAACAGGATAAGAGTGGGGCAAATTGGGTTCTCTTTCTGGCTTTGGCACATATTCCCTGTAAGGTTGGGCAGAACCTTGATATGTTGCCTCAGTTTTGCCATCAGTAAAACGTGGATGCTAATACTAAACTACTGTACATAGCCAAGATATTGTGAGACTTTAATTAATGTTTATAAAGTGTTTTGTGACCCACAAGTGAGAGATGCTATAGAAATACAAATTATGATGATTATTAGTTACTCATTTGTACACAGCTGCCTGTCTGCATGCACATTAAAGGAATTTGTGGTTATAGTTCAGTCAGCCATATCTAAAAACTGGGCTTCAGATATCTGTACATTAATTTGCATGTCTTATCCAATGCTCTTTGGAGCCAGTGGAAGGACTCCCATTGACCTGTATGGGCATTGGATTGATCCTAAGTGCTTGATCCTGCAAACAAATTGGAATACTGAAATTGATGGGGCACTGAACTGGATGGAGGGTCTGTGCCTGTCTATCTGTTGGAGGAAACCCTATGCGAAACCAGCTTTTATGTTTTCGCTTTTGCTTTTTTCAAGGAAGAAACTGCAATTGACGTAAGGTTAATTTCCTTTTATTTCAAAATATGTTCTTTAATTTGGCTCGGTAATGAAGACTGTTTCTTGATTTGCCCACACCCAACAAAAATAAACAATCAAAGATCACAGAAAGGAACCTACCTAGCAAACAGTGTGTGAACCTTGTCTAGAATTTCTTTCATATATTCTATGGCCAGAAGATATTGTGATGATTCCAACTACTGGAGCTTTAGGTCCAATGTGACACCCAATGGATTTCAGAAATCAGTCTGTATGAGAGTTTACAATGAGTAAAAGCCACAGGCTTTCACTTGAACTATATGCATGGGTTTAATTGAGGGGACAAGGTGCTGATACTCCTCCAAGATCCTCCCACAAAATAAGATCTGCCTGCCTGAGTCACCAGAATGAAACTCTGCCCACCGTAGATGGTGCAGCTGTTGAAAATATGATTGTGGGTATTCTACGTTACAGTAATGGAAAATGTCCAGGGAGCTTGGTTTCTTCTTGATGGGGAGGTCAAACACCACCTACTTGTGGCACCAAAATGAAATAGTCAGGCATAGTAAATTGTGAACATTGTGAACATTTATTACCCTATCTCTTTTTTTTACATGAAGAGTGACATGGTTAACAGTGACTTACATTATCATCACTGGGCATCAGAGTTGACCCCTTATTGAGATGTGTGGAGAAGTTCCCAGAGTTACTGATCCAAACTCCCTGCAGAATCTTTAGTACTGCCTACAAAGTAGTGTAATGTTATGCTACCTCAGGTGTACGAGGGTTGTCATGTTGCATGGATATTTATCTCTGGGCATAAATGACTCATATTTGTGGTTCATTTCAGGTATAAGAGTCAGGCACTCTAGAATGGAAGAATCACATTCACTGCTACAGGCTGGGGACCAATTGTCTAAGCATTAGTTGTGCAGAAAAGGACCTGGAGATTACAGTGTGCCTTTGTTGCCAGGAAGGCTAACAGCATACTGGGCTGCATTAGTAGGGTAGCACAGTAAGGGGGGGAGGTGAGCAGTGCTCAGTGGTGAAAGAACAGATTAAGGACTGCTTAGAAAAGCTGGACATGCACAAATACACGGGGCTGGATGCAATGCATCTGAGGGTACTGAGGGATTTTGCTGATGTGATTGCAGAGCCATTGTCTTTGAAAACTCATGGTGACTGGGGGAAGTCCTGGATGATTGGAAAAAGGCAAATATAGTGCCCATCGTTAAAAAAGAAAAGAAGGAGAATCCGGGGAACTACAGACCAGTTAGCCTCACCTCTGTCCCTGGAAAAATCATGGAGCAGGTACTCAAGGAATCCATTTTGAAGCACTTGGAGGATAGGAAAATAATCAGGAACAGTCAACATGGATTCACCAAGGGCAAGTCATGCCTGACCAACCTGCTTGCCTTCTATGAGGAGATAACTGGCTCTGTGGATATGGAGAAAGCAGGAGACATGATATTCCTTGACTTTAGCAAAGCTTTTGATACGGTCTCCCACAGTATTCTTGTCAACAAATTAAAGAAGTATGGATTGGCTGAATGGACTATAAGGTGGATAGAAAGCTGGCTAGATTGTCGGGCTGAACAGGTAGTGATCAATGGCTCAATGTCTAATTGGCAGCCAGTATCAACAGGAGTGTCTCGGGGTCAGTCCTGGGCCAGTTTTGGTCAACATCTTCATTAATGATCTGGACAATGGGATGGATTGCACCCTCAGCAAGATTGTGGATGACACTAAGTTGGGGGGAGAGGTAGGGTCCCCAGAGTGACCTACACAAACATTGGAGGATTGGGCCAAAAGAAATCTGAGGTTCAACAAGGACTGTTGCTGCTAGCAGGCTGGCTTACAGGACAACTGAAACAGTTGCTGGTAAAAAGCACTTTATTTCCCTTCCCACAGCAATATATATACAGCACTTGTTTATTCCTTTTCTGTTGTTTATCACCCAATGTTCTCATCATTCTTATCTTTGGGTTCCATTATCTTGTGGTAGTAAAGACTCTCAGGTGCTGCTTATATCATTAGTCCTTAGTTCAGCCAAAGTTTAGTCCTCAGTCCAGCCAAAATCTTCTGGCCTTGTCCTTTATCTCTTGTTACCCGCAGCCCCACCTCTTGTACTGTTCCTTTCCATTACTTGGCACACATTTCTAAAACATCTGATACTCAGCATTTCCCACATCTCCCCCTTTTTGTTTAAAAGCAGCTTGAATCATCCGTGACATTCCCCAACGCATACATTGAACTATATATGGACCACACAAACAAATTATACCAATACAGATACCAATTAATAAAAGAGTGTGCTGTAATGATGTTATCCATATTGTGTTCTAATTTTGCAAATAATTCATGAACAGAGTGAGAATGATCTGACAAATTAACACAACACATACCCTCAAAATCTTCACATCTGTGTCCATGTGCTAATAACAAAAATTCACTCGCAGCACTATTATATAAAACTGCATGGCAAATGCTATCTACATCGATTAATAACTCAGCTAATATTTCAAAAATTAGATTAAACTGTTTAATACTCCAACACACTAATTTCTCTAAATTAAAAGCATTTTCCATAATAGCAACACCAGGGATGCTTAAGCAATAGAAAATCAATCGCAGCTCGATTATCTAAAATGGCATCTCTTAATTCCTGTTGTTCCATACTTAAAAGAGCAATTGCCTGTGATGTAGCATTAAGTGTTTTAACAGCAAAACAAGCTAATGCATTCAAAGTTTGCACCGTATAATAAGTTGCAAAGCCAGGAATGCCTGCAACGGCATTCAGCAAAGCCAAATATTCTGAGTGACTATATAAGGTAACATCGGCGGAACACGTATTTTGCAGGGCCGTGCTTCGCCGATTTCACTGCTGATTCTTTCCGGGCAACAAAAGGGTCATTCGGCTAAGACAGCACAAGGTATTATGACTTAGATTAGCAGGAATATAACTAAAGGTTCGTGCGCCGCAGGTAAAAAACCAACCAGACGGCAAAATAATATGTCCATAATTAAAAGAAACATTAACCGCATTAGTACAATTCAAAAGGGGGGCACTTACAGTTTGGCAGCCCATGGGTACTTTTGCGCGTGTGCAATTAACCACTCGCGCACACGTTACATTATCTGCCCCGGCTGGGTACGGGGTATGTAAAGATAGGGCCCCAGGGGGCAAGGAGTAATTGGCGGGGCCCCAATTTGCCATATTCGAATACTGTGAAGACAAATTGGCATAAGCTGCAAGCATGGTGTGATTGCCAATTTCTTCGGGATGATGACATATGGGCACAAGACAAGTGCCCAGTAGTTCCCCGGCTGCCACAGAATCAGACAAACAAAAGTGTGTGACATTAGCTATTAATGCTAGGCGTTCCCATAGGTTATACGTCATTCGCACGCAGAGGGGTACAAGGAGCCCCCCCCGTAACCCAAGCAATAACACTATAACAATATTGATAACCCACATCCTCATTCTGGAAATAAACAGGACATGGCCACAAGCACAACCTCCTCTGATGCTTCCCCTCCAAGCGCGGGATCTTGTTCTCCAGGCGCCGGGTGCAAGGGCGAGTGAGGTTGCTGTAGCCACGGCCGCACCCACTTAGCAGGTATCCACCGAGGAGCTTCATCAAGGGAGACACAAGCATAACCCCGTCCCCAGGTTAGCAATTGTGCTGGCCCCTTCCATTGTTGAGAGGCATAATCAAACCATTTCACCTTAGGTTTCTTCTGCTCATGTTCTATCCCAATACTTCCTAGATGTCTTTGCATTGGAACATGATTGTTATTAGCACTACTAGGTTGCAACCAATCAAGGACATATACCGCTTTAGCTAATCGCCCAGCTGGTGTCTGAACTACTGCATCCTGTCCAGTTTGTGCCTGCTTATCCAACATTCCTTTCAAAGTACCATGAGATCGTTCAATAATGGCCTAGCCTGTCGAATTGCCTGGCACCCCTGTTTTGTGTGTTATCCCCCACATTTGCAAAAAGATTGCGGTGCGCCTGGCCACATACCCAGCTCCATTATCTGTTTTTATCGATCGGGGAACCCCTAATGCAGCAAAACATGCCTGCCAATGTTTTATCACTTCCTTACTGCCCGTGGACACGTGGGGTGTAGCCCAGATAACTCCAGAGAAGGTGTCTACTGACACATGGATGTATTTCTGCTTTCCGAATTGGTTATATTGGGTGACATCTGACTGCCATAATGTTAAAGCCTCTAGACCTCGGGGATTAACCCCGGCGGAAAAGGTGGGTGTCAACCTATTACATTCTGAGCAAAAGACTACAATACTTCGGGTCTGGGATATAGGTAGAGAGAATTGTCGCGCTAGGGCTTTCGCTGATTGATGGAAAAATCCATGAGACAGGTGAGCTTGCTCAAACCGATTGGGTACTACTACGGATCCCACCAATGCATCCGCCTGATCGTTGCCCGTGCTTAAGTATCCAGGCATGCCAGTATGGCTCCTTATATGGCCTACAAAGTATGGATACTTTCTTTCATTGAGTCAATGCCAAAGGCGCAAGAGTATCTGTTGCAATGCTGGATTATGAACCTTTCCCAGCATAGCTCTCTCCAACCTGTTTACTAACCCCACGGCATATTTAGAATCGCTCATCACGTTGAGCGATTCTTGGTTCCAGTGATCAAATGCCAAAAGTATAGCTAGGAGTTCTAATATCTGTACCGATCCCTCACTAATAACCTTCTTATGGGCCCAAGTATGTCCATCCCACCAGACTACCCCTGCTCTCCCTGTTCGCCCCGCCGCATCGGTAAATACTGTTATTCCTGTCACTGGATTCTCCTGTCTCATAAGGTGTTTTTCCAACTGCAACGGGGAAGAAAACAGGCGGTGGGGAGGGTAATGACAACTCAATTGTCCCTGATAATTTGCTAGGGCAACAGCAAACACAGTGTCATACATCAACAGATGTGTAATCATCATTTTTTAAAATGGCAACAAAATCTGATGCGGATCAATTCCTGTCATTACGGTTACTCTTTTCCGCGCTTGCACTATTAGCATGGCTATTGCTTCAATTCTGGAAGTTACCGTACGCACATTTTTACACGGTGGGAATATCCATTCCAAACCGACTAGGGGGTCTTTATCCCTTGTATCCCACTGAAATAATAGCGCTTCCAATACTGCATCTAGGCTAAAGACCGCTACCACGAAGGGTAAGTTTTCCCGATATCTCCCGGAATAACCCTCCCCCACCTTCTGTCCTATTCATTGTAATGCTTGCTTCTGTAGTACCGACAGTTGTCGTTTATCTCCAGGGGCTCTCCCCCCTTCTAATAAGGGAAGAAGAGGAATTATATCCTGATTTGTGATGCCACAAAGGGGGCGAAGCCATTGCAGTTCACCTAGCAGTTTCTGTGCATCATACAGTGTGCGAACATGAGGAGAGATTTTCAACTGCTGGGGGCGTACGGTGCAGTCAGTGATCCGAAGTCCTAAATACAAAAAAGGGGCTTTAGTCTGAACCTTTTCTGGGGCCACAAACAGACCAGCTTCTGCTAACGTGGAGGTGATCTGTGTTATAATCATGGGTTCAAAAGCTACGGGTGCCGCAAATAAAAGATCATCCATGTAATGATATATTTTCCATTGGGGATATTTCACTCGGGTTGGGCGTATTGCCCATGCAACGAAGAGCTGGCAGATGGTAGGGGAATTTTTCATTCCTTGGGGCAAAACCTTCCACTGATACCGTACGGAAGGTGCTTCACGATTTACCATCGGAATAGAGAAAGCAAAGCGCTCTCTGTCTCTCGGGTGTAATGGAATAGTAAAATAACAATCCTTCAGGTCAATGATTAGTAATGGCCACCCCGATGGGAGCATGGATGGGGCAGGTAAACCGGGCTGTAAAGCACCCATGTCGACCATAATAGCATTAATGGCACGCAGATCTTGGAGCAAACGCCATTTTCCTGATTTCTTTAGGATAGCGAATACAGGTGTATTCCATGGACTAACTGAGGGTTCTAGATGGTCAAGACGTACTTGCTCCTCTACTAGTTTTGTTAATGCGGCAAGTTTTTCAGTTGGCAGCGGCCACTGAGCAACCCAAATCAGCTCATCGGATTTCCATTCCAATGCCAGGGTTGGCCGCTCCTCAGTGGCCGCTACTAGAAAGGGGGGGAGCTGATCACCACCCCCCCATTGACTCAAGCAATCCCTCCCCAACAACCAAATAGTTGTATCGACAAGGTAAGGGCGGACTGACCCCCTTAACGTATTATCGATTACATCAGTAATGTCAATAAAAAATTCACTGAGCATGGGCTCACGCTGTCCGCCAATGCCCTGAAGAGGTGTGGTTACCGGTCGAAGTGGCCATGTCACCGGCCAACTCTGCAGGGGCAACACCGTCACATCTGCCCCAGTATCGACAAGGACCTGATGCTCAAAAGAATCACCATCTGGGCCCTTAAATTGAACTAATCTAGTGGGACGATCTTGTCCCACTGACAAAACAAATGCTGTTGTTAGTGGTGTGGGGTCTACCTGACTGGACGACCCGAAGCGCCCAGTTCCTCTTATCTGGGGTGACTTCACAGGAACATTCGCACGAAAGGGTATTAATTGTGCAATTTTGGTTCCGGCCATTATTGTAATAGGCGGGCATATAGCTCCTAC
The DNA here is from genome assembly GCF_009764565.3 of Dermochelys coriacea. Taxonomy (NCBI): domain Eukaryota; kingdom Metazoa; phylum Chordata; order Testudines; family Dermochelyidae; genus Dermochelys; species Dermochelys coriacea. The sequence continues at coordinate 184,054,183 of NC_050070.1, forward strand.
CATAATCCCAATGTTCCCTCTATAATCAGCATCAATTAGCCCTGGAAGCACAAAAAGCCCCTGTAAGGAGGCAGATGATCTACCTATTAACAATGCGCTTAACCCATGCCCCAACGGTCCAGATGCCACCGATGGAACGAGCGTCACCCTATCATTCTCTAGGGAGACGTCGGCGGCGGTGGCCAAATCAACTCTGGCACTGCCGGAAGTTGCCCCGCGGAGGCTGTCCAAGCAGCCGGCGTATTGTTAGTCCTCACGCCCTGCCGGCTGGCGCTCCGCGAGGCGTTTCCCGACCCCAACAAAGGGGTCCCATCTTTTTTAAACCGGGAGTGACACTCAGTAGCTTTATGACCGAATTTTTCACATCGATTACATGTCCCAGGAAATGGGGAGGGAAGTGCATTGTTTTGTGGCTGACCTCTTTTCTTGGGGCAATCCCATTTTAAATGACCCATCTTTCCACACTGATAACATGCTCCCTCCCTTCCTCTACGCCAATTCGACTTGGAGGTATTCAAGGCTACCGCCAAGACGCGTGCATGAATCTTTGCCTTATCCTCCTCCTCCACCAAAGGATCACGAGTGCAGGCTTCAATCATGTCGACTAGGGAGGCCGATTTTGGTAAGGTCACCAAAATCTTACACGTAGGGTTAGCATTTTGAAGGGCTAAATCTACCCCCAATGCTGATCTGGCGTCTGGTGTTAAATTAGGGGTCCTATCCAATGCCGTCCTTAGGCGGTCCAAAAAGAGGGCAAAAGATTCGCCCACTCCCTGCGTGACTTTTAAATAGGGAGGTGACGGGGCACCCAAATCAGGGAGCTCTTTGAATGCCTCCAATGCTAGAAGCTGAGACTGTTGTAATATTTGGGGTACCAATCGCGCCTGTAGCTGAGGCTCTTCAAATCGCCCCTGTCCCAACAACATGTCTATACTTGCTACATGGAGAGAGTCGTCCTGGGGTCTATCTAAATTAAGCACTGCCGCGTGCTCAGCCTTCTTTCTCCATGAATCCTTCCATAATAATCTCTGTGTGGGTGTTAACAACATATCTGCAAATTTCTGGGCGTCAAAGGGACACATCGCTTGCCCCGAGAATATTTGTTCTAATAACGCTTGTACATACGGATTTTTCAAGCCGTACGCCACAATAGCTTTCTGAGCCTCCCTCCTCAATTTCCAGTCTAACGGCACCCAAGATTTAACCCCCTCCCTTGATACCGATACCGGGAAAGTAGCCAGCATGACATCCAAAAATTCCCCTTCAATTATAGCATCCTTTATCAATCCATGCCAGCGCTTAATTGGGTCAGGAGATCCCACTCCTCCCCCCCCATCCCTCCAAATCACCCCCGTCCCCCGTTCTTCTTGCCCTCATCCAATTGAAGAACACGTAGGTGGCAGAGGTTTCACTTTTGGTCGAACCGGTTGCGTAGCGGGGGCATAAATTTTGTGATATTCTTCCTCTGCTGTCGGTCGCAACTCTCCCTCGGGAGTGAGGTGCTCCGTACAACCATAATACCCACACAACCTACAAATATGGGGCAAACGTGAGGGGTCAGGTATGCCGTGCTCTTGAAGCTGTTGTAGCAGATGCGATCGTGACGATCCTTGCGGTCTGTTTTCCTTTCTATCCAGCTCATCCATCATCTGTTGAGCTGCAATACCTTCCTTATATAACCACCGAATTATCTGGTCCTGCGTCAAGTTATCAAACTCTCCAGTTTTAGGCAAGTCAGTAATCCAAAGGTGTCGGGGAGGGGCTGGTGGCACAACCGCGGGCAGCAATCCTGACCCCCCTTGTAATGGGTTCTCTGGATTGCCGGATGACAATTCCCCCGACACAGGCTGATCCACGGCCATCGGTTCACCCCGATCTGAGTCGTCATCCTTCAAGGGCAACGGTACCTCACTGGGGTCCAACGGCGCCAAAGGAATCATAGGCATTGTTTTACCAAAAAAGTCTTTCGCTCCTACCGTGAAGGCCCCTTTTGCTGATGATTCTAATGCCTCGCGTAATGCAATACGCGCCCCTGCCTGAGCCGCTGCGGTGGTAACGGCTCGATGAACAGTCCGCCAGATAGGGCTCAAGGCAGTAGCTTCTTTATTTCCGACCCCCACAGAGTCCCACAGGTCTTCCCCCACTGTTTTCCACACCGAAGAGTCAAACACATTCTTTGCATTAACCAGGAAACCCCGTCGCTTTCCCCACCGAAGCAATTTTTGAAGAGCTTCTGGGGAAAATTTTTCTCCCTGGTAATTAAGCAGATTGCTTAAGACCTTAAACACGGCCTGCTCATCTGCTGATGCTGCCGCTCCCATTATGAGAGATATTCCCCGCCGCTTACCTTTCAGGGGGAGCTCCCCCCGCCTCAATTGGGCGTCCCGGTTCCTCACCCGAACGGAGGACACCGGCAGCGGCGGTCCCTGCTATTTCTTCCTCTGTCCGTGGTATCAAATTCACAGAATTCTATCACGTCGGGGTCACCATTTGTTGCTGCTAGCAGGCTGGCTTACAGGACAACTGAAACAGTTGCTGGTAAAAAGCACTTTATTTCCCTTCCCACAGCAATATATATACAGCACTTGTTTATTCCTTTTCTGTTGTTTATCGCCCAATGTTCTCATCATTCTTATCTTTGGGTTCCATTATCTTGTGGTAGTAAAGACTCTCAGGTGCTGCTTATATCATTAGTCCTTAGTTCAGCCAAAGTTTAGTCCTCAGTCCAGCCAAAATCTTCTGGCCTTGTCCTTTATCTCTTGTTACCCGCAGCCCCACCTCTTGTACTGTTCCTTTCCATTACTTGGCACACATTTCTAAAACATCTGATACTCAGCATTTCCCACAAAGGACAAGTACAGAGTCCTGCACTTAGGATGGAAGAATCCCATGCATTGCTACAGGCTGGGGACCAACTGGCTAAGCGGCAGTTCTGCAGAAAATGACCTGGGGATTACAGTTGATGAGAAGCTGGATATGAGTCAGCAGTGTGCCCTTCTTGCTAAGAAAGCTAAGGGTATATTGTACTGCAATAGTAGGAGCATTGCCAGGAGATTGAGGGAAGTGATTATTCCTCTCTATTTTGCACCATAAGGCCACATCTGGAGTACTGCATCCAGTTTTGGGCCCCCCACTACAGAAAGGATGTGGAGAAATTGGAGAGAGTCCAGCGAAGGGCAATGAAAATGATTAGGGGGCTGGGGCACATGACTTATGAGAAGAGGCTGAGGGAACTAGGCTTATTTAGTCTTGGGAAGAGAGGAATGAGGGGGAATTTGATAGCGGCCTTCAACTACCTTAAGGGGGGTTCCAAAGAGGATGGAACTAGGCTGTTCTCAGTGGTGGCAGATGAAAGAACAAGGAGCAGTGGTCTCAGGTTGCAGTGGATAAGGGGCATGAAGGAGCAGGATGGAATGGTCCCCAGAAAGAACAAATTTGCAATAGTCAAGATTATGAAATATATAACCACAACAGTTGTGTTAGAAAGGTCACTGACCGCAAAAGAACAGACAGTGAATAACAGGAGGGGCCTCATGGGGGAGACACTTGTTTTTGCATTTGACCAGTGTTAATTTTTCAATGTATTCCAAATAAGGTAATTAATATAGAAGTATGTGTAATTTGTCTGTGGTTTTAAGTTTTAAAAAGCTGTGTGTGCTTTGCATCGGGGGGCAGTTACTTACAGCTGTTACCCCCCCTGTGCTTCTAATCAATAAAGGAGTCTCAGGCTTGTTCTGATCCAAACACAGCACGTAGTTCATTTCTCCACGACAATCTTGGTGCTGTGACTTGGATAGACAGCCGACCCCCAGAACCAGAGGACCTCGAGCAGTTCCCCGCCACACGTAGGGCCCATATGAAAGGTAAGAAACCTTTTGAAATCTCTGTTGTGGGTTTCTGGTGGAGGTCTGCCCGTAGGCTCTGGGTTCGGGTGAGTTGCATGCTCTATTCGGACTTTTTTTCTGCCAGACATGCCTTACACCCTTGGGGTGGGTTAGAGTCCCATCCAGATTTGGTTTCCCTGGGAAGAGTCACTGAGTGTGGCTGGGCAGGTCGTGGATAGACCTGGGCAGGTCGTGGATAGACCTGGTTCTATGTGCCAGTGTGAAAGTGAAGGTCGGTAGACCAGTGTGAGTGTAAGTCACAGGAAAACACCCAGAGTGCCCTGTGAATCCGTGGGCTCATGACCAGCGAGGGGTCTGTCTGGGTCTAGGAGTGTGTGATCCCATCTCTTCCATCCTTGGACGGTCTGTTTCCATACTCTCTTTCCTTCCCTGTCTCTCGTTCCAGCCTGAAGGCGGTTTGAAAAGCCACTGACTGGTCTGATCACCTGGCCCGAAGCAACAGTATATGCAGCACCAGCCGATACTTTTTGCTGAAAGGGGGGCTGTAAGACAGTCGTGGAGGCCCTAAACAAACTTTCCATGTGTGAGTGTGGCGAGTGAATTGAGTTAAGTACTGGGTGCCAGGGAATCCAAGGGGATTCCCCTCTTGCCAGGTGCAGTACTGGGGGCCGGAGGATCCAAGAGGATTCCCCTCTCGCCAGCTACAGATGGGGGCTGGTGAGTCAAGAAGAATCACTGTCTTACCAAAAGGCACACACTAGTTCACTTGCAAGTTTCTGGAAAAACTGGAATTGGTATACCAGAGATAGGGATAATTTAAAGTTATGGTTTCCCTTAAGAGGGAAAGTTTCGACCTTGACAAGATTGTGCACCTCAGAAGTGTGCTTCTGGCCAATGTCAGTGTGAGACATATTTCTATTGGCATGAAGAAATGGGAAAAAAGAAAAAGAAAAAAAACCCGGCACTGTGAAATTCAAATAACGAGTCTCAAGGACTCCCAGGAGAAACTTACAACACAATTAAAAGAGATAAAAAGAAAATTGGCAAAGAATTTAAATCCAACTAAGCCGGCAAGAAATATTAAGCAACAGAAGCCTCTTACATTCACCCCTCAGACCGTGTCTCCCCGTACTGAGGAAATGTTCCTTTTGCGCCAGTTCCCGGGCATTGGTGCTTCAGGTCAGGAGACCTCAGTATCTGCACATGCACCTTGGTCTCCTACGGAATTGTATAATTTACTTAAAAATTTTCCAAAAAATAAGAGAGGACCCTGTTAAATTCAAAGAGGAATTGCAAATTGTTATAAACTGTTATAACCCTACATGGGCAGATTTAAACCAGCTTCTATGAGGGGTCATGCCTAAGGAAACACTGAGTTGCCTTTGTGAAGAAGCTCAGTGGCCCAAGCAAAATCCAGGCCATGACCAGGAAAAAGTTAAATAAAATCAGGGAGAAGCTTTTAGATAAAATTCTCATAGTCTGCCCAAAGAAAGCTGACTGGACCAAAAATTAGCACCTGTAAACAAAGTAAAAATAAGAATTTGAATAAAATCCATTATTCTCACCGCCACATTAAAACTATGTTAATGACCATCCAGCTCCAGAACATACAGGGACTCCGTAATAGCCGCCCATTGCGGGGGGAGAAGGGGAAAACCAAAACAAGGTCCCCACCGTCCACCTCCCCAGTGATGGCGTGTGTTACTATTGCAAGTAAATGGGCCATTGGAAACAGTAAATGTCCCTACCGCCCTTGTCGATCCAAAATACTCTTATTCCCCATCCCATCTCTTCACCTTTGTCCGTTTCTATCAGTCCTTTGTTTGACCATCATGCTTTCCTCCTGCTAACCTGCTAACCTTTTGGGAAAAGACTTGCTGTGTAAATTAAAAATTGTATAATCGGCTGTACCCCAGCTGGTGTGTATCTGAATATGCCTGGTCCCGCTCACAGTGAGGTCCTGGCAGTTTACAGGAGAAAACCGACTCCAGTCCTTCCTCGTTGCAATAGGAACTGCTGGCTAAGATCTCTCCGTCCTTGCAAGCCTTGTGAGCCGATCATACCAACCAGGTTGGGTGCATTGAGATTTGCCTAAACCCAGCAAGACCCCTTCCCGAGGTGCAGCAGTACCCTCTATCAAAACAGGCCAAGGAAAAATCCAACCTGTTCTTACGTCCTGCATTCAGCAAGGAGTCATTATTCCTACGATCAGTGAGTGTAACTCCCCCATTTTACCGTGCTGTTAATGCTGCTGTACTCCCTACCTTTCCAGTTGTCCCTAGTCCTGCTACTATCCTTTCCTGCAAAGCACTGATGCTGAGGGGTTGTTACCACCTCAAGAAAAGATTGTATTAAGTCTGGACATAAAAAATTAAGGTTATTATTAAATAAGATGCATCTAGATGTAAAGAAATAAATAGGTGTGTATAAATAAATAAAAGGGGGGTTAGTCAAAAGCCCACCCTCCTTGCTAAATTGGTAATAAAACAATGCCTGTGCCCATGAAAAGAAATAATGCAGCAAGAAAAAAGGATCAGCCCAGACAAGCAGGCAACCGCAGTTTGAGGAAGTTAAAAGAAAGAAAATAAGAAGTTAACTCTGTAGTTACTGGAAGAAATTAATCGATGAAACTTTGTACAACTAAAGTGAAATGGATGTTCTTTACGTCCTGTGGCGCTCCCCAGAGGGCCGCTTGGTGGCGCCCCAGGCTTTGGTCCCCTATCTTGCTCCCGTGTCCCATGGAATGGTACACCTGGGCAAAGGGAGGGATGGTACGCCCCAAATTTTTCCATTATGGCACAGCAGTACTCCAGCTCTTGTCCCATCTGCCTTGCCCACAACAGTGGCAGACCACAGACAAAATCAGCCGAGCACCCCACCCCATGGGGACCCTTTTGTAAATATTCAGATTGATTCAAATGTTTAAATGTTGTAATTGTGAGTATGTGTTAGTTTTAATAATGTATTTTCTTGTAAAAAGGCAGATGCCAAAACTGTTGTTGTAAAACTTTTGCTTAAGGATTTGGTATCACAATTTGGCATACCTGGGCAGATTATAAAAGATTTATGTGCAGCTTCACAGATCCAGTATGCCAAATGCCCTTTGAAGGCCACTCCCAATCGAAAGACCAGACTCAGCCCTCATAAGATTTCTAACAGGGAGCCCAATGTGACTACTGGCTGCGCCCCACTAGTCCTGGCTCAGATGGACAGTCATTTAAATGAATAACACAATGCTTAATTATTGTCAGGCACTAACTAAATGTGTTAGGTCTTTTTATATACAGCAGCCCTGCCACTCGCTGAAACCAGGAAACTGGATCTACATAGAGGTCCATCAGTGAGGAATCGCCCTGGCCCCATGCTGAAAGACCCTTATCAGGTCCTGTTAATTATCAACACCGCTGTGAAGTGCTGAGAATTGACTACCTGCCCATATTTCTCACTGTAATGGCTCTCCGACTGATGATCAGTCTATCTTTCCTTCTGGAGTTGTTGCTCCTTCTGGACAGCAGGAATGAAGGACAAGGTGAAAAGCTGGTAACCTCTCCTTTGTCCACTGACAGACCCACCGTGCCTTTGAAGGCACAACCTCTCCACCTGAAGAAAACAACCTCTCCACCTGAGGACATAATAAAGCCTCCAACAAAGAAAGGTGATTGTGCTAGTAACCTCTCCCTTGCTGCCTCATTGCCGGACAGCTAAGTGAATTAAGACTACGAAATCTTGAAGAATAGCTTGCGGAAGCTAGCCAAAACTACGTGAAGATAAAACTTTTAATATTCCTCAGCCTCTCCTTCTTAACAAACTTAGGGTGTAATATTTTTCTAGATCTTGACCAATCAGTAGCCTCACTAGTAAATAATCAAATGTATACCCAAAAAGTTCATTCTGCCACCGGAAATTTTGCCTGTACTGAAATTATCCCAGTAACTGATAATTTAACCTGTACCATATTGTAATATGTCCCTTCTTATGTCATTGATGCTTATGCCTCTTAGCCTTTTTGTGAAGGTGTTTAGCCAACAGATGTGGTATAATATTTCACAAGGGAGGGATGTGTTAGTGTGTTGGGACACCGATGGACTGTAATTAATGCCACATTAGGGACCATTAAATTCACATTGCCCTTATCCAGTTTTTAAATTACGTCTACATATCCAAATGGCTCTAAAGGGGCTGCCATCAGGTTAGCACAGCAAAGGGTCTGGGTTTCCCCTAGAAAGAAAAGGGATTTGGCTGAACACCTATGGGATGGTGCAAATAGCGTAGCAGCAATCTGAAATATCCATAAGAGTCAAGAACATGAGGAAAAAATTGGGACACTTAGAAAAAAGCCACAGGCCTTATTATTGGAGCACAATTGACCCAGATACAAGCGGGAGTAGGTGAATTACATATTATTTCCACCTTTTAGGGCAATGACCCAGGAGCTTGTAACAGATATGGTGCTTAGTATCGCTGGGACTGAGAAGGCATTGCAGTGCGATCAGGCTTGTTCAGAGGTTCAGGATTTTCTGAATGACCAGCTCATGGCCATTCGAAGTGATCTTGAACATCAGGCATGGCTCTCTGCCCTTACACAGCCACCTCGGGAGTACCATCTGATCTGTGGCTGTGGAGACATACTTGGAGATTTTCTGAGTGAAAATGCAGACGTTCTCAGTGCTCCTTCCAAGCATACGGGCCGGTTGGAGGAGTATGGGCTCCCACCTACCGAATCCTGCCAGGTCCGTGGGGAGGATGCATGTGGGATTGGATAATTCACCGAGACATTTGGAAACTTGAACTACCTGGTATGCCCAACCGATCTGTAGTCAGTGCTCCTGGAATAACGTCTGACATTTGGGTAGGGATTGGAAGCCAATGGACACTCTGTCCATTCGAACCCCTTCCACTTCAGTGTGTATGTAAACTAAAACCAGGAGAGGTTGTCACTGTTCATGACAACATTTGTTGGGAGGATATGGAACACGGGACTACCCTGAAAGGATATCTACTTTTCCAAGCTAATAATAGCTGTGTGCATGTTAAGACCACTACCTTGAATGATGTACATTTTAATCTCACCACAGCCGCAGGCAATCATATCATTCATTGGCCTGCGGATAAAATTCTACAATTAGCCCTTAGGTTCCAAATACCCTTTAACTGGACTACTTTAGTACCTGATCGATTCCAAAATTTGCTTTCAATTCTACCAGAGGTTCAGAAAATTTCCGACCTATAGGGACAGATTCACATGCTCCAAAATATATATCAAATTGAAAAGAATGCCTTTCATACAGCCTATAGGGATTCTACTTTATGTACTAAGTATGATGCTTTGTGTTTTGTGACTAAGACTATTCAGCAATCTCAACCCCATCATTTTATTGCCATAGAAATGTTGTTGTTTTTATTACTGTTTGGTATGGGGTTATGTTATTGCTGTTGTAGTAGATGTGTTGCCTGCCTGGTCCTAGACCTATTAAGCTCAATGTAAAGGAACAAGTGGCACTAACGATTGTCAATAAACTCTATGATAACAGGAGGCAAGAGACAGCAATGAATGTTTATGAGGAAATGCAGGTAGGAGGGGAAGAAGACGAGGAAATGCAAATAATACGTGAGGAAAAGAGAGAGGACATTAATAAATTAATGACTATGGAGGTGTGACATTATTGACTTGAACTGGGACAGTATAGACCATTGTTGCAACCAAGGTTCAGTAGTGGCACCAAATCTTGTATAAAGGGGGTCAAATAAGGTGTCTCAGACAAGTTTATGGTTTGCTGGGTTTGATTATTCTGTCTGTCTGTGTGTATCATTTTGTAGTTAAAGTTATGAATATTGGCTCTATACTGTCTGTAGTTCAAACTTGTGCTATGCTTCTGGGTGACACTCCAGATAAGTTGGTGTCAGCTCTGCCTAGCCTGCTTGATGGCCCATTAAGGACCATCAGCTATACAACTGACCCACTGAGAGAAGGCAGACACGCCTTGTGACTCAGCAAGGTATGCACGGACGTGCCTATGGACAGAACTCCGAGGTTTTTCCATGCCATGTGATGGACAGCTTGTCTTTGGAACAAAGAAAGAAAGACCACATGGCAAGAAAATATAAAAATCTGCTGCAGCTCCTCCATCTTGTCTTCAATCCTGCTTCTTACCTCTGGAGGAACTTTTCTACACTGAAGATTTGAAACAAGGACTGAAAGACCCATCCCAGCTTGTGGATGTACTCCAGAGACTTGATTTGAACCTGACATTTATTCTATCACTGCTGCAAACGTGAACCAAGAACTTTGCCATTACTGTATGTAATTGATTCCATTTAACCAAATCTAGTTGTCATCTGTATCTTTTTCCTTTTATAAATAAACCTTTAGATTTTAGATTCTAAAGGATTGGCAACAGCGTGATTTGTGGGTAAGATCTGATTTGTATATTGACCTGGGTCTGGGGCTTGGTCTTTTGGGATTGAGAGAACCTCTTTTCTTTTACTGGGGTATTAGTTTTCAGAACCATTTGTCTCCATAACGAGTGGCACTGGTGGTGATACTAGGAAACTGGAGTGTCCAAGGGAATTGCTTGTGTGACTTGTGGTTAGCCAGTGGGGTGAAACCAAAGTCCTCTCAGTCTGTCTGATTTGGTTTGCCTTGGGCTGTAACTGCCCTGCTTTAAGCAGTTTGTCCTGAATTGGCACTCTCAGTTGGGTCCCACCAGAACCAGCACTGTTACAGGAGGGGGATGATAGAATAAAGTGAAGCCGAAGAGGCCTCAAAGGGGGGGGAACTGTGAGGGAAAATTAACAGGACATAAAACTCAGGTTTCGGCCCTGACTTTGGTCAAGCTTGCCTGCAGGCCGTAAACTGAGGTCCTGCTGGCTTATGTGTGTCAAGGGGTAGGAGAAGTCACAATGGAAAGTCCCCAAAATGGAACAATGGTTTTCTGTGGATAACGGGCATGAAGGGGCAGGATGGAAAGGTCCCCAGACAGAACAAATTTGCAATAGTCAAGCTTATGAGATACATAACCACAACAGTTGTGTTAGAAAGGTCACTGACCGCAAAAGAACAGACAGTGAATAACAGGAGGGGCCTATTGGGGGAGACGCTTGTTTTTGCTTTTGACCCGTGTTAATTTTTCAATGTATTCCAAATAAGGTAATTAATATAGAAGTATGTGTAATTTGTCTGTGGTTTTAAGCTTTAAAAAGCTGTGTGTGCTTTGCATCGGGGAGCAGCTACTTAGAGCTGTTACCCCCCCCCCCACGCTTCTAATCAATAAAGGAGCCTCAAGCTTGTTCTGACCCAAAGACAACGTGTGGTTAATTTTTCCACGACACCCCCTTAAGGTAGTTGAAGACTGCTATCAAACCCAACCTCACTCCTCTCTTCTGAAGACTAAATAAGCCCAGTTCCCTCAGCCTCTCCTCATAAGTCATGTGCCCCAGCCTCCTAATCATTTTCATTGCCCTTTACTGGACTCTCTCCAATTTTTCCATATCCTTTCAGTAGTGGGAGGCCCAAAACTGGAAGCAATACTCCAGATGTGGCCTCACCAGTGCTGAATAAAGGGGAATAATCACTTCCCTCAATCTGTTGGCAATGCTCCTACTATTGCAGCACAATATGCCTTTAACCTTCTTGGCAACAAGGGCACACTGCTGACTCATATCCAGCTTCTCATCCACTGTAATCCCAAGGTCCTTTTCTGCAGAACTGCCACTTAGCCAGTCAGTCCCCAGCCTGTAGTAATGCATGGGATTCTTCCGTCCTAAGTGCAGGACTCTGCACTTGTCCTTGTTGAACCTCATCAGATTTCTTTTGGCCCAATCCTCCAATGCTTGTGTAGGTCATTCTGGGGATCCTACTACTCCCCCCAGCTTAGTGTCATCCGCAAAATTGCCGAGGGTGCAATCCATCCCATTGTCCAGATCATTAATGAAGATGTTGAACAAAACTGGCCCAGGACTGACCCTGGGACACTCCTCTTGATACCGGCGGCTAATTAGACATTGAGCCATTGATCGCTACCTGTGGAGCCCGACAACCTAGCCAGCTTTCTATACACCTTATAGTCCATTCATCCAATCCATACTTCTTTAATTTGCTGATAAGAATACTGTGGGAGACTGTATCAAAAGCTTTGCTAAAGTCAAGATATATCACATCTACTGTTTTCCCCATATCCACAGAGCCAGTTATCTCCTCATAGAAGGCAAGCAGGTTGGTCAGGCATGACTTGCCCTTGGAGAATCCATGTTGACTGTTCCTGATTACTTTCCTCTCCTCGAAGTGCTTCAGAATTGATTCCTTGAGGACCTGCTCCATGATTTTTCCAGGGACTGAGGTGAGGCTAACTGGTCTGTAGTTCCCTGGATTCTCCTTATTCTCTTTTTTAAAGATGGGCACTGTATTTGCCTTTTTCCAATCATCTGGGACTTTCCCCAATCACCACAAGTTTTCAAAGACAATGGCCAAAGGCTCTGCAGTCACATAAGCCAACTCCCTCAGCACCCTCGGACGCATTAGATCTGGACCCATGTACTTGCACATGTCCAGCTTTTCTAAATAGTCCTTAACCTGTTCTTTCACCACTGAGCCCTGCTCACCTCCTCTCTATACTGTGCTGCCCAGAGCAGCAGTCTGGGAGCTGACCTTGTCTGTGAAGATGAAGGCAAAAAAAGCATGGAGTACTTCAGCTTTTTCTACATCATCTGTCACTAGGCTGCCTCTCCCATTCAATAAGGGTCCCACACTTTCCCTTGCCTTCTTCTTGTTGCTAACCTACTTGTAGAAACTCTTCTTGTTACCCTTCACATCCCTTGCTACCTGCAATTCTAGTTGTGCTTTGGTCTTCCTGATTACATCACTGCTTGCTGAAGCAATATTTTTATACTCCTCCATAGTCATCTGTCCAAGTTTCTACTTCTAGTAAACTTCCTTTTTGTTTTTAAGCTCACCAAAGATTTTACTGTTAAGCCAAGCTGGTTGCCTGCCATATTTGCTATTCTTTCTGCACATCGGGATGGTTTATTCATGTGCCCTCAATAAGGCTTCTTTAAAATACAGCTAGCTCTCCTGGACTCCTTTCCCCTTTATATTAGCCTTTGAGAGGATCCTGCCCATCAGTTCCCTGAGGGAGTCAAAGAGGCTAGGGAACTAAAGCCTGAAGCTAGGATTTTTGGACCAGTTCTTGGGTAGACCAGATCTGGGGAGGTGTGTAAAGATTCAGCCCAAGAGGAGTCAGAGGCTTCTGGACCAAAGTAGAACTTGGGGACTAAGGAGGAAAGTCCAGCAGTTAAGGGTTGGCTGGGAGAAGAATGGAGACGATGCTCTGATATGAAGCAAGAAGGTCCTATCCTTGGAAGGAAAGTAGACTGCACTTGAATGATTGGAGCCAAGAAGTCGGTAGTGAGACAGGCTGTTGCTACTAGAAGCTAGCCTATAAGAAAGAGGACTGAAAGCTGAGCCCAATGGGGCCAAAGGCTCTCTTGTTTGGCTCTTGTATTGGGCTTTAACTAAAGGATTCTGTGCCAGTGGTACTTGAAACTAGGGGAGCTGGGGGTGCTGCTGCACCCCATGTCTTGAAGAATTAATAACAAACACCAAATACATGGTTTCCATCATCAGCACCCCTACTATAAATATTGTTTTAGCACCCCTGTTTTGTCCCCCAGAGGGAGGGTAAGGGAGAGTTAGAGGCTTAAAAGTAACTTGGCTGGAAGGCCACATCACCTTTTTAGAGAGAGAGCTGAAAATATGCGGAGGGGGGAAACTGAGGCAGGGTGCTGCAATGCTGGATCTTGCTGTGAGAGGGTGCTCCCAGATGGTGAGTATTGTTTCTGATGTCTCCTTATATTTAAAATAGCCTTACATCTTCTTCAGTTTCCTTGGCCTGATACATTATTTGAACGTTGAGTTTGTTTCGTTTGCTCTTGTTCTCTTAATTTTTTTAGTTAATTTGAATAAATAGTAGAATAGTAGGGTGGGAATGAGTCTCTAGTGGATTATTCTACGTATTCTTACATTGCAGAAAGTGGAATTTCTTTATTCCTAAACCATACCTAATACATGGCTTTCAGATCTAGAATACCTACAATAGCTGAGTCACTTGGTACTTTGTTCTTTTTATGGCTAAGTTTTTCCTCATGTTTAACCAAATTGCTCCTGGCTGCTCATTATTTCTTGTTCTGTCCTTGATGACAATTTGACAGTAAATTTTTATGTACCTGCTGTTACTTCCTCTTTTTAATCAAACAGACCAAGTTTAGTATAATGTTTTTGATTCCATTTTTATACACACACTACTGTGTGCTTGTGTATATGACTAGAATACCAGTTTATGATTAGTTGACCTTGAACTGTTCAATCTGAAGAGTATTTCTCTTCCTTATCTACTATAGTCCCTCCTCCTTGCACCTTTAGAATTGGATCCACCTATTTGCCATATGCACTAATTTCTCCTGAGCTTTGAATCTGAGTTTTGTAGACCAAAATGTTGGGTTTAGAATAAGCTTTCATTTTGATTAAATGTTGATTTTTAACTTCTTTTAAAATCCTTTCTTGAAAGCCTCTTACCTTTATATGGAATTTTTCAAATGCAAATGAAACTCTTAAAACTTTGAAATCGTCTCTTCTTGGGGTAAACTAGCTCAAATAGCCATCACTTGCAGTTTAAAGAGCCAATTTTTTCTCTCAGACCAGAAAGGTAGAACTTTGATCCTCCCCATCACTACAGCAATAGTAATTTCAGTGCCCCCTTACATCAGTAAAAGAGAAAAATGTAAATACTGAGATCTGCTGTACTGATCTCAAAAAACAACTTCAACAATTTTTGTTCTTATTCCTTAAACTTGAAGAGCATAACACCAGAAAATTGATTTAGGGTCTTGTCTCTTATATCACCAGAACACCATAATGATTACACTTCTGTGTGTGTGTGTATGTGTGTGCGTGTATGTATGTGTGTGTACAGAATATGTTGGATATTTTTAAGCCTTTGAGACTTCCTCAATTAATCAGGCATATCTTTAAAAAAACCCTAGGTTTATATGCATTTTAGAAAATGAGCATATTTTGCATATTGTTTTTACTTGATAGTCAACAGGTTGTCTGTTCTTTCTGACTCTTCTAAGTCATGGCAAAATTCTGCCATGAAAAACATCAAGTACTGAGGGGTTCCTGAGGGCAGGCATGCATAATAAAATGAGCAATTACATATTTTAGGTTTTTGTAAATCCTGGTATGGAGGACTGGGCAAAGAAATAGTGTGAATGTAGTGCATGACACTTCCTCATACTGGGGTGTAGTAGCAGAGTAACATTTTTGCCCTCATAGTACAGAAAGGATTAGTCAGTATGCTGCAGCTGTGCAGACTTTCATCTCTGATAAAATTTAGCTGGAGAGGTATTTGCTGATGATTGTCAACAATCAAGTGAATTATAGATGATGTTAGTAAACAAATACTGCGTTGATGAATGATGAGTTAGCTATACTATGACAGGACTGCTAAGTCATTCAAAGTACTGATTAAACCCATTACAGTAAAATAATCACCATCCATTACCTTTAATGTCGTGAACTGACAGCCTAGTTAAGGCAGCTGATGGTGTCAGCAAAATGATTTGTTGGATTTCATGTCCAATGACAATAAATCAATGAACAGTAGCAATAAAACAACATATTTTCATTTTTCTTGACATTCAATTACAGAGTGTGTATACTGACTTATTCTTATACACTAACACTGATATGGCAGGATTCAGCATCCACCAGCAACTAACATTTGGAGTAGGGGAAGATTCTCCTCTGCCATCATGTTTTTTTCAGCTGTATCTGCTGTTTCTTAATCTGAAAACCTCAGTGTTAGTGGGTAACACACCTGGTTCTTCTTGTTGTTAGTAAAGACTATAATGTGGCTTACAGGTTGGCAGATAAAAAGCTTTTCAGTTCACCTTTCAGCTAAGACCCAAGTTCAGGCTTCTGTGTAGCTCATGAATGAACAGTTGATGGCATTGATAACACTGAAAACTAGCAGGAAGTTGCAGATCTTTCATTGTTTTGATAGCATGAAGGGAAATGCATAACTCTGGATTCCAATCCTGACAGCAAGCAAAGGAGGACAGTACAGTCATACTATCTTATTTTAGAATATATATTGAACTGTAGATACCCAGCCTATACACATATGTTCTTACATCCAAATACTGATCCTATTGAAGTCAAAAACACACCCCTCAAAATTGATGAAAGGCAAACCTACCCCTTAATGACTTGTGAGCTGAAAAATATATTTATGTAAAGCGCTTTGTCATTTCAGAATGACAATAGACAAATGTTAAAAACATTCTTTTTACCAAAAGAAAGGCTTCTAGTGCTAGAACTGCTCCTTCTCTAACTCCCTTTCTCTCTGTTGCTTTAAAAACCATACATGGAAAGGGAACTATAGGGACTATAGCCTATAAGGGAACTATAGACAAGGCTTTTACAGACACAGGCTGATGAGAAGGGGAGTGGGCTGAAAAATCAGCAAAGGCTGTGGACCCACTGTACAGAACTCACCAATCATTGGTGCATAAGCTGTGCAATTGTTAGGACTTTGTTTTGTCCAGCTGCTCTCAAAAATTCCTAGAGACTGTCTGCAGAAGCAGATATTTCATATCTATGTGAAGATGAGAATTTAAGACCTGTAGCATTTGCTTCCAGAACAGTACCAAAGTCTTAGAGGAATTTCTGTGAGAGAAAAAGAGCCACAGGCATTACTTGTAAGTTGGTTAAAATTCATGAGTACCTTGACAAAATTACCTTCATCAATTGGAAGTACACAGTACAGATACTGTATCCAAAAGGCAGAATCCCACTTCTGCAAGCAAGTGGGATGCAGAGATGGGCCTTAATCTTACACTTACTTCAGTAAAATAGACAGTTTCAATGGGGGAGGAGGATCATTGCCAGCCTGCCCTTCCCACACTGGTAAATGAGAGACTTCAGGTAGATTAGAGGGCTGCAGAGGGTCCCAATATGGAACCATTGGAGTATATCATGCACAGCATTCAGAAGAGATGTTAATATTGATGCATGACACCTAGTGTCTTTGAAATAAAGTAACATTTTTGTACAGAATCTTTCCTAGAAGACTTTCTTAGTGCAGGCTGAGATAGTACTGGAAAATAAACACTTTCCATATGGCTTATCACATAGCACATGAGACGTCCTCCTTATTTCTTTCTAAAAATGGAGATATCAGTATAGAATGACTAGCTCTCATTGGGCATATTGGTAGTTGTACCAAAAAGCTGAATATCATTAAGGCACAGTAAAAATGAAATGTTTGGCTAGAAGTTAATTTGGTGTCCATATTTATATGGAGCAGAACCCTGGAAAAATAAGTCCATCCAATGCAAAATAATCAGCTTTTGATGTAGGTGTCTAGAATATTAAAAGTAAAATGGAAGATAGAATAAGTAACAAAGTGATCCTACAGTGGACATAGCTACCTACACAAGAAGAGATGGACATTTTGGGAATATCTTGCAAGAATGTCCAGTAATAAGCTACCTCAATAAGTATTTTTGGTGACCCCAGGGAAAAGAGGAGAGGCTGACCTACAGGCATATTCCATAGCACAATAATGGCAGAAATGGCATTATTACATCTGACTATAAAAGCCCTAGAAAAATGAGCCCAGCATAGAAATAACTGGTGCCATTTGATTTCTGTTTTATGCATCTGATGGTCAAGGGAGGAGGACAATTAGATCAGAACACAGGAAAGGAAGGAGCCAATGTCAATTATGTCATAGCCACCAAACAAAACATGCCAGAAAATGTTCCATGTTACTCGTGGAAGAGGGCTACTAAGCCCTGGCAAAGACTTTGCACTGAGTTTGCAGAATAGATAAGCAAATAGTGTGTGTTAAAACACTTCTAAAACACAGAGTCCCAAAGCATTGCAGAATATGTTTGTGCTATATGCTATAAACATTGTTTCAGATAATGGTTTTCAATTTGTGAGGAATTTCAAACATTCCTCAGGAAAAAATGCATGAAGGAGACTATCAGGACAATTGAGGGGTGGGTGTGGGTGGGAGGAAATAAAATAGAACTCATAAGGTGGTGGGAAAACTAATTATTTTCAAGCCGATGGCTTTTTCTATCTAATTCAAGATAGTAAGGGCTGAATTCAGTGCTGCTTGTGGGTCCTTTTAGAAATAAGTAAAATAATTGGCTCAAGTTGCATTGGAGCATTGCCAGCAGCTCAAGGGAAGTGACTATTCCCTTCTATTTGGCACTGGTGAGGCTACATCTGGAGTATTGCATCCACTTTTGGGCCCCCCACTAGAGAAGGGGTGTGGACAAATTGGAGAGAGTCCAGCAGAGGGCAACAAAAATGATTAGGGGGCTGGGGCACATGACTTATGAGGAGAGGCTGAAGGAACTGGGCTTATGTAGTCTGCAGAAGAGAGGAGTGATGGGGGGATTTGATAGCAGCCTTCAACTACCTGAAAGGGGATTCCAAAGAGGATGGAGCTAGGCTGATCTCAGTGGTGGCAGATGACAGAATAAGGAGCAATGGTCTCAAATTGCAGTGGGGGAGGATTAGGTTGGCTATTTGGAAAAAAACTATTTCACAAGGAGTGTGGTGAAGCATTGGAAAGGGTTACTTAGGGAGGTGGTGGAATCTCCATCCTCAGAGATTTTTAAGGCATGGTTTTACAAAGCCCTAGCTGGGATGATTTAGTTGGGGTTGGTCCTGGTTTGAGGGGTTAGACTAGATGACCTCCTGAGGTCTCTTCCAACTCTAATCTTCTATGATTCTAAGTTTCCACCTAAAACCTTAGCCTCTACCAGATTTTATATTCTTAAAATGTTAAACCTCCCAGTAACCTTTAGAGGTGTTTCTCCCCTCCTGTCCCCCAAACACTCAGGAGTCTTCGGGAATATGAATCCACAAACACCTTTTATTTGGAAAAAAACATATAAAAATCATATAAAAATGAAATGAGCAAACCCCAAGCAATGTACAAGAGATATGGCTGATCTCATAATCCCAGTTAGCAACTGTCTGGCGAGGTATGGCTAAAAAGTGAAATAACATCTAATTGGATTGAAGAGAGGAGTGGGTGGAGTTGTGAACTGCTATAGGTAGGACTTGGCTTGCTAGAAGCTAGGATGAACATCTAGTTCATAGCTACAACCACTTGAAAAAAGTAAATATATGTCACAAAAAATCCAAAGGAAACATGTTTTGTTTTGAAATTTCATTGAAAAATGTTGAGAAAAAAAATCTTCACTTTAGTTGAAAAGCATTCTCATTTAAAAAAAACCTTTTCAACAAAATATTTTGACCAGTTGTACCCATAATTAATATATATTCACAACATATTGCATATTGACTTGGTTCTTCTGAGTTCTAAGGAAGACCTCTCACTGATATGCTCTCTGAAGATAATTTCATGGAAGAAAGTCTCCCACTTTGCATTCCTACTCTTAAAGGAGAAAATCCAGTGATAAATAGCCTAATAACCATGTGCACAGGGGAAAACTGCTTTAGTCTTGAATTTGGGCTACAATCTTGTGAGACCAGATGGCAGTATTCCCCATTTTAGCCTGGTCTGAAATATAAAATAATAGATTCTGTCAGGGTTGTTCACTTTTCAGTCGAAGACAAAACTAAATGCTGGAGTGAATAGTGCAGGGGTAACATTTTAGACCATAAACAAAGACTTTTGAGCATTAAAAAAAGTTTGCTCAGCTTCAGAGCAAAGGTTCAAGTTGATTTTTGTTTTATCCAAACCAGTTCAGCCATCCCTAACTTTTTTTGTTTTGGTCATGCTAAATGACATTTCAGCTCGTACTAATTCAGGTTATTTAACAGGCAGTCCGCCCACAGGGAATGAGGACATGCATACAGCATTCTTCAATGTACTCAAGAACATACTTTGCTAACACTGCAAAATTAACTAAGAAAGTAGTGATAGGATTGCAAAAATAACATGCATTGGAATTCTGGGCTGAGCTCCCAATGCCTGATGGGGCCAAAAATTTGTCGCAGGTGGTTATGGGTAAATGCAATAAGTCAATCCTCCCTCCATGAAAGCAATATCAGACAATCATTTTGTGCCCTTTTCCCTGGATTGCCCGAGCAGACTCCATAGCACAGCAAGCATGGAGTCCGTTCAGCTCACCGCAGCAGTTATGACCATTGTAAACACCTCACACATTATCATGCAGTTTATGCAGAACCAGAACTGAAAAACCAGGTGAGGAGGTGACAACAGTGCAGTGACAAGAGTGATGAGGACATGGACACAGATTTCTCTAAAACCGCGGTCCCTGGCAATTTGGAGATCATGGTGTTAATGGGGCAGGCTCATGCCATGGAACGCCAATTCTGGGGCCTGGGAAACAAGCACAGACTGGTGGGACCACAATAGTGTTGCAGGTTTGGGATGATTCCCAGTGGCTCCGAAACTTTTGCATGCATATGAGCACTTTCATGAAACTTTGTGACTTGCTTTCCCCTGCCCTGAAGTGCAAGAATACCAAGATGAGAGCAGCCCTCACAGTTAAGAAGCAAGTGGCAATTGCCCTGTGGAAGCTTGCAATGCCAGACAGCTACCAGTCAGTCAGTAATCAATTTGGAGTGGGCAAATCAACTATGGGGGTTGCTGTGATGCAAGTAGCCAACTCAATCATTGAGCTGCTGCTATCAAAGGTAGTGACCCTGGGAAATGTGCAGGTCATAGTAGATGGCTTTGATGCAATGGGATTCCCTAATTGTGGTGGGGCTATAGACGGAACACATATCCCTATCTTGGGACCAGATCACCAGGGCAGCCAGTACATAAACCGCAAGGGGTACTTATCAATGGTGCTGCAAGCACTGGTGGATCACAAAGGATGTTTCACCAACATCAACGTGGGATGGCCGGGGAAGGTCCATGATGCGCGTGTCTTCAGGAAGTCTGGTCTGTTTAAACGGCTGCAGGAAGAGATTTACTTCCCAGACCAGAAAATAACTGTTGGGGATGTTGAAATGCCTAGAGTTATCCTTGGGGACCCAGCATATCCCTTAATGCCCTGGCTCATGAAGCTATACACAGGCAACCGGGACAGTAGTAAGGAGCTGTTCAACTATAGGCTGAGCAAGTGCAGAATGGCGGTAGAATGTGCATTTGGACGTGTAAAGGTTCGCTGGCGCAGTTTACTGACTCGCTCAGACCTCAGCAAAACCAATATTCCCATTGTTATTGCTGTTTGCTCGGTGCTCCACAATCTCTGTGAGAGTAATGGGGAGATGTTTATGGAGGGGTGGGAGGTTGAGGCAAATCACCTGGCAGCTGAATATGCACAGCCAAACACCAGGGTGATTAGAAGAGCACAGCGGGAAGCGCTGTGTATCAAAGAAGCTTTGAAAACCAGTCTCATGACTGACCAGGGTACCATGTGACACTTCTGTTTGTTTCTCCTTGATGAAAACCCACTCCCTTGCTTGACTCTAATTCCCTGTAAGCCACCTGCCCTCCCCCCTTTGATCACAGCTTGCTTGCAAAGGAAATAAAGTCACTATCATTTAAAAACCATGTATTCTTTATTAACTGGTTATAAAAATAGGGAGATAACTCACAAGGTAGCCCAGGTGGGGTGTGGGAGGAGGGTAGGAGGGAAGGAAAAGCCCACTTCAAAACTTGTTGAATGACAGCCTTCTGTTGCTTGGACTGTCCACTGGAGTGGAGTGGAGTGGTTGGGTGCCAGGAGCCGCCCCCACATTCTTGGGTGTGTTGGGAGGAGGCTATGGGCGGTTAAACAGGCTACAGTGGCAGTCTGTGATCCTGCTGCTATTCCTGAACCTTCACCAGATGCCGGAGCATGTCCTTTTGATACCGCAGTAGACCCAGCATTGCATCCTGACTCTTCTGATTTTCTTGCCACCATCTCTCATCTCCATAGTTCCTCCTGTTCTCATGTTCATTGGCCGCTTTCCTGTACTGTGCTACTGTGTCCCTCCACACATTCTGCTGAGCTCTGTCAGTGCCGGACAACTGCATGAGCTCAGAGAACATTTCATCATGAGTGCATTTTTTTCACCGCCTTATCTGAGATAGCCTTTGGATGGAAGAGGGACACTTGAAACATTTGCAGCTGCAGGAGGAAAAAAAGGGAGTGAAGTATTTAAAAAGATATGTTTTACAGAACAATGGCTATACTCTTTCATAGTGAACAACACTATTCACATTACATAGCACATGTGATTTCGGTAAAAGGTGGCATTTTGCATCTTTTATTGAGTGACTGCAGTTTTGGTGTTAGAGATCACACACGCAGTGCCAGGTAACACAATTCGGTTTGCAGGCCGCCATGGTAAGCTATAGTCTTTCGGCTTCTGGAACCTTCATAACAGCAGCGTACCATACCAAGCAAAGCCCGTTGAGTTGGCCATTTAGTGCTGTGGTTTTCGTGTTAAAGTGCAGCAGCAGAAACCAAACTAACCCCCCCATCCAATTCTCTGGGATGATCCCTTTACCCCTCCCCCCACCACATGGCTGGTATCAGGGAAGATCACTGCTAGCCAAACGCAAACAGCTCAGCGCCAATGCCCCCCTCCCCATCGCTTGACTAACTGTGGGGAGGATTTCTTTTCAGCCACAGGCAAACAGCTCAGTAGGACCGGCCAACTCTGAATGTCCCCTTAATTAAATTCCTGTATTTCAACCAGGTTACCATGAACGATATCACTCTCCTGAGGATAACACAGAGAGATAAAGAATGGATGTTGCTTGAATGCCAGCAAACACTGGGACCATACGCTGCCAGGCTTTGTCTTGCAATGATACCAGTTTACTTGCTACTAGCATGGCATGGTAAAGTGTCCTACCATGGAGGACGGAATAAGGCTGCTCTCCTCATAAACCTTCTGCAAAGGCTTTTAGAGTACCTCCAGGAGAGCTCCATGGAAATGTTCCTGGAGGATTTTCATTCCATCCCCTGACAAGTTGTGATAAATATAAAGGGAAGGGTAAACATCTTTAAAATCCCTCCTGGCCAGAGGAAAAACCCTTTTACCTGTAAAGGGTTGAGACGCTAGGATAACCTTGCTGGCACCTGACCAAAATGACCAATGAGGAGACAAGATACTTTCAAAAGCTGGAGGGAGGGAGAAAGAAAGTCTCTCTCTGTCTGTCTATGTCATGTTTTTGCCGGGAACAGAACAGGAATGGAGTCTTAGAATTTAGTAAGTGATCTGGTTAGATATGCATTAGATTCTGTTTTCTTTAAGTGGCTGAGAAAATAAGCTGTGCTGAATGGAATGGATATTCCTGTTTTTGTGTCTTTTTGTAACTTAAGGTTTTGCCTAGAGGGATTCTCTCCGTTCTGAATCTAATTATCCTGTAAGGTATTTACCATCCTGATTTTACAGAGGTGATTCTTTTACTTTTTCTTCTACTAAAATTCTTCTTTTAAGAACCTGATTGCATTTTTCATTGTTCTTAAGATCCAAGGGTTTGGGTCTGTGTTCACCTATGTAAATTGGTGAGGATTTTTATCAAGTCTTCCCCAGGAAAGGGGGTGTAGAGTTTGGGGAGGATTTTGGGGGGAAAGACGTTTACAAACGGGCTCTTTCTCGGTTATATATCTGTTAGACGCTTGGTGGTGGCAGCAATAAAGTCCCAGGGAAAAAGGAAAATAGTTTGTACCTTGGGGATGTTTTAACCTAAGCTGGTAAAAATAAGCTTAGGAGATTTTCATGCAAGTCCCCACTTCTGTACCCTAGAGTTCAGAGTGGGGAAGGAACCTCGACACAAGTTAACAGACTTTTCCAGTAGCTGTACTGACCACAAATGCATTCCAAGTCCTCAGGGCAAATTCATCATTAAAAAACTCTTTCTTTTAAAACGTATTATATTTATGAAGGTACACTCACCAGAGGTCCCTTCTCCAGCTTGGTTGGGTTGGGAGGGTATTTCAGTCAGGGTGATAAAAAGATCCTGGCTGTTGGGGAGAATGGTGTGCTGTGTGCTCTCTTCAAGCTCATCCTCCTCCTCCGCATCTTCCCAGTCCACAAAATCCTCAGGCATGGAGGAGAGTATCCCATCATCGGAGTCCATGGATAGAGGTGGGGTAGTGGTGGCAGGCCCCCCCCCCAGAGTTGCATGCAGCTCAGCATAGAAGCGGCATGTTTGGGGCTCTGTCCCGGAGCGTCCATTTGAGTCTTTGGTTTTCTGGTACGCTTGTCTGAGCTCCTTAAGTTTCACACGGCACTGTGTTGCATCCCTGCTGTAGCCTTTGTCCATCATGGCCTTGGAGATTTTTTGAAATGTTTTGGCATTTCGTCTTTTGGAACGTAGTTCTGATACATGGATTAATCTCCCCATACAGCGATCAGATCCAGTACCTCCCATTGGGTCCATGCAGGAGCTCTTTTTTGATTCTGGGACTGCATGGTCACCTGTGCTGATGAGCTTGCCTGGCCAAATAGGAAATGAGATTCAAAAGTTCCTGGGGCTTTTCCTGTACACCTGGCCAGTGCATCCAAGTTCAGAGTGCTGTCCAGAGTGGTCACAATGGTGCACTGTGGGATAGCTCCTGGAAGCCAACACAGTCAAATTGCATCCACACTAACCCTAATTCGAAACGGCAATGTTGATTTCAGCACTAATCCCCTCATCAGGGAGGAGTACAGAAATCAATTTTAAGAGCCCTTTATGTCAACAAAAATGGCTTTGTTGCATGGACGGGTGCATGGTTAATTCGATTTAATGCTAAATTTGACATAAACTCATATTGTAGACCAGATCTAAGAAGATGAATTTCTGTAGACCAGGATGACGATCAGTAGCAGGGCAATGTGGGGAGAGGAAGAGTTCAATCACATTCAGTTTTTATAACTCTGACATATGTATTATTTTAGTATTTGACACCTGCCCTACAGTATGTACAGCACACAGCCAAATAATGTTTTGTCACAAAGTGCAAAGCAATGATTAAAGCAATTTTATTTTACAGTTTACTATTAAGGTATAGTAAGTAGCCACACATCAAAGATGATCTTCTGGGAATAACATTAGAGGTTCTTTAAATGTCATTTCCCCACTCCTTTCCTCCCCACCCCCGCTGTATATTGCCATTGAAACCACCGGAGTGGTATACTGCAGTCATTTTTTTAAAAAAAATCCCTTCCTTTTGTTAGGAATGCATTCTGTGTCACCACTCACTGGCAGTTTATCAAACAGATGCTTCCATTTTGTCAACTCAGCATATAGTATTCAAAACCATTTTTTTCTGAAGGGGGGAGCTATTAATGCATTCTG
Organism: Dermochelys coriacea; assembly: GCF_009764565.3. Taxonomy (NCBI): domain Eukaryota; kingdom Metazoa; phylum Chordata; order Testudines; family Dermochelyidae; genus Dermochelys; species Dermochelys coriacea. The sequence continues at coordinate 184,079,327 of NC_050070.1, forward strand.
CCCATGACTTGCTACAAATACAATTTACATTTGATCAATACACTTTTGTTTGTTTGTTTCATTTAAAAAATCACCTATTTAATTTGATTGTAGAGCATTTTTTGGCTAATAAGCTCAAACAATATACAAACAAGTAATTCCTGACTTTTTTTCTTCTGAAGAATGAATTTATTCAGACTGTGTATAGGGTGGGGGTGGAGAAGCCTTTCATAAAACTCACTTTCCCTGAATCCCTTAGGCAGAAAGGCTTACAGAAATAATTACTAACGTGATTCAATAAACCCTTAGATAACTTTTACAAGCACTTACTTGGGGGGTGGGAAACCTCTATAATGCAATCCTGACTCAAAGGATTTATTTGTCAAAAGAATAGAAATGACTCTTTCCCGCACTAATGGGAAGACACAGGGTCCCTCATCACTCTCTGAGGCACCTCCCGCCAAAATGCCATCCCCTGTGAGATCAGTTGTCTCAACATTCTCAGAGAGGGATACAGCTCCAGGGACCACCTGAGTATCTCCAGTACCGGAGCTAAAAGCAAAGGTCTAAAGACCCTAACTGAGACACAAGACCTTCAAGAATGGTGCCAATTACCCTGACCAGACCAACTTCAGGTACTATGGCACCGACAGCCCTACCAGTGCCAAATGTCTATTTCAGCACAGAGCAATCCCTCGTCAATGAGTACATCTTCAACTCCATCTGCCTGTTCAAGAGAATGCACCTCTCTCTCGGCACCGATGCATGAGCCAGTGCCGATGATGCTCCTCCATCCTTCCCACAAGTTCAAATACCCCAAGGACCTACTTGTAGCTGATATTTCTGAGTCACCACTACTCAGACATGACCTCCATCCACTTTCATCCTCCTCTCTGGTGTTACACCATTCTTCTGTTTCTCCTCCAAGGACAGTACTACCCTTCCCTAGATATGCAGAGGAGGAGTACTCCGTCCTACCCTCATACTTGGGACATGCACAAAAGGTATACTCTGTATGTTCTAACTATCCACAATCCACAAACAGACTAGGGCCCTGGTATGGACCACCACGGATTCAACCCCATGTGCCACTCCCTCCACATTGGCCATATTGGGATCCTTGAGCCATGTACAGGGCACAGTGTGGGAAGCCTCCCATAGAGCAAAGTTAGAGGCCTACACATTCACCATCTCCATCAGTCTCTCAACAACCAGAGACTAAGCCTCTCCCCATAGCAAATGAGGAGGAAGAATAGGAGGAGGAAGTTCCACTGCCACTCCACTTTTCCTCTTCTTCCCCTGGTAAGGCTATTGTGACTCCACCACCTACTGCAGCTGATGACTTCAAACACTTCCAGGAGTTGTTTCACAGGAATGTAGACTCCCTCCAGGTTCCTTTGGGAGAAGTGAAAGATCAACAACATAAACTGCTCAACATCCTGCACACATTCTCATCCTCCAAAATAGCCCTCCCTGTTAATGAGGCCCTTCTTAATCTTGCCAACGTGCTCTGGCAGACCCCAACATCCATCCCGCTGACCTGAAAGCAGGCATACAAAACATATTATGTTCTCACAAAGGACATGGAACTTCTTTTAACTCATACTCACCCCAAATTCCTTAGTTGTCCATGCCATACATGGAAAGGACACCAATACCAACCTCAATCCATCTCTCATGACAGAAACTGGAAGCAATTGGATCTATTTGGAGACAAGGCTTATTCATCCACTACACTCCAGTTCCGAATATCCAATTACAAGGCTCTCATAGCCAAGTACAATATCTCAAATATTCTGAAATACAGGAACTCTGCCAAGATCTTCCTGATGATAAAAAGTCCAACTCCAGGCACTCATATCTGAAGAACATCTCTTGGCCCATACAGCTTTAAAAGCCTCTTTGGACTCCATGGATACTGCTGCCTGTTCTATCGCGGCTGCCAGGGTCATGAAATGAGTGTCATGTCTGCACTTCTCCAACCTTCCTAAGGAGGTACAAACCACCATCCAGGACCTATCCTTTGAGGGCCCAAAATTATTTGCAGAAAATATGGATGAGTCTCTATGTTCCCTTAAGGACTTTCGAACAACTGTCTGATCTCTCGGCATTTTCACATCAGTGCTGAAAAAACACCCAGGGAAATACCAACTTCCCCCACAATCCCAATCACTTCAATACACTCCCCAGCAACATTATGATACTTAGTGCCATTGACAGAAATCCCCTATCAAGCACAGACATACAACTCCTCAATGGGCTACCTCTCATGGACATTTGGCCAAACAACAACTTGGAAGGTATGGCTCCAAGAAGCCTCAACCCTGCTCCAGTCACAACAACTATCTCTGACATTCCATCTGTTTGGTCACCGTCTGTCCCCTTTCTTTCCAACATGGCAGATAATTACCTCGGACAAGTGGGTGCTAGACATCATCAAGGATACTCTATCCCACCCAGCCTCCCTCCCCTTCCCTCTTCAGGGACCCTTCTTATGAACCCATTCTACAAGAAGAAATAAATCGCCTTCTGAAACTGGAAGCCATATAGCCAGTCCCATCCCAGCACAGAGGGAAGGGTTTTCACTCCCATTATTTTCTGGTCCAAAAAAAAAAAACCTGGCAGGTGGAGACCTTCAAAACCTAAATAAGTTAGTCAAACTGCAACACATCAAGATGGTTAACCTCTTCATCATTATCTCAGCATTGGAACAGGGGGATTGGTTCTTAGCCCTCGACCTCCAAGACAAGTATTTTCATATCAGAATAAACCCTGCCCACAGATGGTTACTTTGGTTGATCATGGGGACTGATCACTATCAGTACAAGGTACAGACCTTTGGACTCTGAACAGTCCCTCATGTGTTCTCCAAAGTTCTTGAGGCAATGACTGCCTACCTATGCAAAGGGGGTGTTGTCATCTTTCCATACTTAGAGGACTATCTCCTCAGGCCTCCTCTGAAACCGATGCTGTCCGAATGACAGTGGACCTTTTCTCGAGTCTTTGCCTTCGCATACACTTGGAGAAATCTACACTAACACTGGTGCAACACTTGAAGTTTATCAGGGCACAATTGGATGCCATACAAGCCAGAGACTTGCTATCAGCTCACAGATTTCAAACTGTATTCCAATTTTCAACTGTAGTTGATTTTGTATCCACACTGAGAACCTGCCCCCAGATCTCAGCCAGGACATGTCTAGCCACATGGCAGTGGCCATGTTTGTGGTAAAGTATGCACTTTTACACATGTGATGTCTCCAGGCATGGCTATTTACAATCAATGTACCTCACAGACACTTCCCAAACTCCCGTCCATGCCTATGAAGGTCAAGCACTCACTACTCTGGCGAATACAGCCGGACTCACTGAGCAGGAGATTCTTCCCTGATCACAAGTGGGAACTATATATGCAAGCCCTTCAAAATATCTTCAGTCACTGAGGATTCCCCACCATAGATCTCTTTGCCACACCAGAGAATGCCCTCTGCCCAAAATTTTGCTCAAGAGTGGGCCTAGGACATGGATCCCTGGGAGATGCATCCTTCATCACATGGGATACACCACTGCTCTATAACTTCCCTCCCTTTTCTCTTCTGTTTCAGGTACTCCACAAGATCCAGGAGGACAAACCCCATATCATTTTTATAGTTCTGACCTGGCCACGACAGATCTGGTATACGTACCTCATTTGCATGACGGTATGCCCTCTGATATCTCTCCATGTGACTCCATGACTCCTTTTACAGGATGTGCATCCCATTCCACAGTTGGTCCAACTGAAATCATGGCTCCTCCATGGTTCCGGAATTCAGAAATAACCTCTTCAGAAGCAGTTAAACAAGTACTCTTGAATAGCAGGCATGATATGACTAGACACTCTTACCTCCACAAATGGACTAGATTACAATCCTGGTGTGCCTCCAATCAGATTGAGGCAATAAGCGCTCCATTATCACTTATCCTGGACTATATTTTACACCTTAAACAATCGGGATTATCCATGAGCTCCATTTGTGTGCATTTGGCAGCCATCATGACCTTTCACTATGAGATAGATGGCCACTTTGTCTTCACCCATCCGCTCACAAAATTATTCCTGAAGGGCCTCCAAAATCTTTACCTTCACATAGGGGATCTGACACCGGCTTGGGGCCTCTGCCTCATCCTATGATCTCTTACTAGACCTCCATTTGAATCAATGGCAACATGTTCCTATCTTCATTTATCTATGAAAACAGCATTTCTTGTCACTATCACCTCTGCCTGGCGGGTTGATGAAATTGAAGCACTTATAGCATACCCCAGCCTCCATACACAATTTTTCATGAAGACAAGATTACGCTACGTCCACATTTCGTCTCTCAGTGTATGCATCTGTCCTACCAACTATGCAATAGACAACCTCCTCCTCTGAACTAGAGCACATTCCACCCACTCTCCACCTCGGTTGCCTTTCTCAACAATGTCTCAATTGCTGACATTTGGAAAGTGGCCACATGGGCATCAGTGGACACTTTTAACCATCACTATACCATTACTCAGGATGCCACATCAGCTACTTCACTAGGATACACTGTCCTATCATCTGCCATAAATGCCACTCCAAAGCCCCAGCCTTCCTATTAGGGGAACTGCTCTAGAGTCACTTACAATGGAGCTCCAATAGGGACATCACTCAAAGAGAAGGATGCTCACCTTGTGAAGGCAAAGAGTCCTGTGGCACCTTATAGACTATCAGACTTATTGGAGCATAAGCTTTCATGGGTGAATACCCACTTCATCAGATGCATGTAGTGGAAATTTCCAGAGGCAGGTATAAATATTCAAGAAATATGCACCTACTGCAGTAACTGAAGTTCTTCGAGATGTGTGTCCCTGCGGGTGCTCCACTACCTGCCCTCTTCCCCTCTATTTCGGAGCTGAAAGATAAGCTTTGTGGCAGAGAAGGAACTGGCAGGCAGTTGGACCGCACAGCACTATATATACAGTCCAGCTCATGGGGTGAGCGGGGAGGAGCGCATGTGCCGTTTGATGGGCACTGATGATGAAGGTGCAGGGGGTGCTGCCACACCTACAGTGGAGCACCCATAGGGACACACATCTCAAAGAAGTTACTGCACAGGATGAGTGACCTCATCTGGCCACTGTTTCAATGCTAAATTGGGAGTTGAGCTCTCTCCAAAACCTTCTCTGTTAAAGCAATTTTGAAAAAAACACTACACATTCAAAGAGTAAAAGTTTCACATTCTGTTCAAGGGCCACAAAACATGAACTTCTGCCCTAGCTGTAGCAGTATTGCCAACCCTAAATGTTAAAAAATCATTAGTCAGGCTCACCAGTAAAATAATAAATATTTTTATTTGCTTTCTGCTTTTTGAGCCTTAAGGGTGCACTGGGGTCAAATTTTGAAGCTTTCTCCACAGTCATGAGGGCTAGAAACTAACTTTTTCTTTAAGAATGAAGGCTGAAATCATCACACATCCACTTGACTCCAGGAGCTGGGGCTTTAAGGAAAACAATTATCATGAGACTCATGACAAAATCATGAGAGTTGGCAACACTGCAGCCCACCTTTCTTCCCACTTTCTCTATTCATTTTTTTAAAACTGAGCCCAAACTTCTTCCTGTAAGCAGGAAATGAAGTAGTGAAATACAGGACTCCTCTGGTTTGGAGTTGTGATGATGGTGTTGCATTTGGATGCAAACATTACCATGTCACATGATGCTGTCTTCTAAGCACGGACTCGCCCAAGCTCATCCGCAATTCAGATGATAATATGGCTCATTTGGATCCCCATCTCAGCTATTCGCCCAGGCTGAAGGGAACAACAGACAGTTACTGGTTAGATACATTTTTCTCTATTTTCAAGTTTGTTTAGTTGTAAAAGTTCCCATTTAGTCTGTATCCAGAGTAAGAAGAATTCAGATCAAATGTTATATATTAAATTGAAATTACACAGCCATATGACCTATCTTTGCAGGTGGACAGATGCAGCAATCTATATGCACCAGGAAGCTGTGAAGCAGCAATAAATAAGGTGTATTTAATTGTAGTATTTTAATGATTGTACATAACAATCTTATCTTAAAACTGAGGGTTTTTTCTGTTAATTCTGTATTAGGGTACTGTTTTACTCACTTTGATTTTTATGTACAAGTGCTGGATAAGACAGATGGGGTGTAGTGCATAAGACACTGGCCTGGGAGTCAGGAAACTTGGATTCCTAGCTCTGATGATAAAACCCTGTGTGACTGTGGTCAAAGCTCTCCACCTCTGTGTGTATCCCCATGGGCATAATGATATTAGACTTCCTTTTGTAAAGTACTTTCAGTTCTAGAAAAAAGAAAAGGAGTACTTGTGGCACCTTAGAGACTAACAAATTTATTAGAGCATAAGCTTTCGTGAGCTACAGCATCTGAGCACCTTCTAAATCTAAATTAAACAAAGTGGCTAGCATCTGACACATGTAATTACGTCTTCATTTCTTGCCCTAAGAGAATATTTGGATTTTTAAACACTGTGCAGTTATTTATGAAGACAAAGTTGAACAAATGTGATCTGTATTTGGACAGAAAAAACTGGATAAGAGGTTACTTAATATTATACACAAAATATTATATACAAGATTACAAGATTACACTGGTGGAAACCTGGAGTAATAGAATGGTAAATCAGGCACTGTATGTGTGTTGTAATTGTAGTTCTGCAAAAAATTTGTGCTGAAAATCACAACTATGTGAAACTTGCCTGGTTTCAGATTTCATTACAAAATATGGTACTCAGCCCATCTTCCTCAAGAGGATGCCTAAGGACAAACCCTTTGGACGAACCCACTTTCTTCCACTTTCTCACTGAAGTCAGGCAAAATTCAATGATTTTTTTCACCTGAGTGTTTTTAATTTTGGGGTTCCTTCAAACCTGAAACTTGGAGTGAAGTGCAAGGTGAGACCAGAATTGAAGCTGAAGCAAAACAGTGTCATGTTGACCCCTAGAACCAAAAATAGCTGGGGTTTGCACAAGTCTAATTGGAACCCATAGCAGAGTATTAGCAGTGCAATTAGCACAGACTGACTGTAACTCTTCTGTTAAACAGTGCAATTTTAAATGTGCAGACATTTGCACTAATTGGATTAGGACTTTTCTAGAGTGTGGAATTGCCCTGATTACTGCCATTTGTGTAGCTGTATCAGTGCAACCCTTAGAGTAGACTGGCAAAGCTACTATCTGTGTTGGTAGAATTTATTGCAGGGTTTCAAACTCCACTAGTGTGACGAGACAAAGCTGGTGCAGCTACACCAATCACAGGCCACCGATGGATATAATCAGGCCAAATCCCTAGTCTAGACAAGGTGGTAGTGTGAGTTGCGAGAGAGGAGCTGTCATGCACTCTACTATTGGAAACCACACCAAGGGAAAGGAGCTGGAGGCCTATGCAGATATTCAAATGTAATTGATATGCACATGCACTCACCCAATGAATTAATGTGCCATCTGTCTCAAAACATAGATCTCCCCTCAATGAACTAATCAACCCCACCCACAGACCCCAGCACCAATTTTACCCCCAAAACATCTCTTGATGCTTTTGCCTCCCATCTTATGGCTCTCCTTAGCACTGGGCTTCTGCTTCTCTACTCCCTAATTTAAGGGTGCAGGGGAAGAGGGGCTATTTTTCCTCCCTTATCTCATTGCACCCCAACCCCTTCTCCCCATCCCATGTCTGCACAGAGGGCTGCACTGGGAGCTGGAAAGAAGAAGCTCCAAAGCCAGATGTAGAGCAGCAGGGCTGAATACATCTGGTTCACTTCTGCTGTGTATGGGGAATAGGGAGGGCAGGACTAACGTAGAATCTCTGTCTACTCCATGTGCTGAAGACCCCCTCAGCATGTGGATCAGTTCAGATTGGCTGTCTTTCTCCAAGAGGCAAATGAGTGGGGAAAGACAGCCAAACAGGAATCCTCCCTCAAAACTCATCTCTTCTGAAAAGTAAACTGCAACCTGGTAGCAGCTTGGCTGGTGATGAGTTATGATCAGTGCTCCTGACAGCTAAGAAATGTGCACATCCTGTGTTTTTTGTTGTTGTTGGGTTTTTTTTTATTTCCTCTCCTCAATTCTAGCCACTTGTTTGGCTCAGCTGCTTTGTTTGTTTCTTTAGTCTAAGAGCTTTCTGGGGCAAAGGTTGTCATCTTCTGTATATTTGTGAAAGCCTAGAAGAATGGATCCCTGACTTTGATGGCCTCTAGTCACTACTGAAATATTAATGTTAAATGACATACATAAAAGACAGGAAAAGAATGTTATTTTGGTGACAACATCAAGCATTTGAAAGTTAGGAAATGCCAGGCTTATGGTTGCTTGGGCATCCATCCTGTGCACTGAATGATGCAGGGTCTTGTGGAAAAACAGCATGTGACCATATAACTAAAGATTAGTTGTATATCTATTGCAATAGCCTCCCTAGGTACCCTAGTCATGAGCCAAAGTCCCATTGTGCTAAGCATTGTACAAACACAGAACTAGCAAATGGTCACTGTCCCAAAGAGCTTATAGGCTTGGTTGGGCTCCCTCTTTCTGTTTGTGTATACCCAGAAACAAAACTCAGCTGAGCTCTCTCTCCTTTCCTCCTTTCCCTCAACAGCCACCTGGTAGTTCCTAGGCATTTCCTGTACAGTGGCAGCTGCTGCTCTGGTGGCAGTGTGAGCCTAGCACTTTGAAATGTTAATGTGTTCAGTAACTAGTGTGGCAGCCTGCCAGACTTTTTCTGAGGAACGTAAGTTAGAAGGGTAGTGGTGATTTTTTTTAACAGCTTATATATCTGCAAAAGCTGAATGGAATTTCATGGAGCAAAGTAAAGGCAGTTCCTTAGTCCCAAAGCATTTCCCTGGTCAAATATCAAAGGCAATCAATGGAGGTGTAAGCTTCTGTGAAAGCAAAGTTTACTTGGATCTTTTATAATGCAGCCATCATCATGTTCCCATTACACCTCTGGCATTTAGGGCAGCAACGAAGCTCCTCCACTTAGGACCAGCTCTAGGCACAAGCAAAGCAAGCACGTGCTTGGGGCAGCACAATTCCAGGGGCGGCATTCCAGCCATCCTTTTTTTTTTTTTTTTTGCTTGGGCAGTTGCGCTCTTGGAGCTTGGGGCAGCAAATTTTTTGCTTGGGGCGGCAAAAAACCTAGAGCCGGCTCTGCCTCCACTCCTGTCTGTTTCTGGCAAGTCTTTCAATGGTTCCTTAGTTGTGCCCCAGGTTTTTCAGCTCGGCTTCCACAGCTCTTCGCCATGTTGTTTTTGGGCGGCCTCGTTTTTGCTTGCCTTCAGGTGTCCATCTTATTGTTACTCTGTTGATGGAATCAGTTTCTGTCCAAAGCACATGGCCAATCCATCTCCAATTCCCCCTGGCAATGCTGGTGCTCATATCTTCTTGGCTGCACTGCATCAATAGATTTTGGTTTGAGATTGTTCTGGGCCAAAAGATATAGAAGTTTTTTCTGAGGCAGGTTGTATGGAGTGAAGACAGCTTGGACATGCCATACTTTTTCATTCCCCAAGCATTCTGCACTATAAAGTAATGTTGAAAGTATGCACTCTTATAAATCCTGAGTTTGGTTTTGGTGTTGTATTTTGATGATTTTCAGACTGTATTTAAGCTCCAGAAGGTGTTCCCAGCTTTATTGATTTTGTTCCGGATGTCCTGGCTTGTTCCACCATCCTGGCTGATGGTGCTGCCCAAATGAATTTTTCTACATTGGTGAGAACATAATCCTCTATCTGTACTGGTGATGGTGAGGCAATATTTAAGGTCATGATATCTGTCTTATTGCGATTGATTTTCAGTCCAATTTGCTGGTTGAATGCATTGAGTTGAATTTTTTTTCTTGTATATGTTGTTGGGTATGTGATAGGAGATCGAAATCATCTGTGAAGTCCAGGTCTTGAAGGGATGAGAAGGGTTTTCATTTAATGCCTCTTGGCATGTCTTCTGTTGTATGCTGCATTACGCAATCGATGGCAATGTTGAAGAGGATTGCAGACATGACACACCCCTGACATACTCCTGTTTTGACTTCAAAACTGAGCTCACTGTGATCAACACTGTATGTAAACTTGAAATAAAAGCTTTTGATGATGCTAATGAATGCTTTTGATGAATGCAGTGTCAGCAACATAAATATAGGTGTGGCTACTAGCTTTCCATATATTAATCAGAGGGGCTTTCTGTGCAGACTTATAAGAGGATCTGAAAACTCAGAGATTTGGGAAAACTTGTAGAGTTGGCAACCTTGTTAATATAGTTTGACTTCCATTCCTGATGTTATTGCTAAGAGGCCTTATCCTGCACTTCTTACTCAGACAAAACTCTCAGTGACTTCATTAGAAGTTTTGTTTGATTAGGGATCTCAGGGCTATGTCTAAAATCAGTATGTCTTTAATCTATCTCTGGGAAAACCAAGAGTTTTAAATGTATGACTATTGTCAGTAAGAGCAGCAAGAAAGTACAGTAGTAAGTATGGGTAGCAAGAAAAATCTTTAATCTGCATCATTAATCTGCTCACTTCCTTTTTTTTAATGGCAATCTGTCTTCAAGGGATGCATTCCATTAAACTGCTTTGGGGTCATTGCCCTCTAAATACTTTAACTTCTTCCAATGCAGTTGTTAGAAGGATGTCTGAAGAGCCAGATCCCTACAGGGTATGAAGGGTGATCTGTGTCAATGGTACTTTAAGATGTACTTAAGTTGCTTAAACAGGTCTTAGAGTGGGAAAAAAAAAAACACATGGCCAGCCAACAGGCCAACCTGGACTACAAAGGATGAACAGGTCTGGAATCTGACACTATCCAAAAGTTCTAGATTTAGGTCAAGGGAATTTAAAACAAAATGTTCAATATTTTACCGAAATCCATTTGCTAAAATAGTAACTTTCTGCTAATTCAGAGTGTAACACTGCACCCCCACAATCATAATAGTAATATTATTATTATATTGTTACGGCATTATCATGATGCATTTTGTACAAGATAAGTCATGTGAGGTGTCCTTGGAAAAGTTATGATTTGCTGAATATGAGGATCCTATTTGTATGCAAGTATCATTTTTGTATCTGAATTTATAAATACTGACTATGTATCTGTACTTCAAATGTGGTTACACCTGGGTAACACCCACTATTCTAAATAGCTGGTTGTAAAAGTCCTTTTCAGGGTAATGGGTCGTTAGAAAGAACAATAGGCTTTAGGAGAAGCTTATCGTCACCGGGTGAGCCTTCCTGAGAATGCCCCAGACAGCATGTAGGTAATGGCCTCTGTTATAAAACAGGAAGGATACACCTCAGTGAAATGGCTTCTGTGTGCCCTGAAGTCTTGACATACAAGAAAGGGAGAGACACAAGAGTCAATCAACTCCTCTCTTCTCCCCATAGCCTAGCCAATGGTGAACAAGAAGAGAGAGAGAATTCTCTCCTCCTCTTCTGCTTCCTCATCACTCTGACTTAGAATCAGAGAATCACAGAAGTGCAGGACTCTGCAAGGACATGTAACCAGGCCACATGATTCTGGACTCCATCTTGGGATGTCAGTATTTTCGCGCAAACTGGTCTGGGAACCAAGCTTTGAAACAAAGGGTTCCTGCCATATGCTAAAGCTATATAAGGCAGGGAGTGACATCATCTGTGGTTCTTCACTCCATACACAAGAAGACTCCTGGAAAGACCTGAGGAACAAAGACTCAACTGGGGGAAGTATTGGACCCAGGCTATAGGGATTTCTAGCCTGTGTGTGAAAGACCTGGCGATTCCAAGCTATAAAGCAAGTGCAGCTTGCCCTGCAAGCCCTGCTTGTATCATCTGTCAGGGTGTAAATTTGGTATTTTGTATCCTATCATTCTAGTATCTTAGACTTAGTTAGTATTTTGTTTATTTACTAGGTAATCTGCTTTGATCTGCTTTCTATCACTTATAATCACTTCAAATCTACCTTTTGTAGTTAATAAATTTATTTTATGTTTTAATCCAAACCAGTGAGCTTTGATTGGAGTGCTTGGGGGAAATCTCTGCTTGGTTACTAGGAGTGTGCATTTTTGTTATCTTCACATTGAGGGAGAGGCAGACCCAGTATTAAACCCGGCCAGAGTTGATCAGGGCAGGACAGTACTACTCTGGGTCCTAGGCTGGGAGGCTGGAAAGCCTGTATGTAACTGCAGCTGGGTGTGTCCCTGTGTGAATGCTGGTGAAAGTGCTGGCTTGGAGGGCTTTGCAGCTTATCACAGTGGCACAGTGTGAGAGGGAGAGTAGGCTGGTAGGTCAGAGGGATCAGTGGTAACCCAATTCCGGGTGCACCCCGGGGGAACCTCTTCACAGTGGCATAGTGAATAGGATTAAATGCACAGCTTGTTGTTCTGAGTGAGGTTGGCACTTCACATGCTGGTGATTTTAAGTGAGATTTAAGCGTGGTGGCTAGAGATCAGTCAAAGAGGTTACCAACCTGTTATTTTCTGTTTGCTTATTTTGGGAAAGGGAAGTAGGGACAGAAAAGCAGCAAAATGAGTGAAAGTGAAACTATCATGAAATTGGAGCTATGCAGATTTCAGGTGGAAGAGAGGGGAAAAGAACACAAAAGACTTATGGAATTAAAACAGATGGTAATCAATGCGCAAGAAACTGCACACCGAAGAGCCATGGAACTGCAAGCCAAAAAAATGAAGGAGAGGGAAAAGAAGCATCTACTGGACTTGACAGAGAACCTGAACCAGAACCCCCACACTCCAGTGAGTCCCCCCCTCTCCAAAAGTCCACAAATGGGAATGGTTGTGTCATGCATACAGCGAGACAGAGGATATTACTGAATATTTTATCACCTTTGAGAGGCTGTGTGCACTTCATAAGATTCCTGAGGACCAGCAGATGCCCACTTTGGTTGCAAAGTTGAAGTGTAAGTCTGGATATATTCAATAAGATGCCAACTGAAAATGCTTCAGATTATGGTAAATTCAAGGAAATGGTTTTAAAAGTTTCAGATTACACCTGAAAAATATAGAATAAAATTTAGAAGCCTTAACAGGGGTATTGGGATGAGTAATGTGGCATGTGTAAACCAGAGAAAAGATTTGATGGAAAATTGGGTAAAGGGAAAAGGTGTTACAAGCTTTGAAGGAATGTGTGACCTTGTTGCTCAAGAACATTTCCTGAATATATGTAAAGATGATGTAAAACAGAGTTTATGGGACAAAAATGTGAAAACTATGGAAGAATTGGCTACCCTAGCTTATGAATTTGACCAAACTCAAGCATCTATTGCAAACAAACCACAGACAGAGTGGTTTAAACCTGGTAGGAAGAAGGGTTCCTGTTTTACCCCTAGGAAGAAGGAGGTGGATGGGAGGTTGGGCGCTCACCTCCCCAAATCCATTCCTCTAGTCCCCGCCCCAAATCTCCTGTAAAAACAGAGGAGCCCAGAAGGTGCTATCACTGTAATTCCACTGAGAACCTGAGGAATAATGCCCTGTGCTGAGAGGGAACAGGCAGCAAGCAATTCAAGTGAATGCTGTTACCCTGAACACAGAAGCACCTCAGGCGCCTGCCACTTACCATACAGGATTTGTGAAAGTAGCCTCTGCACAGTCAGGCATGAAGCACATAAAGGCTGTCAGGATTAACGGCAAAGAATACCTTGGATGAGAAGACACAGGGGCAGAAATTTCTGGGATTAGAAGAAGTGTTGTACAGGAAAGTGACATACTGCCAAGACAGATGGCAAAGCTGTTATTAGTAGGAGGTTACAACATCCTTTGGCTAAAGTGCACATGGAAACTGAGGATTTGGAAGCTGTATTGTCTGTGGTTGTGGTAAATGATAACCCAATTGCTTTATTACTGGGAAAATATTTTTTTTCATGTAGCTCGGGCTGTCAAGGGGTCTGCCTGCAGGAAGAAGGAATATTATGCTAAAACTTCTTGTAGGATTCTTTTTTTGAGTTTCAGATTCTGAAGATCTCCTGGATAAGACAAGGTGGCCTCTTGCCATTATTCCTGCCTTTTCTATGCAGAGGGATAGTTTCCTCTTGTGCCCTTATTGTCTCTAAAAAACTCTCAACACTCTCAAACTATTTTCTCCCCTAGGCTTGCTTCCCATGGGATCTGACCTACCAAATCCCTGTGTTCGCTAATGCCTGCCTTTTTGAAAATCATCTTTTTCTGCTGTTTTGCCTCCCACCATTCCTGAGAATCATGAACTCTCATTTCATGATGACTTTCACCCAAGCTGCTTTGCACTTTCAAACTCTCAACCAGTTCCTCCCTAGCTATCAAAATCAAATCTAGAACAGCCTTTCCCCTAGCTTTCTCTACCTCCTGAAATAATATATGTATTTTCCCTTTTATTTTGCTGATTCATAATGAGTCAACTTCTGGCACTGTGATAATGATAAAGAACCACAGAAAGAATGGCTTTCTTCAAGCACTGGGTAAGGAAAACTGTACTGTCTCTCCCTGCCTCACTGAACTGCTTCTACCTAGAACCCTCTCCCCCTCCCGCTCCTCCCATGCAGCCTTCCTGGCTTTCTGCTACAGATTTTTTAAAAAGTGTTCAGTGGTCTAGGTAGGAGGCCTAGGTTTGAGTGAGTAAGGATGGATCCCATCTGGCTGGGAGAGTGTTGGGTCTGGGTGAAAAGAAGGTACAGACCTTTCATTCACACCTCAGAAAATACTGGCTAGGAGGTTAGCAGGCAACTGCAGCTTTTCCCAAAAGATACTACCAGTAAAGCTGGCTGGAGAATTGGTGGCTTCTTCTGCAGAAAACTTAATTTTTTCAGTGAAAATCAGAATGCTGAAATATTTCAGATGAAAATAGAAATATTCCTATTCAGAAATGTCACTGAAGTGCCTCATGCTACCTACATAGCCTTGGCTCCTGACTAGACTACATCTTCCATGTTGCAGCACTGTCTCCCCTCTTGGAGCAGACAAAGTCCAGTCAAGGAGCCCAGTTCTTCGAGAAGAATAGGGCAACTGAACTATAACTCCCATGTGGTGCTGCAGCAGCAATCCAAATGGAATTTAATTTTTTAGCCAAGATACTTTGGGTTTCCAATGAAAAATCAAACTTTTTTTCCTGTGGAAAATAGACACTTCTTGTGAAAAAACTTCATGTAGTCAAAACGCCCAATTTTCCTTTGAAAAACAGTGACTCACCAATGTAAACCAGCCCAAACTACCTGGTAAAGGTGCTGATGGATTGTCAGTGAGGGAGGAAAGCATGTGTTAGGACAAGGGGATTTAATTATCCAGGATCAGAAGGTGGTAAGGTCTGGTACACACTTTCCATAGGATAGGAACTCTCGAAAGTTTTTCTGAATGAAACTACAAAACTCTGGCAGCTTCGCCAACATTAATATGCAACCATGCTCTTGCTCTGTTGAAGCCAATTTCTTGCTTGCATTTCTTCCACATGCATATGAAGGAAACTGGCACCAGTAAAGTAGAACTTCACATTATGGTAATTATGGTGCTGGTTTACTATTACAATACGTATACTGGCCATCATGAAAGTTCACATATACTTCTAAGAGTGTATATTGGCAATGGTGGAATCTGGCTGACTGCTGTTACTATGAAGATTTTGGCAATACTGGGGCCTGGCAAACCTACTTATAGGTTGCTATGTTTATTTTGGTCATGCTGGGATCCAGTTTACTGTACTTGTTGAGAGGAAGGGTACTCTTGTGGCTAAAGCATTGCTCTGGAACTCAGGCTATCTGGATTCAATTCCCAGCTCTGCCAGAGACTTCCTGTGTGACTTTGGGAAAGTCATTTAACTGCTATGTCAAATGGGGATAATATTCTGATTCTCCCACCTTAGTCTATTTAGATGATAGTCCCCACCCCAAAGAGCTTATCTTTTAATGTGTGAATTCAGAGTGGCCAACACAGAGGGGCCTCAATTATGATAAAGTCTTCAAGTGTTACCATCATACAAATAATACTTTCATACCGTTTGTGGATTAGTAATAGTGAGCCTAGGTTTTGCATACTCTTCATTTAGTTCTAGGAAGACAATTAAAGGAATGAAAGGACACAATTCTTCAAGCGCTTGCTCATGTTGATTCCAATTAGGTGTATGCACATACACGTGCACAGACATCAGAAGGTTTTTCCTCTAGTAGCACCCGTCGGGTCAGCCATGGAGCCCCTGGAGTGGTGCCTTCATGGCAGCAGATATAGGTCCCTGCTGACCCGCTGCCTCTTCAGTTCCTTCTTACCACCAGTGACAGTCATTGAAACTGTGGTCACTTGCTTTGGTAAGTGCTTCTCTGAGTGTTTGTAATCCAGCTCTCTGTAAATAGTTAGTTAGTGAGTGTAAATTAGTTTGTTTGTTAGCTAAGGTGTGGGGGGGCCTTCCCCCACCTCAATTTGTTTCCCCCTTTAGAGTTTGGGGCATGCCTTGATCCCAAGAGTTTAAACCCTGTGGAACCTGCCACAAGCCCATGCCTACTGGTGATCTCCATGACTCTTGTCTCAAGTGTCTAGGGAAGGCATATCAAACAGATTGGTGCAAGATCTTCTCAGCCCGAGGGCGAAAAATGAACAGGACTTCAGGCTGAAGCAGATCCTGATGGAAGCAGCCCTCCATCCCCAGCCAGCTCTGGGCCGGCAGAATATAGCACCAAGTACCTCTGTGCGAAGTGCTCCTGCCGCCATGAGAGAAATGGTGCCGAGGAAGGATTCTGGCCATAGAGACCCTCGGCATCGACACTCCCCAATGCCGAAACTTGCAGAGATAGCACGGCACCATTCGCACTCTCTGGTGCTGCATAAGCAACACAAGAAGGCAGACAGAGGGTGCTCACCTGCATCTAGAGCAGCTGGGTCAGACAGCGGGGTATATCCTGCAAAGGAGCAGGTGCCAATCTCACAGGAGCCAGCACCATTGACTTCAGTCCTGCAAGGGGGTCTGTCGAATCCAGTGCCATTGGACTCTCCTGATTGAGTGTGACAGGTGGAGAAATTAGAGCTCCCTTCCACCCTGGACACATTCGAAGTGGCAAGGGACTCGATTGCCATGACAGCTCCACAGTCCCCTGTCAGCCAGGATAGACCTCTGGCACCCAATGCATGGCACTGTCCAGAGGCAAGCCTGTAATGATGAGGTGAAGCTCATCATTCCCGTGGTGACACTCTCTGTGGCACCAGTCTCCAGCACCATCCCTGCAGCACCACTCCACAGCACCGTCACACTCGGCACCACCATTGTCTTCGTACTTGAGGTACTGATCATTGGACTCAGAGGCAGAGTCTTATTGGTTGAGGCGCAGCTGGCACCATTCGGACCACCACAGACACAGGCAGGACATGAGGATGGTGCCGTGGCAAGCACAATGGCAAGGCCTGCTCAATGGCCATTCTGGACCTTGTGGGCCTACCACCAAGCCCAAGGCACACACTCCAGGAGTTCCCAGTCTGTGGTGTTGGAAGGACATGCACCCTTGCCAGCCACATACCATCCCACCCCCCACGGCTCTAAAATGGCGTAGGTATATGGCACGGAGCATCCTATTACCTAGGTTCTCAGAATGAGTTGGCGGACTACCTCAGCAGATCCGTTCACATCATTTGCCCGGATGTTGTGCACAACATTTTCCAAAGATAGGGAGTTCCCAAATCGACCTGTTCACCATAAAGAGAAACAGAAAATGCCTCCAGTTCTGTTCCTTCTGGAATCACAGTCTGGGCTCCCTCGGGATGAGTTCTTCCTCCTTTGGACAGACCACCTGTTGTACACGTTCCTGCTGTTTCCACACATCCACAAGGCTCTGCTCAAGATCCACAGGAAATGGGTGGCAGTCATACTGATAGCACCGGACTGGCCCTGCTAGCACTGGTATACTATGCTCCTGGAGCTATCAATGGACACTCCAATCTCATTGTCCCTGCTTCTGGACCTGATCACCCAAGATCATGGCTGTCTCCATCATCCCAACCTTGAGTCTCTTCACCTCACCACTTGGAAGCTTCATGGTTAAACCTCATGGAGCTAATGTGCTCTGGGTCCATTAGGGAGGTCCTACTTAACAGTAGGAAACCCTCCTCCAGGGCTACCTACCTAGTCAAGTGGAAAAGATTCGCAATCTGGTGCTATCAAGGTTGCACTCTCCCAATGCAGGCTCCTATACTTCTCATCTTAGATTACCTACTACATTTATAATGGCAGGGTCTCTCAGTATCATCTCTCAAGGTCCACCTGGTGGCCATTTTGGCATTCCACCTGGGAGCAGCTGGCCGTTCAGTCAGTCATCTACTGGAAGGTCTTGACAGACTATACTCACAGGCTAGACAACTGGTCCCAGCGTGGGGCCTTAATCTGCTCCTTTCCAGGCTAATGGGCCCCCCTTTGAACCCCTAGCAACTTGTTCATTGCTCTATCCTATCATGGAAGGTGGCATTCCTGGTTTCCATAACATCAGCAAGGACAATATCTGAGAGTAAGGCTCCAACCTCCGACCCACCTTATACTGTTCTTTATAAGGACAAGGTGCTACTTAGGCCTCATCCAGCCTGCCTTCCAAAGGTGGTCTCCCAATTCCATGCCAATCAGGACATTTTTCTCCCAGTCTTTTATCCTAAGCCTCAAGTGGATAGTCGGGAGCAAAGGCTACATTCCTTGGACATTCTCCGAGCACTGGCCTTTTACATTGAATGCACAAAACCATTCTGCAGATAGAACCAGTTGTTCATGTTGGCTGCGGATAGAATGAAAGATCTCCCAGTGTCATCACAAATAATTTTGTCGTGGATTACATTCTGTATCCAGGCATGCTACGATCTTCCAAAAGTACCGGCCCCTGCACTGATGTCACATTCCACAAAAGCGCAGGCCTCCTCAGCAGTGTTCCTGGGCCAGGTCCCAATCCAGGAGACATGCAAAGCAACGATGTGGTCCTGGTTCACACTTTCACCTCTCACTACGCTATTACCCAGCATGCCAGGGATAATGCGGTTTTTGGCATAGCAATGCTCCAATCTGTAATTCCATAAGCTCCGACCCCACCTCCAATTAGGGTTTGAAAATCACCTAATTGGACTCAACATGAGCATGCACTCAAAGAAGAAAAAATGGTTACTCACCTTCTCGTAACTGTTCTTCGAGATATGTTTCTCATATCCATTCCAAGACCCACGCACCCTTCCCCCTGTCAGGGTAGCCAGCAAGAAGGAACTGAAGAAGTGGAGGGTCGACAGGGACCTACATCCACGGCCATGAAGGTGCCACTCCAGCGGGCTCCACAGCTAACCAGTCATGTGCTGCTAGGGAAAAAACCTTCCAACAACTGTTCATGCGGCGTGCGCGCACCTAATTGGTAAGGACATGATCAACACAACTCAAAGAACAACAGTTACGAGAAGGTGAAGAACCTTTGTGTGTGTGTGTGTGATGTCAGAAGTGAGTGGAAGAAACTTGGAAAGTGTAAAATCCTCCATACTCCCTGTAGGCTGTGAATCCAAACAATAAACAGGCTTGGGGGGTGAGGGGAGGATTTTGGTTTTTATCACCGGAAAGGGTTATACATGAGTGAGGCAGCTCAAGTCTAACTCTGAACCCCAGACACTGGAAAGAAAAATCTTTATAATAGAACTTGACCCACAATTGTAATGAAGGTGGTTCTGCCACTCAGCCCTAGCTATATATGCAGTTAGAAAATGAATTTTGAAGTAATTAAATAAATCTTAAGCAAAATCACTATCACAGCCGCAATTTATGTCTTACAGAAAGGAAAAATTCCAAACAGCAAAACTCAGTAGTACAACAGATAATAGTTCAGCATCTCTGTTGCTTTGTTAAGTAGCTCTGCCCTGTCAACTGACAAAATGCTACTTTCTGCAGCCTGCTGAATAAACTTCTTGGTATTGAGTTATCCCAGCTTTCAGAGAACCTGAAAATAGAATATATTGTTAAAAAGCTTCTTCAAATGAAAGGGAATACAAAATTCTGTCTTCCTGAGATATAAGACCTTAGTCTTACATTTCCCAATCCCTTGCCCTCAGGAAGCGAGCTGGTTTCTTCTCTCTAAGAAAGTTTTCTGATTAGTAAAACACTAGCAATCAATTCAGAGAAGTATAGCTGTACTTCCCTCATCCCAGTGTTGGTTGGAAATACAGCTAATTGAATAGTAGGGTTTTCTTGTTTTTGTTTTGGATTTTGCGGGGCGGGGGGTGTTAACCACTGGCTTTATCGATATCTTTCTGAATACGAATATTGAGTCATGATATTTGTGGTATCACAGTATTCATTACTCATAGTTCTTCAGCGAACCACATTCATGAAAATGTCCACGAATCTCAGTTTCAGGAATTTTCACCAAAATGTCTATTCATATGGTTTTTTTACCCACGAAAGGTTGTGCCCAAATAAATCTGTTAGTCTTTGAGGTGCCACTGGACTCCTCTTAGTATAGACTTGCTTTATGAATACACTGAGTCACAGTCAGCATGAGGGTTACATTTGATTTAAAAAAAAAAAGACAGCTGGGATTGCCTTGTAATAACAAGACTCCAAAGGGTGGGGCTTGGGGGGGGGACCACCAAATATTTTGAGACTTGATGAAATCACAAGAGTTGATGACATGGAATTAGCTCCCCTATTCTTCATTACTGAATATCATTAGGCCACAGGCATGACTGTCTCTCCGGACACCTGACACACGACAGGTCTAAGGTTATAGAAGGATGGAAAAATAATTGAGATGACTGTTCTACAGTGATGCCTCTTTGGCCTGTGCAGTTAGACAGTACTGAGGCCCTTGCAGGGTTGTTTCCATTTGGAAGCAAAATTGAAACAACTTAAGTATGTTCTTGTTTATTTACAAATGGTTGTACAAAGTTCTGCCTCTCTGGACACTATGGAAATAACACAGTTTCTTTGTGTAACAATATTGCTATACCTTTGGCTGTGGAGGAGAAATTGTTAAACATCCCTTTTTCCTCCATCCCTTCCCCCTAAATTCTTCTGCTTTCAAATAATTAAGGTGGGTTTCCTGTAGGAAGATATCTGCTTTCGGTGTTGTCAGATGAGTGATAATTCTTTTTCTGTTTAGTGGGTAATTGACCCTTATGATGGTCCAGGAAACACAATTTATATTCACAAAAGAAAAGGAGTACTTATGGCACCTTAGAGACTAACAGATTTATTTGAGCATAAGTTTTCGTGAGCCACAGCTCACTTCATCGGTGCATCTGATGAAATGAGCTGCAGCTCACGAAAGCTTATCTCAAATAAATTTGTGAGTCTCTAAGGTGCCACAAGTACTCCTTTTCTTTTTGTGGATACAGACTAACACAGCTGCTACTCTGAAACAATTTATATTAGTAGCCATACAGAATGTTTAAGTCAATATTTCTTTATTAGGTGCATGAATAGTTTCATTCTTTGGGATTTCTAGTTCCAGATCTAGGAATGGTCTATCTGGGTTCCCGCTAACTCCCCCAGGGGTCTGAGAGGGAGGGGAGAGAGAGGGGCAAAACAGGAAAGGTAAAAGACGGAAACTGGAGAAAAAGAAATGAAGAAGTCAAAATTGACCAAGAGTCACTTAAATACATAATTTTTACCCAAATTGAAATAGGGCCTAAGTCTAGGAGTTTTACAAAGGAGTGGCCTCATCACTCACTCTCCTCCCCCTGCTCCAAAAAAACCCCCATTCATTTATATACCCTCTAACTCTTGTGACAAAGCTCTGTCCTTGCCTCCGTGGGTCCCACGTTTCCTGGCTGATTTCACTAGCCTCAGAGGCTCACTGTGACACTCCACATAACCCTTCTTTCTCTAGAGACAAGGGTCACAGTCTACTGAGCCATTTTCATCATAAGCTAGCAAGGGAGGTGAGGAGAAGTTATCCTTCCTTGCACAGTCTCTGTTGTCTCCCACTCTCAGTGATTAAATACGGGGCAAAGGTGGGGGGGGGAGCCTGGGCCCACCCTCTACTCCGGGCTCCAGCCCAGGGACCCTAATAGTATCAGCTATGGTAGCTGACCTTTTAGAAACATGACATGTATAATTCCCTGGGCTACTTCTCCCACAGCAGCCCTCACTTCCTCAAGCTCCACTTCACCCTTACCTCAGGGCCTCCTTCCTTGTGCCTGTGTACTACTCAGCCTCTCCAACCACGCATCTTCTTCCCACAGCTCCTGACATGCACACCCACCTGACTGACTGGGAGGCTTTTAACTAGTTTCAGCCAGCCCCTGATTGGCTTCAGGTGTCCCAATCAACATAGCATTCTCCCTGCCTTCTGGAAAGTTCTTAATTGGCCCCAGGTGTCTTAATTGACCTAGAGCAGCTTCCATTTCACTTAACCTGGTACCAGGGATTTGTTTAGCCTGGAGCGAATCTATCTCTCTCTGACTACTCTTCCATAGCAGTCTAGCTTGGAGGGAGGTGGGAAGCTGCTACAGGGAGTTCGCCTGGAGTGAGCCCAGTGAGGCTTACATCTTGCCAACGTCTCTGAGGAAGCTCCGTAGTAGGTAGGTGATATGGAAGGGGGGGATTCAGCTGTTGTGACCTGCACTGGATGTGCCATGTTTGTCTTTCTTCCACAGGACAGAAGCGACTTTGTCTGTACAAAGTGCAAGCTGGTCTCCATATTGGAAGAGAAGATTGAAGGTCTGGAGCAACAGGTAACGACCCTGCGTTGTATACGAGAGACTGAGGATTTTCTGGACCAAACTCAGGATAGCCTTCTAGGGGCACAAAGCTCTAAAGATGTAGAGCAGGTTGCACAGAGGAGCCAAGAGGCCAGTGAAGAAGCTTGGCAACATGTGACCTCCAGAAGAGGTAAGCGGAATGTCCGGGTTCCAGTAACACAGACACAGGTAACTAACCGCTTTCATGTTCTCTCCACAGGTACCAATGCGGAGAGTGGACCAGATGATATGTCTGGGGGGAGAAAGCGGAAGGAGACTCCGCTGGTTGGGAGGCATGAGATGCGATGTCCTGAGGTTGGGGGTTCCACGACCACCACTCCCAAGAGGAGAAGGCGGGTGGTGGTGGTCGGGGACTCTCTCCTCCGGGGGACTGAGTCATCTATCTGCCGCCCTGACCGGGAAAACCGAGAAGTCTGCTGCTTGCCAGGGGCTAAGATTCGTGATGTGACGGAGAGACTGCCGAGACTCATCAAGCCCTCGGATCGCTACCCCTTCCTGCTTCTCCACGTGGGCACCAATGATACTGCCAAGAATGACCTTGAGCGGATCACTGCGGACTACGTGGCTCTGGGAAGAAGGATAAAGGAGTTGGAGGCGCAAGTGGTGTTCTCGTCCATCCTCCCCGTGGAAGGAAAAGGCCTGGGTAGGGACCGTCGAATCGTGGAGGTCAACGAATGGCTACGCAGGTGGTGTCGGAGAGAAGGCTTTGGATTCTTTGACCATGGGATGGTGTTCCATGAAGGAGGAGTGCTGGGCAGAGACGGGCTCCATCTTACGAAGAGAGGGAAGAACATCTTTGCCAGCAGGCTGGCTAACCTAGTGAGGAGGGCTTTAAACTAGGTTCACCGGGGGAAGGAGACCAAAGCCCTGAGGTAAGTGGGAAAGCGGGATACCGGGAGGAAGCACAGGCAGGAAGGTCTGTGAGGGGAGGGCTCCTGCCTCATACTGGGAATGAGGGGCGATCAACAGGTTATCTCAAGTGCTTATATACAAATGCACAAAGCCTTGGAAACAAGCAGGGAGAACTGGAGGTCCTGGTGATGTCAAGGAATTATGACGTGATTGGAATAACAGAGACTTGGTGGGATAACTCACATGACTGGAGTACAGTCATGGATGGTTATAAACTGTTCAGGAAGGACAGGCAGGGCAGAAAAGGTGGGGGAGTAGCACTGTATGTAAGGGAGCAGTATGACTGCTCAGAGCTCCGGTACGAAACTGTGGAAAAACCTGAGTGTCTCTGGATTAAGTTTAGAAGTGTGTGCAACAAGAGTGATGTCATGGTGGGAGTCTGCTATAGACCACCGGACCAGGGGGATGAGGTGGATGAGGCTTTCTTCTGGCAACTCACGGAAGCTACTAGATCGCATGCCCTGATTCTCATGGGTGACTTTAATTTTCCTGATATCTGCTGGGAGAGCAATACAGCGGTGCATAGACAATCCAGGAAGTTTTTGGAAAGCGTAGGGGACAATTTCCTGGTGCAAGTGCTAGGGGAGCCAACTAGGGGGAGCGCTTTTCTTGACCTGCTGCTCACAAACCGGGTAGAATTAGTGGGGGAAGCAAAAGTGGATGGGAATCTGGGAGGCAGTGACCATGAGTTGGTTGAGTTCAGGATCCTGACGCAGGGAAGAAAGGTAAGCAGCAGGATACGGACCCTGGACTTCAGGAAAGCAGACTTTGACTCCCTCAGGGAACAGATGGCCAGGATCCCCTGGGGGACTAACATGAAAGGGAAGGGAGTCCAGGAGAGCTGGCTGTATTTCAAGGAATCCCTGTTGAGGTTACAGGGACAAACCATCCCGATGAGTCGAAAGAATAGTAAATATGGCAGGCGACCAGCTTGGCTTAATGGTGAAATCCTAGCGGATCTTAAACATAAAAAAGAAGCTTACAAGAAGTGGAAGGTTGGACATATGACCAGGGAAGAGTATAAAAATATTGCTCGGGCATGTAGGAAAGATATCAGGAGGGCCAAATCGCACCTGGAGCTGCAGCTAGCAAGAGATGTCAAGAGTAACAAGAAGGGTTTCTTCAGGTATGTTGGCAACAAGAAGAAAGCCAAGGAAAGTGTGGGCCCCTTACTGAATGAGGGAGGCAAGCTAGTGACAGAGGATGTGGAAAAAGCTAATCTACTCAATGCTTTTTTTGCCTCTGTTTTCACTAACAAGGTCAGCTCCCAGACTGCTGTGCTGGGCAACACAAAACGGGGAAGAGATGGCCAGCCCTCTGTAGAGATAGAGGTGGTTAGGGACTATTTAGAAAAGCTGGACGTGCACAAGTCCATGGGGCCGGACGAATTGCATCCGAGAGTGCTGAAGGAATTGGCGGCTGTGATTGCAGAGCCCTTGGCCATTATCTTTGAAAACTCGTGGCGAACGGGGGAAGTCCCGGATGACTGGAAAAAGGCTAATGTAGTGCCCATCTTTAAAAAAGGGAAGAAGGAGGATCCTGGGAACTACAGGCCGGTCAGCCTCACCTCAGTCCCTGGAAAAATCATGGAGCAGGTCCTCAAAGAATCAATCCTGAAGCACTTAGAGGAGAGGAAAGTGATCAGGAACAGTCAGCATGGATTCACCAAGGGAAGGTCATGCCTGACTAATCTAATCGCCTTTTATGATGAGATTACTGGTTCTGTGGATGAAGGGAAAGCAGTGGATGTATTGTTTCTTGACTTTAGCAAAGCTTTTGACACGGTCTCCCACAGCATTCTTGTCAGCAAGTTAAGGAAGTATGGGCTGGATGAATGCACTATAAGGTGGGTAGAAAGCTGGCTAGATTGTCGGGCTCAACGGGTAGTGATCAATGGCTCCATGTCTAGTTGGCAGCCGGTGTCAAGTGGAGTGCCCCAGGGGTCGGTCCTGGGGCCCGTTTTGTTCAATATCTTCATAAATGATCTGGAGGATGGTGTGGATTGCACTCTCAGCAAATTTGTGGATGATACTAAACTGGGAGGAGTGGTAGATACGCTGGAGGGGAGGGATAGGATACAGAAGGACCTAGACAAATTGGAGGATTGGGCCAAAAGAAATCTAATGAGGTTCAATAAGGATAAATGCAGGGTCCTGCACTTAGGATGGAAGAATCCAATGCACCGCTACAGACTAGGGACCGAATGGCTCGGCAGCAGTTCTGCGGAAAAGGACCTAGGGGTGACAGTGGACGAGAAGCTGGATATGAGTCAGCAGTGTGCCCTTGTTGCCAAGAAGGCCAATGGCATTTTGGGATGTATAAGTAGGGGCATAGCGAGCAGATCGAGGGACGTGATCGTTCCCCTCTATTCGACACTGGTGAGGCCTCATCTGGAGTACTGTGTCCAGTTTTGGGCCCCACACTACAGGAAGGATGTGGATAAATTGGAAAGAGTACAGCGAAGGGCAACAAAAATGATTAGGGGTCTAGAGCACATGACTTATGAGGAGAGGCTGAGGGAGCTGGGATTGTTTAGTCTGCAGAAGAGAAGAATGAGGGGGGATTTGATAGCTGCTTTCAACTACCTGAAAGGGGGTTTCAAAGAGGATGGCTCTAGACTGTTCTCAATGGTAGCAGATGACAGAACGAGGAGTAATGGTCTCAAGTTGCAATGGGGGAGGTTTAGATTGGATATTAGGAAAAACTTTTTCACTAAGAGGGTGGTGAAACACTGGAATGCGTTACCTAGGGAGGTGGTAGAATCTCCTTCCTTAGAGGTTTTTAAGGTCAGGCTTGACAAAGCCCTGGCTGGGATGATTTAACTGGGACTTGGTCCTGCTTTGAGCAGGGGGTTGGACTAGATGACCTTCTGGGGTCCCTTCCAACCCTGATATTCTATGATTCTATGATTCTATGATACTCCTGCTGCTAGGCCCTAAGCTCTCCCTGCTGCTCCAGCTGCTCCCCTGCCTGGGCCAGACACCGCCCTCCCGTTCTCTGCTACCTGGTTGCTGGAACCCCCACTCTTGGATGCTGCTACTGCTCCAACTGCAGCCCTGGGGGGGGGGGCTGCTAGCCCACTCCCCAGAGAGGAGGAGTAAGGGACCCTAGCCACTGCTGTTGTGGACACCACCACCACCACCACCTGAGAGGGGTCCTTTCTGCCTTCCTGGACCACAACCTGGAGTTCCTGGAGCTGCTGCTGCAGTGGAGCTTTCTGCCTGGAGCTGCTGAAGCCCTGAGGAGGAGAAGAGGACCATCTACCAGTGGAGGAGCACCTAGAGACTTTGCAGACCACCGTGGATGGGGTCTTAAGACTGAGTAACTTTCGAACTGTGCTCTTGTGGTGGGGGTCCTGACTGTGTTTGTAGGGACACAGGGGGTATGGCGTGGAGCAGCCCCCCGATCCATCTGTGTGTCTCCCACAACCCCCACCACTACTACCACCACCGTTGCCCTCTCCACCACCCCCACTGGCTGTATACCATCTGCCTCAGCTCCTGCCTCTGGACTCAGCTGTTTGCTTGTCTTGCCACGCCCTGATTCCACCCGAGGGCCAGAAGCACTAACCAGCCCAAATTGACTTCTGCAAGTGCACATGGGTGCACGTGCCTCCCTCCCCCGGACTGCCGACCTCACAGCTTTGCCCTTGCAACCTGCCCCATTTGCCACTTGCAGTTTTGCCCCGCTCTTTTGCCCCAGCCCCCCGTTACTAGCTTCAGTTTCAGAGTAGCAGCCGTGTTAGTCTGTATTCGCAAAAAGAAAAGGAGTACTTGTGGCACCTTAGAAACTAACAAATTTATTAGAGCATAAGCTTTAGTGAGCCGTGGAGTTCTACCTGTTCATCCTATTAAATGGATGTCCCTCCCCCACTTCCTTATCCCCCATCTCTATCTCCCCTGCTCTGAACTTTGCTTTTATTTGCTATCTATTTATTTTTCTTTAGTTGGATTTTTATAAACACATTGTGTTTTGTAAATTGTGTAATACAAATAATTGATTTACATTTTAACCATTAATATTAAATGTTTCAAATATAGTTAAGATTAGGTAAAAATGGTTTACATATTTTGAGAAGTTTATTATAGCTGGGTATATTTTTTTCTGTATACATATCTTTAAAAATTTAATGACGTTAAATGATGATTGTAAGCTACTGGGGGGAGGGACTTGTTCTATGTTTTCTGTACAATGCTAGCACAATGGGACCATGCTCTTGAAGTCTCCAGAGGCTACTGGAATAATTGCTTGGCATATAATTAGTTTTCATTGAGGAGATAATATTTTGTCAAATTTTAGGGAAAAAAATAAGTCTGATGTGTGTTTGAAAACATGGGACTGAACATGAGCAAAATAAATGTTTGCTAAATTGTGCTGCACCGGTTTATGCGTGTGCAGATAATTATGGTTGTGGATTTGATCTTGTTCCCGTTACAGTCAACAGTAAAAACCTCCATGAGTTCCAGTGGTGCAGGATCAAGCTTTAAAGAAATATACACACCACACTTAGTTATGCTGATGATGCCAGTGGAGTCTGTAAGATTCACGAGCCAAAAAATGCTGGAGCAAGAAGCTGAGAAGCTCTGCTAGTTAACTTGTCAATTCCACAAGCTTCAGGGCAAGCTTCATTGGTGCAGATACTGGATTTCTTCTAATCTTATGAAAATGTTTGTTTATTTGGCCTGGTAACCTTAGTATCAGAGTGCCTCAGAGATACTAATAAAAGTACTCACACCAGTCCTGTGAGATAGGGAAGTGCTATCAACCCACTTTACAGATGGAGAACTGAGGCACAGAGATAAATAAACTACCCAGGGTCACACAGGAAGTCTGTGGCAGAAATGAGAACTGCACAATGAGTACTTTCTTGTCTGCCTCTTTTACCTTTTAAGAAATCTAAACAATTTAATAGGATCAATTACATAAATATAGTGTTATGGTTGCACAGTTAAAAATAATTTAAGAATTGCAAATGGTAAGGTTCTGACTATAATGTTAGTTTGATTGCATTGCACATGTGATATATTTTTCTATTCTCCTGTTGAATGCAGAATATAATATGTTATTATTTATGTCATAAAATTATACCATAGTGCAGACAGGATGGGCAATATGGCTTAGTTAACGATGTTGTTGGATCCTTTTTGACTTTCTGTGACTTTGTCAGTGTATCCTAAGTGCTGCTTTAAAAAAAAATTCTGCATTTCACTCAGTTAAGTTTTATTGCCTGTAGAGTTTTTAGTTGACATGCAACCTTTTATTTTATTCTTTATATCTGCTTCTGACTATTAAAAGCACAATGATGTTGTGACATATGGTATTTGATTGCAACTATAATATGTCATGTTGTAATATATACAAAATACTGCACCTGATGGCATGCTGTAAGGCTGAAGCCTGAAGAGCAGGCCTGCTTGCAACAGGTTCAACACTCTTGCTAGGTAACAGAAAGCCTTCCACCAGGGCTAACTATTTTGCCAAGTGGAAACATTTCACTCGTTGGGCCACTGAAGAGAATCTTTCTCCATCCCGGTCTTCTCTACAGTCTATCTTGGATTATCTGTTCCACCTAAAACTTCAAGATCTGGCTCTCTCATCTATTAAGGTTCATTTGGCAGCCATCTCAAAGCCTTCCAGGGCAGACCAATGTTCTCCCTTGAGAAGCGGTCAGGTTTTTCAAGGGCCTGGAAAGACTCTGTCCTCAGATTCGTGACCTGATTCCCCCATTGGGCTTAAACTTGGTCCTGTCAAAGCTCATGGGGCCTCCCTTCAAGCCAGTGACATATTACCCCATACTGCTTCTCCCTTTGAAGATCGCCTTCCTGGTGGTGACTACCTTGGCCAGAAGGGTCTCTGAGATCAAAGCCCTAATGTCAGACCCCTTACACAGTGTTCTTCAAGGACAAGGACCAGCTGCACCTCCATTTGGCCTTCCTACCAAAGGTGGTGTCACAATTCCACAACAACCAGGACATTTTTCTTCCTGTCTTCTTCTTGTCACAAGACCGCTGAGGAACATCAGCTCCATACATTAAATGTTAGGTGGGCCCTCACTTTCTATATTGAGAGGACTAAGCCCTTCTGCAAGTCTATGCAACTCTTTGTAGCAGTAGCAGAAAGGATGAGAGAGCTATTGGTGTCATCCCAAAGAATCTCTTCCTGGATAACCTCCTGTATCTGGGCTTGCTACAAGTAAGTGAAGGTTCTACATCCAGCCATCATCACCGCTCATTCCACAAGAGCTCAGGCTTTGTCAGCAGTGTTCCTCACACAAGTACAAATCCAGGACATCTGAAGATCTGCAACATGGTCATTGGTTCATACCTTTATGCCCCACTGTACCATCATCCAGCAGGCCCATAATGATACCAGTTTTAGATGAGCAGTACTGCCATCAGCACATCCATAAACTCTGAGCCCACTAGCAGAGGTACTGCTTGAGAGTCACATAGCCTGGAATGGACAAGCACTCAATAAAGAAAAAATGGTTACTAACTTTTCATAACTGTTGTTCTTCAAGATGTGTTGCTCATGTCCATTTCATGACCCACCTTCCTACCCCTCTGTTAAAGTTATTGGCAAGAAGGAAGTGAGAGGGTGCAGAGCCGGTGGCATATGCATTATTCTGGTGCATATGTGTGTGGCTCCAAGGGGACTAGAGTCAGTCCTATGGATACCACTGAGGGAAAAATCTCCAGCAACTGTGCATGCGGCATGCACACACCCTTTGTAGAAGTTGCTATATTGGAATTTTCCACTGCTATTGGTATTATACAATAGCGTTATTAGAAATATTAAAAGGAAAAGGCTTATGACCTTGATAGTTTGAGTAAGTGCTTTATTTATATGCTAACTGTCATATATATAAAGAGAAGGGTAATAACCTTTATATATACAGTAACATCAAATTCCTCTGGTCACAGGTACAGAATCACTTACCTGTAAGGGGTTAATCAGTTCCATTAACCTAGTTGGCACCTGACCAGAAGGACCAATGGGGAAAGAAGATACTTTAAAATCTGTGTGTGGGGGGGTGTTTGTGCTGTCTGTGTGTTCCCTCTCAAGACAAAGAGAGAGACCAAGCAAGTAATCCAGTTTCTACTGAAATGATGCATCTAAAATTACAGAAATTGTAAGTAATAGCAAGGAAATGCGTTAGGTTATCTTTTGTTTTAGCTTGTGAATTTTCCCTATGCTACGAGGGAGGTTTATTCCTGTGTTTTCTGTAACTTTGAAGTTTAACTAGAGAGGAATCTTCTGTGTTTTAAATATTATTACCCTGTAAAATTACCTTCCATCCTGATTTTACAGAGGTGCTTCTTTTACTTTTTTCTTTATAATAAAGTTCTGCTTTTAAGAACCTGATTGGTTTTTAGTGTACTAAAAACCCAAGGGTCTGATCTATGCTCACCTTGTTTACCTATTTGATTGGTATATTATTCTCAAGTCTCCCCAGGAAAGGGTGTGAAGGGGCTTATGGGGATATTTTGGGGAAACAGGAACTCCAAGTGATCCTTTTCCTGAAAATTTGTCTAACTCACTTGGTGGTGGCAGCAATACCGCCCAAGGACAAGGAAGAATTTGTGCCTTGGGGAAGTTTTTAACCTAAGCTGGTAGAATTAAGTTTAGGGGGTCTTTCATGTGGGTCCTTCTGTACCCCAGAGTTCAGAGGGAATCCTGACACTAACAAAGTGGTGTATCGATATAGTGAAACTGTGGGTCAGATCCTCAGCTGCTGTTACTCAGCATAACACCATTGAAATTAAGGGTGGCCAGCAGAGGATGTGGACCACAATTGTCAAGTTACCTCTTTATAACTCACTTTAGCTAAAAAATAGGTAAATTAATATCTCTTCACTTATATGCACTCTCCAAAGACAATATGAGGAGGGATGGATTTATCGAACACACTCTTTTAAAATAAAGATAAATGAGCAGGTAGAGATCAAATTAAACTGTCACAGTTTCAGAGTAACTGTGCCTGATTCCCCCTCTATGGTCCACCAAGGCCACCCACTTTGGGCTTCTGGCTCCTCAGCTGTCATCTCTCTTGGCCAGAGACCAGCATCTCATTCCCTCCTGATGGGGAATTTTAATGCTCCACAGCTCCCTGCCTTACATTGTGATATTCCCAGCAAGCTAGATTGCCTAAAAGGCTAGTGCCTGCATTTTGCTTAATCTTTGAAGGCTGTGACCAGTGTATTGCTTGCAGTTATAACACCTTGTAAGCAAGCACACTTATCCCTAAGATAAAAGCACTACAGAAGAAAACTTATTAAAATAATAAAAGAACCTACACACAATCTAGAAATCTTACCTTACATCACCCCCAACTCCAATGTAGGGCTCCAGTAGGTTTTAGCAGTGCCGGCTTTTCAATGGTGCCAGTGGCTCCATGGAGCTGGGTCCATGCTCAGAAGGGGCCCCAGTCTGCTCTGCTTCCACTGTGCCCTGAGATCCTGCCAGCCCCTCCCCCCACTCACCACTTGCTCCTCTTGGCCTGCCCACCAGCTGGCTGAGGGCTCCTCTCCACCCCCCTGGCCCCACCTGCCAGCTTCTTGCCAGCAAGTTTAAAAATTATGGATTGGATGAATGGACTATAAGGTAGATAGAAAGCTGTCTAGATTGTCAGGCTCAATGGGTAGTGATCAATGGCTCAATGTCTAGCTGGCAGCTGGTATCAAGCAGAGTGCCCCAGGGGTCGGTACTGGGCAAAAAACTGCTAATTTTTCCCACCCATGTGCGGAATTAATTTTGTTATGTGCACCAATATGGAGGTGATATGTGAGGGTTGGGGTGCAGGGGTGTGAGGGCTCTGGCTGGGGATGCAGGCTCTGGGGTGGGGCTGGGGATGAGGGGTTTGGGGCGTAGGAGAGGGTTCCGGGGCTACGACAAGGAGAAAGGACTCCCCCCAGCTTTCCCTTCTTGCAGCAACACCTGGGCTGTGAGGGAGAAGTGCCTCTCCACACTGCGGCAGCTCCAGGGTTGGAGCTGCAGGATAGGTGCCCCTTCCCTGGCCCAAGCAGGTTTGGGCTGGCGATGGGTTCAGGCCAGGGGAGGGGTGCTGGGTCCAGGCTGGGCGCACCTGGGTCCACAGCACCCTGGCCGCAACTAGGGCCGGGCCGGGCCACACTGCTTCAGCTGTGCCTGGGTCCGGGCCAGGCCAGGCTGCTCTGGCTGCACCTGAGTCTGGGCCGGGCCGGGCCGCTCTGTTGGTGCTTGGGGCCGGGCTGGGTCAGGCCATTCCTGGGTCTCCACTGCCCCGAGCCATACCTGGGTCCGTGCCACCCCAGCTGCACCTGGGTCTGGGCTGGGCCAAGCCATTCCTGTGTCTGCGCCGCCCTGAGCCTCACCTGAGTTCAGGCCAGGCTGCTCTGGTCATGCTTGGGTCTGGGCTGGTCTGGGACAACTCCTGGGTCTGGGAAGGTCCTGAGGGAGACTGGCTGGGGCAGACCCTGGCCTGTCTGATCGTGCCACTTTTGGGGGACCAGAATGATTCTCCGCCCCAGGACCAGCCCTGGCTGCACTGGCAGTTCAGCCACCTCCCAGCAGGGTTGATGAGTGTGGCCAGGAGGCAGGGCAAGGGGCAGTAGGTCTGTGGGAGACCTGGGGTGGTGCTGGGATATGAGGGGGTGGGTGTTCCGGTGTTGGGCAGCGGGGATGTGTAGCACAGCATGGGCCCGCCCCGGAAGGGGAAGGGGCATGCTGGCAGCACAGGGCCGTGCGGGCCACTATGTGTCTGGCAACTGCTGGTTTGTAAAGAGTGACTTTGCACTGGGCTGGGCAGAGTGGGGCCGCTCTTGCCATGCCATACCCCTGGCTGGCCCCTTGCTCCAGAGGCTAGTTCCCCACAACAAACACACCATGCTCCATTCCCCTTGGAGGCCCACAAATATGTTTGCTGCTGGACCCAAAAAAGGTTCATCCGGCCCTGGGTTTTAGTCCTTCAAAACCCATAACTGAGTTTTCCCTGTGGTTATAAGTCATCAGTCTTTATTTAGACTGTGACTCACAATGAAATCCTGAGTCAGATGAAGCCCTGGCTGTTTAACCAAAAGTCCTTTCTTTGTTGTTTTGGCTTCTGGAGAATCCAGTTTGAACCAGAATATGCAAGCCTTCCCTGAGTATTAACCTGAATGATTTGCCTTGATCATCCCCTACTGTTTTCACTTCCTGTAGGAACTATAGTAAACCTCCTCTTGTGGATTGCATACAATCCTTGGCACACAATTCATACACTATGGTCTCAATATTGAAGGTTGTTGCCCTATATATCAGTGACAGACAAGAGAAAATTAAAGCAATCTGGAGTCCTAGGAACACACCCATTGCCCCAGTTTATGACATTGCTCTGCCCCTTTTTGAGGTGGCATCTGGTTTCAGAGTTCAGATGAATAGGACAAGAAGAACAGGAGTACTTGTGGCACCTTAGAGACTAACAAATTTATTAGAGCATAAGCTTTCGTGGGCCCACTTCATCGGATGCATAGAATGGATATATGTGATATATCTACCAATGTGATATATGCTATCATGTGCCAGCAATGCCCCTCTGCCAGGTACATTGGCCAAACTGGACAGTCTCTATGCAAAAGAATAAATGGACACAAATCTGACATCAGGAATCATAACATTCAAAAACTGGTAGGGGAACACTTCAACCTCTCTGGCCACTCAGTAAAATATTTAAGGGTGGCAATTTTGCAACAAAAAAGCTTCAAAAACAGACTCCAATGAGAAACTGCTGAGCTTGAATTAATATGCAAACTAGATACCATTAACTTGGGTTTGAATAGAGACTGGGAGTGGCTGGGTCATTACACATATTGAATCTATTTCCCTAAGTTAAGTATCCTCACACCTTCTTGTCAACTGTCTAAATGGACCATCTTGATTATCATTACAAAAACTTTTTTCTCCTACAGATAATAGCTCATCTTAACTAATTAGCCCCTCACAGTTTGTATGGCAACTTCCAATTTATCTGTATGTATGTATATATATATATATCTTCTTACTATATGTTTCATTCTATGCGTCCAATCAAGTGGGCTGAAGCCCATGAAAGCTTAAGCTCTAATAAATTTGTTAGTCTCTAAGATGCCACAAGTACTCATGTTCTTTTTGCAGATACAGAGTAACATGGCTGCTACTATGAATAGGACAGTTCACATTCTTATAACTATTCTTAGGACTATCTCGTCCATCCTCCCCATGGAAGGAAAAGGCCTGGGTAAAGACTGTCAAATCGTGGAAGTCAACGAACGGCTACGCAGGTGGTGTCGGAGAGAAGGCTTTGGATTCTTTGACCATGGGAGGTGTCCAAGAAGGAGGAGTGCTAGGCAGAGATGGACTCCACCTCACGAAGAGAGGGAAGAGCATCTTCGCAAGCAGGCTGGCTAACCTAGTGAGGAGGGCTTTAAACTAGGTTCACCGGGGGAAGGAGACCAAAGCCCTGAGGTAAGTGGGGAAGTGGGATACCAGGAGGAAGCACGAGCAAGAGCACGCGAGAGGGCAGGGCTCCTGCCTCATACTGAGAAAGAGGGACGATCAGCGAGTTATCTCAAGTGCCTAAACA
This sequence comes from Dermochelys coriacea, assembly GCF_009764565.3. NCBI lineage: Eukaryota > Metazoa > Chordata > Testudines > Dermochelyidae > Dermochelys > Dermochelys coriacea. The sequence goes on from NC_050070.1 coordinate 184,114,483, forward strand.
CAAATGCAAGGAGTCTGGGAAACAAGCAGGGAGAACTGGAAGTCCTGGCACAGTCAAGGAATTATGATGTGATTGGAATAACAGAGACTTGCTGGGATAACTCACATGACTGGAGCACTGTCATGGATGGATATAAACTGTTCAGGAAGGACAGGCAGGGCAGAAAAGGTGGGGGAGTTGCATTGTATGTAAGAGAGCAGTATGACTGCTCAGAGCTCAAGTATGAAACTGCAGAAAAACCTGAGAGTCTCTGGATTAAGTTTAGAAGTGTGAGCAACAAAGGTGATGTCGTGGTGGGAGTTTGCTATAGACCACCAAATCAGGGGGATGAGGTGGACGAGGCTTTCTTCCAGCAACTCACAGAAGTTACTAGATCGCAGGCCCTGGTTCTCATGGGAGACTTCAATCACCCTGATATCTGCTGGGAGAGCAATACAGCAGTGCACAAACAATCCAGGAAGTTTTTGGAAAGTGTAGGGGACAATTTCCTGGTGCAAGTGCTGGAGGAACAAACTAGAGGCAGAGTTCTTCTTGACCTGCTGCTCACAAAATGAGAAGAATTATTAGGGGAAGCAAAAATGGATGGGAACCTGGGAGGCAGTGACCATGAGATGGTCGAGTTCAGGATCCTGACACAGGGAAGAAAGAAGAGCAGCAGAATACGGACCTTGGACTTCAGAAAAACAGACTTTGACTCCCTCAGGGAACTGATGGGCAGGATCCCCTGGGAGAATAACATGAGGGGGAAAGGAGTCCAGGAGAGTTGGCTGTATTTTAAAGAATCCTTATTGAGGTTACAGGGACAAACCATCCCGATGTGTAGAAGGAATAGCAAATATGGCAGGTGACCAGCTTGGCTTAACAGTGAAATCCTTGCTGATCATAAACACAAAAAAAGAAGCTTACAAGAAGTGGAAGATTGGACAAATGACCAGGGAAGAGTATAAAAATATTGCTTGGGCATGCAGGAGTGAAATCATGAAGGCCAAAGCACACCAGGAGTTGCAGCTAGCAAGAGATGTTAAGAGTAGCAAGAAGGGATTCTTCAGGTATGTTAGCAACAAGAAGAAAGTCAAGGAAAGTGTGGGCTCCTTACTGAATGAGGGAGACAACATAGTGACAGAGGATGTGGAAAAAGCTAATGTACTCAAATCTTTTTTTGCCCCTGTCTTCACGAACAAGGTCAGCTCCCAGACTACTGCACTGGGCAGCACAGCATGGGGAGGAGGTGACCAACCCTCTGTGGAGAAAGAAGTGGTTCGGGATTTTTTAGAAAAGCTGAATGAGCACAAGACCATGGGGCCAGATGCGCTGCATCCGAGAGTGCTAAAGGAGTTGGCGGATGTGATTGCAGAGCCATTGGCCATTATCTTTGAAAACTCATGGTGATCGGGGGAAGTCCCAGATGACTGGAAAAAAGCTAATGTAGTGCCCATCTTTAAAAAGGGAAGTAGGAGGATCCTGGGAACTACCGGCCAGTCAGCCTCACCTCAGTCCTTGGAAAAATCATGGAGCAGGTCCTCAAGGAATCAATTCTGAAGCACTTAGAGGAGAGGAAAGAAGGAAGAGTCAGCATAGATTCACCAAGGGCAAGTCATGCCTGACTAATCTAATTGCCTTCTATGATGAGATAACTAGCTCTGTGGATGAGGGGAAAGCAGTGGACATATTGTTTCTTGACTTTAGCAAAGCTTTTGACACGGTCTCCCACAGTATTCTTGCCAGCAAGTTAAAGAACTATGGGATGCATGAATGGACTATAAGGTGGATAGAAAGTTGGCTAGATTGTCAGGCTTAACGGGTAGTGATGAATTCCTCCATGTCTAGTTGGCAGCCGGTGTCAAATGGAGTGCCCCAAGGGTCCGTCCTGGGGCCGGTTTTGTTCAATATCTTCATAAATGATCTGAAAGGATGGTGTGGATTGCACCCTCAGCAAGTTTGCAGATGACACTGAACTGGGAGGAGAGGTAGATATGCTGGAGGGTAGGGATAGGATACACAGGGCCTTAGACAAATTAGAGGATTGGGCCAAAAGATATCTGATGAGGTTCAACAAGGACAAGTGCAGAGTCCTGTACTTAGGATGAAAGAATCCCATGCACTGCTACAGACTAGGGACTGAATGGCTCGGCAGCAGTTCTTCAGAAAAGGACATAGGGGTTACAGTGGACGAGAAGCTGGATATGAGTCAACAGTGTGCCCTTGTTGCCAAGAAGGCCAATGGCATTTTGGGATGTATAAGTAGGGGCATTGCCAGCAGATCGAGGGACGTGATCGTTCCCCTCTATTCAACATTGGTGAGGCCTCATCTGGAGTACTATGTCCAGTTTTGGGCCCCACACTACAAGAAGGATGTGGAAAAATTGGAAAGAGTCCAGCGGAGGGCAACAAAAATGATTAGGGGACTGGAACACATGACTTATGAGGAGAGGCTGAGGGAACTGGGATTGTTTAGTCTGCGGAAGAGAAGAATGAGGGGGGATTTGATAGCTGCTTTCAACTACCTGAAAGGGGGTTCCAAAGAGGATGGATCTAGCCTGTTCTCAATGGTAGCAGATGACAGAACAAGGAGTAATGGTCTCAAGTTGCAGTGGGGGAGGTTTAGGTTGGATATTAGGAAAACTTTTTCACTAGGAGGGTGGTGAAACACTGGAATGCGTTACCTAGGGAGGTGGTGGAATCTCCTTCTTTAGAAGTTTTTAAGGTCAGGCTTGACAAAGCCCTGGCTTGGATGATTTAGTTGAGGATTGGTCCTGCTTTGAGCAGGGGGTTGGACTAGATGACCTCCTGAGGTCCCTTCCAACCCTGATATTCTATGATTCTGTGATTCTATGATTGTTTCGGGCTTCCTACAGGCATTACTCACACTCTATTCACATTATGAAGTTCTTTGCATTCACGGGGTTTAGAAATATGTATGTATTAAATGAAATCAGAGATTCCAATCTCATCATGAGACTCTAGAATCTGAGTCCCTAAGTACTGCAGTGACTGTAGTGAATATAGCTGTCTGGTGCTGATGTCAGAAGCCAAACAATCTCCCCTTAAATATATATATGGAAGACATAGGCAGAGTACTGAGGGAGAGGAAACTATTTACAGCAGCAGGATTTAGTTTTATTGCTGTCTCCTCCGCTTCTACCTCCTCCATATACTGGAGAATGCTCCATCCAAAGGCTGACTGGCTGATGAATATAGGTCTACTTCTTAATGTTTTTTAAAATTAATATTGGCCCAAGATCTACCCTGGAAACTTTCTCTGATGGAGCCAGCATCCTTTTTGGCCAAGTACTCGTTGACATCAATGGCACTATTCCATTGTGAGGCTTTGATTGAGTATTACATTTCATTTGCTTCATGTGGGCTGGATTTCCCCTTCTTGAAGGCTATCTTTTTGGCCTAATTAAATGCTTGTCTCTTGCTATATACTTATGCAGCATACTGTGTTGTCATGAGAATTTTTTTTCTTTAGACATAGACATACTTGCTGCAATTCTAATATAGAATCGTAGAATCATAGAACTGGAATGGACTTTAAGAGGTGATCTAGTCCAGTCCCTGCTCTCAAGGCAGGGCTAAGTATTATCTACACCATGACATGCTTAAGGCCAGGTCTATACTACAGACTTATATCAGTATAACTATGTTGCTCAGGAGCGTGAAAAATCCACATCCCTGAGCGACGTATTTACACCAACCTAACTCCCAGTGCAGACAGGGTTATGTCAGTGGGAGAGCTTCTTCCTCTCATGGAGGTGGATTAACTACACCAATGGGAAAAGTTCTCCCATCAGTGTAGGAGCATCTTCACTTAAGTGCTACAGCTGCTCTGATGCAGCATTTTAAGTGCAGATCTGCCCTAAATAACAGTCATGCTGATGCTAAAGATTTTAATTTCCTAATGTTTTGTCCATAGATCTTTTTTCTCGCCAGCTTCCTCATTTAAAAATAAAATCTTTTGTTTCTCTACAGTTCAGTGTCACAGTGCTAGCTTTCTGTAAAATTAGTCCTCTAAGGATGTTGAATTTAATTATAGTGACTAGATGCTTAACTACAGCTACTTCTTGCATCAGCACTTATTACTTAGAAGCAAGGTAAGAATAGCTTTTCCTCTTCTTCTCCATACTAGATGTTCCTAGAAGAAATCAGTATTTTGCCAATACAGTCTTGATAAGACATTGGCCAGACAATGGGCAATGTCATGCAGTTAGCCTTTAAGAGAAGGCAATGGAAACGTCCCTATAAAAACTGATGATATAATGTGGTTCAATATTAGGTTACATGAATTCACCTACATTTACTGTTTTATTAGATCTTTGACTCTTTGGTCTCATTAAGCATCATACTCACTCTCAGTATCCTGATCCAGAGACCACTAGAAGCATATCCCTACTAGTATGGACCACATCCTCAGTGGAGGAAAGCTGGAATAGCTCCGTTAGTCAATGGAGTAATTCCAGTTTACACCCTCTGAGGATCTCTTCCCCTTTATTTGAGTTTCTGGTAGGTTTGTGGGCACTATAGCTTATTTTTGTAATGGCATATAGATTCACAAGGACCAGATTCTCAGCTGCTGTAAATTGGGTGTAGCTTAAATGATGCTATGATGATTAATACCAGTTGAGGATCTGGCCTGTATAGATTTGACTATAGGGGTTAGGACTGCTTGGGACTGAGACATCAAGAGGATTATGGGGAGCGTTGGAGGTATTTTCTCTTCACATTCTCTGAAAGTTTGGATAAATTTCAGAGAACAGTCTGGGATTGGATCTACACCACATTACACTGTGTAAAAGGGATGGAATGGTGTTAAGTGGCCCTATAAAACCCATATCTGGATGGGAAGAAATCACCTGGGATAGGTGCTGCAGGGGATATCCTGAGGACTTCATTATAGTCCAGATGTAGGGGGTAAGAGGGGCATGTCAAGGGCAGAGTTGAAGAACAATGCTGAGGACAAGGAGATTCCAGGCAATGTTGTGTTCTATACTGTAGCCCAAGAGGGAAGCTGCCATAACTTAGAAAAGGGCGTTGCCAGCCCATAGAGCAACCAAGGATTGGGAGGGTGCAAAGGTGGTTTAAATCCTTCCCCCAGCCTATGTGCTCTGGGCTGTCTTTCCAATAGGTGCAGCAATGAATCTCTACAATCTTTTGGGGCTCAAGTGAGCCTCCAAATGTTTTGAAGTTCAACCTTCACTTCCTATGTTGGTGGAGGTTTTAAAATCTCTTAATAGCAGTTGTTCTCCTTTTGTGCTGTGTGACTCACAAAGGGCAAGAAAAAGTGATCCAGGTTTGTAAAAATAGTTTGCAGCCATTCACATACGATTTTGGGTTTGGCTTGATGTGGCTTGAATTGTTATTGTCAGTTTGATCCAAAAGGCATTTTTATTTTTCTTCATAGCTAGACATAACACAATAGGATATGTCAATAGTTAATAAATTGTGTAGTACCAAACCATAGCCTGTAAGTCAAAGGATAAAGAAAATTCCATTGGGGCACAGAAAGATGAAATATTCCCCTAATACTTTACAAGGCATGTGTTGTATGTAAGATCACGATTATATAAAATGAAGAATATGTGGGTTCCAGGACACTCCCCAAGGTATAGAATGTCATAGTGGGGTTTTGGGGTTTTTGTTTTTTTGAGGGTGACTTTTTTTGGTATTTTGTCTGCTTTTATATTTAAAATGTTCAATAGCTTTCAGTTGCTTCAGATATTTAGCACCTTCCTCTGACCCATCAAGGCTCCAGCATTGTTCTGGGGGCCAGAGAATGCTGGAGGGCTCTCTTTTTGGGAGCAGATGTAAATCTTAAGTTCTGACCACATGCAATTCCTTAAAATCTTGTGATACTTTTTGAAGTAGTCGGAGTATAAATTCATAGATCCTAAGGTCAGAAGGGACCATTCTGATCATCTAGTCCGACCTCCTGCACAGCGCAGGCCACAGAATCTCACCCACCCACTCCTATGAAAAACCTCACCCATGTCTGAGCTATTGAAGTCCTTAAATCATGGTTTAAAGACTTCAAGGAGCAGAGAAGCCTCCCTCAAGTCAACCATGCCCCATGCTACAGAGGAAGGCGAAAAACCTCCAGGGCCTCTCCAATCTGCCCTGGAGGAAAATTCCTTCCCGAACCCAAATATGGCAATCAGCTAAACCCTGAGCATATGGGCAAGATTCACCAGCCAGATACTACAGAAAATTCTTTCCTGGGTATCTCAGATCCCATCCATCTAATATCCCATCTCAGGGGATTTGGCCTATTTACCCTGAATATTTAAAGATCAATTACTTACCAAAATCCCATTATCCCATCATACTATCTCCTCCATAAACTTATCAAGTAGAATCTTAAAACCAGATAGATCTTTTGCCCCCACTGCTTCCCTTGGAAGGCTATTCCAAAACTTCACTCCTCTGATGGTTAAAAACCTTCGTCTGATTTCAAGTCTAAGTATTTTGGTGCCCTGACCAAATTTCAATTAAAGTAATTATATTTCTTTGCTAGATGAAAAGATCCCTTTTACCTTTGGTTTGTGAAGTTAATTGAGATACATTTGAATAACAAGTACCATATAAATTTTAGGAATAATGGGATCTTACAGCAAGAGGAAGGGTAGTCCAGTGGTTAGGAAATTAGCATGAATCTGAGGAGAACTGGCTTCAATCCCCTGCTTTGCCACAGACTTCCTTTTTGACCTTAGTTAAGTCAATTAGTCCCTCAGTTTGGTGCATCTATAAAATGGGGATAAAAATACTTCTCTACCACACCCGGGTGTTAAGAGGAAAACATCCATTAAAAATTGAAAGGTGCTCAATACTACAGTAATGAAGGCTATAGAAGGTCTTGACAGTGTGAAGCTTCTTCTTCACTATATGCAGAGTTTTATTAGCACTTCTCTCTTTGCCCTGGAACTGATGGAAGGACCTCACTTCACCCCCATCAGTTAGAGGGGACACAGGAATCTTGGGTAAGGGAAAGGGTTGAGAAGTCATATCTTCACTCTCAAAAGGGAGCACAGTACCACCAAATTGACCTGGCTCTTTTTCCCTCCATGCTGGGAATATGTGCAGGAATATCAGGAACCAGAGATTCCTTCCTATGCCTCCTTTCATGGAATAGTGGCAACTTCTTTACCCTGACAAGCCTTCAGCAGGGAAGAACAGTACAGTTGAATTCTCATAGGGGCATGAAATATTACAGGAATCAAAGTTTATTAAAACCACTTGGAAAAGTTATTTCACTATGGCCCCAAACCTGCAAAGATTTACAAGTGTTTAACTTTAAGTAAATGGGTAGTGAAGGCAAAGCTAATCATGTGCTTGCAGGATTGGGGTTTATATGCATGTTCCATTATGTATGCTAAGGGCCAGATTCTGATACCCTTATTCATGCTTGGTAGCTACATATTCTACAAATAATCCCATTGATTTCAGTGGCCCTAATCATGGAATAGTAGAATAATCCCATTATTATGGGAATATGGAATAGCAGACTAATCCCATAGTGGAATAATCCCATTGACTTCAGTGGAACTACTCATTGTCCACCCAGTACTGAAGGGATGTGGACAAATTGGAGAGAGTCCAAGGGAGGGCAACGAAAATGATTAGGGGGCTGGGGCACATGATTTACAAGGAGAAGCTGAGGGACCTGGGGTTATTTAGTCTGCAGAAGAGAAGAGTGAGGGGGGATTTGATAGCAGCCTTCAACTACCTGAAGGGGGTTCCAAAGAGGATGGAGCTAGGCTGTTCTCAGTGGTGGCAGATGACAGAACAAGAAGCAATGATCTCAAGTTTCAGTGGGGGGGGGGGAGGTCTAGGTTGGATATTAGGAAACACTATTTCACTAGGAGGGTGTGAAGCACTGGAATGGATTACCTAGGGAGGTGGTGAAATCTCCATCCTTAGAGGTTTTTAAGGCCCGGCTTGACAAAGCCAAGGCTGGGATGATTTAGTTGGTGTTAGTCCTTCTTTGAGCAAGGGATTGGACTAGATAACCTCCTGAGGTCTCTTCTAACCCTAATATTCTATGATTCTAATAAAGTACTATTCAACATAAGTAGCAGAAATCCAAATCTGGCCCTGAATGGTAGGACAGCAGTGATATAACATGGGGATGGATGTTTTAGAGATAAGCTATTTAGATCCTACTATTACTTCATGGAACTATTGATTATATTGAAAATTTTTAAAAATTCCTGTTTCACAGCAGAAACCCCAGAGCAAAATTATCATCAGCTGCCTTTCTGGGGATGCTTTAAAACAAATAATTGACATTCAGTTTCTCTTTCCACAATGTTGCAAAATAGCTAGTGGCAGTTAGTGCCCTGGTTAGCACTTATGTGGTTTATTTAGCTCACCTATCATGATGGTAAGAAGTGTGCAACACCCTATAACACTTTACAAAGCAATTGGGTCATTTGTAACCATCCTCTATCAATATAAATAACCTGAATTTATTGCATGGTGCTTTCATTTCCTTCAATCTGCTACTGGGATTAGTTAGTCATTTGCATCTTCTTTGGAGAGTTTAACAAATGTTAATTTGTCATTTTACATTATTTCATTACATGTCAGGATCAAATGCATTTCCTGAAGGCTATTCAGTGTCTTTCATATATCAGTCATTGCAGAACTCTTCCTTTTCTCGTGCAGAGCTGGTTTCTCCTAAGCAGTATGATGTCAAGAAAAGAGGAGATATTTTTTACACATTGCATGGTATCTTGAAGGTAAAGACGTAAGAAGTAGAAAGTTTAAATGACATATGGTGTGCTGTTAAAATATCTCTCTTGATGCATCTTTGATATATTTTATTGCTTGACGTTCATCCAATTTGAGAGGAATTCAATGGTCTTTAGTTTCACTGGCCAAGCTGTGTGGTGTTAATAAAGTTTATAGCCAGTCTATTAGGCCAGAGACATAAATCTAATTTTCTCTGATGCATTTCAGTGCTTAATAGAAAGTATTTATGCTTATTCAGTCTTGTATCTCTGCTTAGTAGAAGATTCTACATGTTTTGAAGGTTTCATTAGGCTGTTTCTTTAATCTAATTTATATTATTTCATAATGAATTGTTCTTTAGTGCATCTAAGATCTCTTACCTTTCAATAAATAAGAGCTTTAAAGTGGATATTATGCTGCAAAGCTTCCTGGATATTAGCTTTGTGAACTTCAGGAGGATAAACAATTGTGTGAGATTGTCAGGGAAATGTTACTATCCCATTCTTATCATTATGATGAAAATGAATGTTTTATTTGTGTGTTAAAAGATTGTTCCTGACTTGGGTTAGTAGCTGAGTTAAATATTGTAAGCCTGCTCTAAAGAATCTGGGAATGTGGACTTTTGATAAAGGGTGTGGTCTCTGTTGGCATTTTAAACATTGCAGGGGAAAGGAACATATGGCAGGTAGATGCCGAATCCCCATTGACTTCCAGTGGGAATTGGGTGCTGAAAGATTCTAAAAATCTGCCCTTTTATCTATTGCTTTATACCTATATGGCCAATCCTGCAGCCTGTCCCTACATTGTGCCAGATCACCACATCCTGTGGAAAAACCCTTGGGAGTGCACTGGGAGTAACTTTAGTCCCTGGATAGGACTGTGGAAATGCTTCCACACAACCCTATGTCATTCTGTGGGGCCCCAGCACAAACCATTGTTGAGGTCAAGGAAATGAAAAAAGTGATTATATGGAAACATCTGGTAGAGATGGGCAGAGGGGTTGTGACTGCTTTTACAGCCCATAGCCTAGGTATCAGCTATGGCTTTAAACTAGGTTCACTGGGGGAAGAAGACCAAAGCCTTGAGGTAAGTGGGATACCAGGAGGAAGCACGAGCAGGAGAGAGCAAGAGGGCAGGGTCCTGTCTCATACTGAGAAAATGGGACGATTAGCAAGTTATCTTAAGTGCTTATAAACAAATGCAAGAAGCCTGGGAAACAAGCAGGGAGAACTGGAAGTCCTGGCACAGTCAAGGAATTATGATGTGATTGGAATAACAGAGACTTGCTGGGATAACTCACATGACTGGAGTACTGTCATGGATGGATGTAAACTATTCAGGAAAGACAGGCAGGGCAGAAAAGGTTGGGGGAGTTGCATTGTATGTAAGAGAGCAGTATGACTGCTCAAGCTCCGGGATGGAACTGCAGAAAAACCTGAGTCTCTGGATTAAGTTTAGAAGTGTGAGCAACAAGGGTGATATCATGGTGGGAGTCCGCTATAGACCACCGGACCAGGGGGATGAGGTGGACGAGGCTTTCTTCCAGCAACTCACGGAAGCTAGTAGATAGCAGGCCCTGGTTCTCATGGGAGACTTTAATCACCCTGATATCTGCTGGGAGAGCAATACAGCAGTGCACGACAATCCAGGAAGTTTTTGGAAAGTGTAGGGGACAATTTCCTGGTGCAAGTGCTGGAGGAACAAACTAGGGGCAGAGCTCTTCTTGACCTGCTGCTCACAAAATGGGAAGAATTAGTAGGGGAGGCAAATATATAAAAATATTGCTCAGACATGCAGGAGTGAAATCAGGAAAGCCAAATCACACTCGGTGTTGCAGCTAGCAAGGGATGTTAAGAGTAACAAGAAGGGTTTCTTCAGGTATGTTAGCAACAAGAAAGTCAAGGAAAGTGTGGGTCCCTTACTGAATGAGGGAGGCAATCTAGTGACAGAGGATGTAGAAAAAGCTAATGTACTCAATGCTTTTTTTGCCTCTTTCTTCACAAACAAGGTCAGCTCCCAGAGTACGGCACTGGGCAGGACAGCATGGGGAGGAGGTGACCAGCCCTCTGTGGGGAAAGAAGTGGTTCAGGACTATTTAGAAAAGCTGGATGAGTACAAGTCCATGGGACCAGATGCACTGCATCTGAGAGGGCTAAAGACATTGGAGGATGTGATTACAGAGCCATTGGCCATTTATATTTGAAAACTCATGGTGATCAGGGGAGGTCCTGGATGACTGGAAAAAGGCTAATGTAGTGCCCATCTTTAAAAAAGGGAAGAAGGAGGATCTGGGGAATTACAGGCAAGTAAGCCTCACCTTAGTCCCTGGAAAAATCATGAAGCAGGTCCTCAAGGAATCAATTTTGAAGCACTTAGACAAGAGGAAACTGATTAAGAACAGTCACATGGATTTACCAAGGGCAAGTCATCCCTGACTAATCGAATTGCCTTCTATGACTGTCAAGATTCCTTCCCCACTCTGAACTCTAGGGTACAGATGTGGGGACCTGCATGAAAACCTCCTAAGCTTACTTTTACCAGCTTAGGTTAAAACTTCCCAAAGGTACAAACTATTTTACCTTTTGCCCCTGGACTTTCGCTGCCACCACCAAAAGTCTAACACTGGTTACTGGGAACGAGTCCATTTGGAAACGTCTTTCCCCCCAAAATCCTCCCAAATCTTACACCCCCTTTCCTGGGGAAGGTTTGGTAAAAATCCTCACCAATTTGCATATGTGATCACAGACCCAAACCCTTGGATCTTAAGAACAATGACAAAACATTCAGTTTCTTAAAAGAATAATTTTAATAGAAGAAAAAGTAAAAAGGATCACCTTTGTAAAATCAGGATGGTAAATACCTTACAGGGTAATTAGATTCAAAACATAGAGAATCCCTCTAGGCAAAACCTTAAGTTACAAAAAGACACAAAAGGCAGGAATTTCCATTCCATTCACCACAGCTTATTTTATCAGTCATTCAAAGAAACCAGAATCTAACGCATATCTAGCTAGATTACTTACTAAGTTCTAAGACTCCATTCCTGTTCAGTCCCCGGCAAAAGCATCACACAGACAGAGAGGGAGGCTTTGTTTTTTCCTCCCCCCAGCTTTTGAAAGTATCTTGTCTCCTCATTGGTCATTGTGGTCAGGTGCCAGTGAGGTTATCCTAGCTTCTTAACCCTTTACAGGTGAAAGGGTTTTGCCTCTGGCCAGGAGGGATTTTATAGTTCTGTATACAGAAAAGTGATTATCCTACCCTTTATATTTATGACACGCTCCCCAAATCACAGATAGGTGAAACGCTGGCTGGGATTTCTTCCTGGAGCTCTAGGAAAAAACAGAGTTAATAAGACACATGCACCTCTAAATATACTACCAAGTATATAAAGACTAACAATATTTTCTACATCTCAAGGACAATTTTAACCAGTTGATTCTGGGAAACTTTCAAAGGAGAGTGCATCAGCCACTCTGTTAGAAGCTCCAGATATGCGTTGGATGTTGAAATCAAAATCTTGGAAAGCTAAACTCCACCAAATAAGTTTTTTGTTATTTCCCATGGCGGTATGAAGCCACTGTAGCGAAGCATGGTCTGTTTGCAGGTGGAAACGCTGTCCCTCAAAGTATGGGCGTAGCTTTTCCCGAGCATACACAATGGTGTAACATTCTTTTTCACTGACTGACCAGTTGCTTTTCCTCTCAGACAGCTTCTTGCTGAGAAACACTACAGGATGAAATTCTTGATCTGGTCCTTCCTGCATTAAAACTGCTCCCACACCATGCTCAGATGCATCTGTGGTTATTAGGAATGGTTTGTCAAAGTCTGGGGCCCTTAGCACACGGTCAGACGTGAGTGTTGCTTTAATCTGGTTAAAGGCCTTCTGACACTCTTTGGTACACTGAACGGCATTTGGCTGTTTCTTTTTGGTTAGATCTGTCAATGGGGCGGTGGTTTGGCTGTATTGCAGTACAAATCACCTGTAATATCCGGCCAAGCCTAAGAAGGACTGGACCTGTTTCTTTGACTTTGGGACGGGCCATTTTTGGATAGCATCCACTTTGGCCTGTAGGGGGTTGATAGTTCCTGGACCCACCTGGTGTCCAAGGTAAGTCACTCTGTTTAGGACTATTTGACACTTCTTAGCCTTAACAGTTAGTCCTGCCTCCTTTAGCGCTTGAAGACATTTTGTAGATGTTCCAGGTGTTCTGCCCAGGAATCTGAAAATATGGCAACATCGTCAAGGTAGGCTACTTCATAGTCTCCCAATCCTGCTAGGAGACCATCTACAAATCTTTGGAAGGTGGTGGGTGCATTCCGCAGCCTGAAAGGGAGTACATTAAATTCATACAGCCCGACATGGGTGGTGAAGGCTGACCTTTCCTTGGCAGATTCATCTAGCGGTACCTGCCAGTACCCCTTGGTTAAGTCCAAGGTAGAGATGAACTGGGCCCATCCCAGTTTCTCTAATAGTTCAACTGTGCGTGACATTGGATAGTTGTCGGGGCGAGTTACAGCACACAACAGAACCACTAACCCAGGAACCTATCCTTGCAACAAAGCCCGTTGCCAACTCTGTCCACATATCTATTCAGGGGATACCATCATAGGGCCTAATCACATCAGCCACACTATCAGAGGCTTGTTCACCTGCGCATCTACCAATGTGATATATGCCATCATGTGCCAGCAATGCCCCTCTGCCATGTACATTGGTCAAACTGGACAGTCTCTACGTAAAAGAATGAATGGACACAAATCAGATGTCAAGAATTATAACATTCAAAAACCAGTTGGAGAACACTTCAATCTCTCTGGTCACTCGATCACAGACCTAAGAGTGGCTATACTTCAACAAAAAAGCTTCAAAAACAGACTCCAACGAGAGACTGCTGAATTGGAATTAATTTGCAAACTGGATACAATTAACTTAGGCTTGAATAGAGACTGGGAATGGATGAGTCATTACACAAAGTAAAACTATTTCCCCATGGTATTTCTCCCTCCCACCCCACCCCCCACTGTTCCTCTGATATTCTTGTTAACTGCTGGAATTAGCCTACCTTGCTTGTCACCATGAAAGGTTTTCCTCCTTTCCCCCCCCCCTGCTGCTGGTGATGGCTTATCTTAAGTGATCACTCTCCTTACAGTGTGTATGATAAACCCATTGTTTCATGTTCTCTGTGTGTGTGTATATAAATCTCTCCTCTGTTTTTTCCACCAAATGCATCCGATGAAGTGAGCTGTAGCTCACGAAAGCTTATGCTCTAATAAATTTGTTAGTCTCTAAGGTGCCACAAGTACTCCTTTTCTTTTTGCGAATACAGACTAACACGACTGCTACTCTGAAACCTAGCATTTGGCTTATGATAGTCCATGCAAAAATGTATCTCCCCATCTGGTTTGGGAACTAGAACCACTGGAGATGCCCATGCACTGCCAGAGGGGTGGATTACACCCATCTGTAACATATCCTGGATCTCCCGTTCTATAACCATTTTAGCTTGAGGAGACACCTGGTAAGGTTGGACTTTAATTGGGTGAGCGTTACCTTTGTCAATGGAGTGTTATGCCCATTCAGTCAGTCCTGGGGTGGCTGAGAAGTTCGGTGTGTAGCTAGTGCATAGCTCCTTTATCTGCTGTCACTGCATACGCCCAAGGGTCATGGAGAGGTTCACCTCTTCTATGCCACCATCACTTTCCCTTCGTTGTAGACACCTTCAGGCCACTCAGCGTCATCTCCTCCCTGGGCTGTAAACTGACAAACCTTTAATTCTCTGGAATAAAAGGGCTTTAGAGAATTAATATGGTACACCTTAGGCTTTCGGTTGGAGGTGGGGAATTCTATGAGATAATTAACAGCTCTCAGGAGCTATTGGATGGTGAATGGCCCTTCTCACAACTCTTCCATTTTATGGGCCTAGAGTGCCTTTAAGACCATGACATGGTTCCCTACTTAGAAGGAACGCTCTCTGGCATGTTTAACATACCAGGCTTTTTGCTCTTTTTGAGCATCCTGTAGGTTGGTTCAGAGGGTGTTTTGTAGGTTGGTTATGAAGTCCAGAATGTTAGTTCTTGGAGAAGGTGTAAACCCCTCCCATTGCTGCTTCACAAACTATAATGGCCCCTTAACCTTGCAGCCATATACAAGTTCAAATGGTGAAGACCCTAAACTGGGATGTGGTACAGCTCTATAGGCAAAGAGCAACTGCTGCAACACTAGGTCCCAATCATTGAGGTGCTCATTTACGAATTTACGTATCATGGTCCTCAAAGTTCCCTTAAACTTCTCCACCATGCCATTTGTTTGATGGTGGTAAGGAGTGGCAACCAAGTGATTTACCCCATGAGCTTCCCAAAGGCTTTCTATAGTTCCTGCCAGGAAATTAGTTCCTGCATCTGTGAGGATGTCAGAGGGCCAATCTACCCTGGCAAAAATGTCTGTTAATGTCTGGCACACACTTTTAGCCCTGGTGTTGCTTAGAGCTACTGCTTCTGGCCATCGGGAAGCAAAATCCATGAAAGTCAATATGTACTGCTTTCCTCTGGGTGTCTTTTTTGGAAAAGGACCCCAAAGCTGCTCGCTCAAATGGAACCTTGATGATGGGGAGTGGCTGGAGAGGGGCTTTGACCTGGCCTTGGGGTTTTCTCACTCTTTGGCACACCTCACAAGACCGGACATAGGTAGAAATATCCTTGCCCATTCCCTCCCAGTGGACTGACCTCCCCAACCAGTCTTTGGTCCTGTTCACCCCAGCATGGCCACTAGGATGATCGTTGGCTAAGCTCAAGAGCTTGACCTGGTACTTAGTTGGAACTACCAACTGGCTCTGAGGATGCCAGTCTTCCTGGTGTCCTCCAGAAAGAGTTTCCTTGTATAAAAGTTCTCATTTTACAGTATGCTGAGAGGCGGTGGGTTGCTTTGTGCCACCGTCCACGGTGTCTGGAGGCTTTCATCTGCTTCTTGTTCAGTCTGGAACTGTTCCTTTGATGCTGGAGACATCAGTTCCCCATTGGATTGTGGACCTAGGTTTGGTCCCCCTGGAAACAATGCAGGTGATAGGGCTGTTTCCATTGACTGTGAACCACTCTCTGCTGGTGCACTGTGTTTGGGTTCAGGCTTCGGCTGAGCCTCTTGTGTAGGGTTATCTGCTGCTGCTGGTTCAGGTTCGGTGGGGCCCTCTGGGTATGCGGTTGCAAGCACTGAATTCAGTGATGGCACTGGTTCTGGTGCTGGTTGTTCTGCTAGTTCCGGTTCTGGGACTTGCTCTGTCTGGGTCTCTGGGATTGGATCCACTACTGCTGTTGCTGACATTGGCATGGGGTCCGGTTCCATCACCTCTGACAGGGTCCTGGTAGAAGTTTCCAGAATAGAACTAGGTGTGACAGCTTGCTTAGCCTGGCTGCGGGTGACCATTCCCACTCTCTTGGCTAGCTTCACATGATTGGCCAAGTCTTCCCCCAACAGCATGGGGATGGAATAATCATCATAGACTGCAAAAGTCTACGTTCCTGACCAGCTCTTGTACTGGACAGGCAACTTGGCTGTGGGCAAGTCAAAAGAGTTTGACTTGAAGGATTGAATTGTCACTTGGATCTCTGGGTCGATTAAATTTGGGTCCACTAAGGAAGCATGGATAGCCGACATTTGTACTCTGATGTCCCTCCACGCGGTGACCTTCTTTCCACCAACAGTCACAGTTTCCCTCCGCTCTGAGGATATCTGGGAGGTATCTGAGCCTAAGGACCTGTGGTGTGATTCCAGTGCAATGAACTGTAATCTGTTGGGGTTCTTGGGGCAGTTGGCCTTTACATGCCGTGGCTCATTACATTTAAAACATCTTCCAGCTGACAGGTCACTGGAGCGAGGTGGGTTGCTGGAGAACAGTGTGGCGGGATGATAAGGGTTGCTGGAGAACGGTGATGCGGGATGATAAGGTGTCTGGAGTGTTCCTTGGTGTGTAGTTGGGGCGTTGGGCTGCCCCCGGTAGTAGGGTACGGCTGAGGTTGTCCCTTCTGGTATTCGCTCCAACTGCATCCAGTGTTGTTTCTCTCTCCTCCCTCCACCTGTTTTGTTCCGCCTCTCTGGCGGTCTGGGACTGCTCGTATTGATCAGCATAAGAAGCAAGACTTTCTGCTGAGCCCATTTTCTTATCCCATAAACACTGTTTTATTTCCTCCTTGGACATATTCAGGAATTGCTCCTGAGCCATTAAATTACACATTCCTTCACAGCTAGTTACACCCCTTCCTTTGACCCATTTATCTAACAGATCCTTTATCTGATTTAGATAAGCCACATTACTTAGTCCAGATCCTCTCTTAAGGGCTTTAAATTTTACTCTGTAAGTTTCAGGTGTAACTTAAATTGCTTTAAAACCAAATCCTTGAATTTATTATAGTTAGAAGCCTCATCAATAGGCATCTTATTGACTATGTCCAGAGCTCTTCCAGTCAATTTTGCAATGAATGGGGTCACCTTATGAGCTTCAGGAATTTTATGGCGTGTGCAGAGTTTCTCAACGGTGAGAAAATATTCAGCAATATCACTGGATTCATCATACTGTGGACATAGTCGCTCCCATTTGTGGATTGTTGGGTAAGGATTGTTAGGGTTATCCGGTATATTCTGCTGAGCCTTTGCTTTCTCGATCTTCAATGCATGCTTCCACTCTTTTTCCTTTGCCTCCATTTCTTTTTCCTTTCCCTCCATTTCTCTCCTGTAGGTAGCCTCTTTGGCTTTTTCTGCCTTGGGTTCTGTCATCTTATCCTCTCTGTTTTTAACTAACTTTACCCCCGAGAGTAAAAAAAACCCAAAAAACTCGATTGTAAAATTTTTGTGCTATAATGTGATACCTATGTTCTCTGATAGCTATTCTCAGCCTACAGAAAAATCCTTTGTCTCCAGGCAAATAGTCAGAAAAACCCTCTAGTTGCTCTTAGCTAAAAAAAAACTCTTCAGGTCTGTGAAAAACTTGTGAATTTCCCTGCAAGAGGTTAACCACCCTGCCTTGAGGTAGAGAAAACTCTAGCTCAAAAAAGACAAATCCCTTTGTTATGCTTGCTGCTCTGGCCTCCAGGCAGAAACAGAAAAACTCAAATTGCTTTCAGCTTAAAACCTGCTTCCAAGCAGCCCAAAGGATAAAAAAATGTCCTTTTAAAATCCTACTGTGCTTTTGCTTCAAAATGATTTCAAATAATAATCTCAAAATGATCCCAACCCTCTGCCACCAGGTCAAGGTTCCTTCCCCACTCTGAACTCTAGGGTACAGATGTGGGGACCTGCATGAAAGACCCCCTAAGCTTATTCTTACCAGCTTAGGTTAAAAACTTCCTCAAGGTACAAACTTTGCCTTGTCCTTTAACCCTATGCTGCCATCACCGAGCATCTTAAACAAAGAACAGGGAAACAACCCACTTGGAGACATCTTCCCTCAAAATATCCCCCCAAGCCCTACACCCCCTTTCCTGGGGAAGGCTTGATAAAAATCCTCACCAATTTGCATAGGTGAACTCATACCCAAACCCGTGGATCTTAAGAACAATGAAAAAGCAATCAGGATCTTAAAGGAAGAATTTTAATTAAAGAAAAAGTAAAAGAATCACCTCTGTAAAATCAGGATGGTAAATACCCTACAGGGTAATCAGATTCAAAACATAGAGAATCCCTCTAGGCAAAACCTTAAGTTACAAAAAGACACAAAACACAGGAATATACATTCCATTCAGCACAAGCTATTTTACGAGCCATTTAACAAAAGAAAATCTATTGCATTTCTAGCAAGATTACTTACTAACTTAACAGAAATTCTGAAGAGCGTTCCTGACCTGGTCCTGGCAAAAGCATCACACAGACAGACAGACCCTTTGTTCCCCCCTCCCCTGCTCACCCTCCAGCTGTGAAAGTATCTTGTCTCCTCATTGGTCATTTTGGTCACTGCCTGCAAGGTTATCTTAGCTTCTTAACCCTTTACAGGTGAAAGGGTTTTGCCTCTGGCCAGGAGGGATTTTATAGTTCTGTATACAGAAAGGTGGATATCCTTCCCTTTATATTTATGACACAAAGAAATCCAGTACTGGCTGAAATGTGTAAGTCAAGCTTTTGGTTATCTGAGAAAGAGGGCGTTTGAAGATTGTGACATCAGAATTAAAATCAAACTTATGGTTTACAAAGCTGTTGTGATGTATGAGGCTCAAACATGGACAACATATAGGAGACATCTTAAGGTCCTGGAGAAGTAATGTCAATGCTGTATGAATAAAATTCTTCAAATTAAATGGGCTGATAGATGCATTAGCATCAGTGTCCACTCACAAGTTGATGTCACAAACATCGCAGTGATTATTATCTATCATCAGCTTTGCTGGGCAGGTCATGTTGTTCGGATGCCTGATTCTAAACTGCCAAAACAAGTTTTCTATTCTCAACTCTGCCAAGGCAAATGTGTTACAGGAGGGCAGAAAAAAAGTTACAGAGATGTCCTCAAGGCTAATATGAGGAAATTCAACATTGACATCAACTCATGGGAGTGTATACCCCAGGACTGACAACAATGGAGGAATTACTTGAGGCAGGGAACTTAGTGCTGTGAGAACCAGATGCAACTAGATGTAAAAGGAGTGACAGAAAAAGCATGCCATGTCTCGAACCAACATCCCAGGTTCATCTACCCTGCTCAGAAATACATGTCTGCAATGTGGCAGAGTCTGTGGCTCTAGAATAGGCCTCATCAGCAGACCCATAGATAACTTGAAATGGACAGTCTGTGAAAGACAATCATTCTCGACTTAAGTATGGGGCTTACCAATTATTTAGATTTGAAAGCTCTTCAGTGCAGGTGACATCTGTTGTTGTGCATTTGTATAGCGCGTAACACTGTGGTGGGCAACCCGAGGCCTGCAGGCTGCACACAGCCCATCAGGGTAATCTGCTGGCAGGCCGCCAGACAGTTTGTTTATATTTGCATGGCCGCCGCAGCTCCCAGTGGATGCAGTTCACCGTTGCCAGCCAATGGGAGCTGCAGGAAGCATCACGGGCCACAGGGACATGCTGGCCGCTGCTTCCCACAACTCCCATTTGGCAGGAACGATGAACCACGACCACTAGGAGCTGCGGGTGGCCATGCAAACATAAACAAACTGTTTGGCAGCCCACCAGTGAATTACTCTGATGGGCTGCATGTGGCCCACGGGCTGCAGGTTGCCCACCACTAGCCTAGCCCAAAGAAGCTGGGGTCTCTAAGTACTACCTCAGAACAAATAATAAACAAAGCCATGCATGGGCCCTGCATCTTGGAGCTAGGGACTGTGAATGAGATACCTCCATTCTTTGAATGATGAACTCTTTTCAGATTTGTTTCAGAGTGGAAGCTATGTTAGTCTGTATCAGCAAAAACAATGAGGAGCCCTTGTGGCACCTTAGAGACTAACAAATTTATTTGAGCATAAGCTTTCATGGGCTAAAACCCGCACAGGAACAAATCTACACAGACACACCTCTAGAGCCCTGACCAGGAATATTCTATCTGCTACCCAAGATCCATAAACCTGGAAATCCTGGATGCCCCATCATCTCAGGCATTGGCACCTTGACAGCAGGGTTGTCTGGCTATGTGGACTCTCTCCTCAGGCCCTATGCTACCAGCACTCCCAGCTATATTCGAGACACCACTGACTTTCTGAGGAAACTACAATCCGATGCATCCGATGAAGTGAGCTGTAGCTCACGAAAGCTTATGCTCTAATAAATTTGTTAGTCTCTAAGGTGCCACAAGTACTCCTTTTCTTTTTGCGAATACAGACTAACATGGCTGCTACTCTGAAACCTACAATCCTTTGGTGATCTTCCAGAAAACACCATCCTAGCTACTATGGATGTAGAAGCCCTCTACACCAGCATTCCACACAAAGATGGACTACAAGCTATCAGGAAAGTATCCCCGATAATGTCATGGCAAACCTGGTGGCTGAACTTTGTGACTTTGTCCTCACCCACAACTATTTCAGATTTGAGGACAATTTATACCTTCAAATCAGTGGGTCTGCCATGGGTACCCGCATGGCCCCGCAATATGCCAACGTTTTTATGGCTGACTAAGAACAACGCTTCCTCAGCTATCATGCCCTACTTTCCCTACTCTACTTGTGCTACATTGATGACATCTTCATCATCTGGACACATAGAAAAGAAGCCCTTGAGGAATTCCACCATGATTTCAACAATTTCCATCCCACCATCAACTTCAGCCTGGACCAGTCCACACAAGAGATCCACTTCCTGGACACTACAGTGAAAATAAGCCATGGTCACATAAACACCAACCTATACCAGAAACCTACTGACCGCTATACTTACCTACATGCCTCCAGCTTTCATCCAGACCACATCACACAATCCACTGTCTACAGCCAAGCTCTACGATACAACTGTATTTGCTCCAATCCCTCAGACAGAGACAAACACCTACAGGATCTCTATCAAGCATTCTTAAAATGACAATACCCACCTGGTGAAATGAAGAAACAGATTGACGGAGCCAGAAGGGTATGCAGAAGTCACCTACTACAGGATAGGCCCAACAAAGAAAGTAACAGAATGCCACAAGCCGTCACCTACAGCCCTCAACTAAAACCTCTCCAGCGCATCATCATAGGATTACAACCCATCCTGAAGGACGATCCTGCACTCTCACAGACCTTGGGAGACAAGGAAGTCCTCACTTACAGTCGGCCCCCAAGCTGAAGCAAATAGTCACCAGCAACTATACACTACACAACAAAAACACTAACACAGGAACCAATCCCTTTAACAAACCCCGTTGCCAACTCTGTCTGCATATCTATTCGAGGGACACCATCATAGGACCTAACCACATCAGCCGCACCATTAGGTATTCGTTCACCTGCACATCTACCAATGTGATATATGCCATCATGTGCCAGCAATGCCCCTCTGCCATGTACACTGGCCAAACCGGACAGTCTCTACACAAAAGGATAAATGGATACAAATCAGACATCAAGAATTGTAACATTCAAAAACCAGTAGGAGAGCACTTCAATCTCCCTGGACACTCAATAACAGACATAAAAGTGGCAATTCTTCAACAAAATTCTTCAAAAACAGACTTCAACGAGAAACTGCAGAACTGGAATTAATTTGCAAACTGGACACCATCAAATTAGGCCTAAATAAAGACTTGGAGTGAATGGGTCACTACAAAAAGTAATTTTCCCTCTGTTGATACTCACACCTTCTTGTCAACTGTTGGGAATGAGCGACCTCCACCTTGATTGAATTGGCCTCATTAGCACTGACCCCCAACTTGGTAAGGGAACTCCCATCTTTTCATGTGCTGTAATATTTATACTGCTTACTGTATTTTTCACTCTGTTCATCTGATGAAGTAGGTTTTAGGCTGCGAAAGCTTATGCCCAAATCAATTTTTTAGTCTCTAAGGTGCCACAAGAACTCCTCTTTGTCTTTTCTGATTTGGTTCTGCATATCAATATTTCATTAAGTTTTTATGTAGGTGACCTATTTCTTGACCCAACAAGATGTTGTATTGAATATTTTGTGGTTAGATAAAGCTAAACTGTACAGTGGCTTTTAGCAGCTAAGCAGCACCATTCAAGGACTGAAGCCTTGGAAGCTGCATTCAGTGAGAATGTTTACTTAATTAGACATAATGTTGTGCTCTCAGAATAAAAAGACAGAAGCAGGAACTGTTTTGTGCTTGCTTGCTTGTTTATATGCTCAAGTACCTGACAGATTTTGTGCCAATCCCCCCACCCCAATGTAGAAGTTTTATCTAAGAGTATAATTATATAGCTCATCTCAGCAAGAAGAATTCTGAAGTGCTTTACAAACTATGACCTTGATTCAGGAAAGTACTTAAGCACATGTTTACAATTAAGTATGTGCTTAAGAGTGCTTTCATGTATAGGGATGCTTCCTGAATCAGAGTCTTACTGTATATATACTCTATAGCAATCACTTTAGCACTATTGATATGCAGCCATCTCTGGGGAAAAATGCAGCAGCTACACTCCAGTGTAAAATGAGTGAATTAGGGTAGCCATCTGAAATTGAGGATTAATTTAGATGGTCATATATTTTGCTTGCTTACTTCTGAAAAAATCTACAGTTATTGTGAGACAAATCATGGTCATCCATGGATGGATCGCCTCACTTCCACATAGAAGAGGTTTCAGCCACCACTGCAGCATAATTTCCACCCCTGCCAGGCCTTTGAAGGCCTGTCTGCATAGTCTGAGGTCTGTGGTGGAGCAAGGCATCCCATTTATTTCAGACCATGTGGACAAGCCTCCATCCGGGTCACAAGGTCAGTGTCACACAAATGATTAAGTCCCCCTTCTATGTGGAAGTAGGGCCTCCTCCATGAAGAATTGGCTAAGAGTCCTTATGGCAGTTTTAGGGACTGGAGGGGAGAGTTCAGGGAGGGGTTTATGTTTGTATGTACATACATACATACATACAGCTAGGGTGAGATTTGCAAAAACATTCTATGTTGGCCCAACTATTTCCACTCTAGTCAACCAGAGCAGAGTTAGGCCAATGCTGAGCCCTCTCCTTAACTTCTGTCTACCCCAGCAGAAATCTAATTATGTAGCCCACATAAATATTTAGCTTAGTTGTCATATTTAATTAAACTATTCATCTCCTTCTTTATTGCGAAGCTGCTTCAGTTTTTGGCTTCTATTTGCCCACCAGGGAAGACAGTTCATACTCCTAGGGCCAGATCCCTAGCTGGTGCATATTGGTGCATGTCAGTTCACACTAGCTGAGAATTTGGCCACCAAGTGTGCAAATACATCAGTAAATAAATGAAGAAGCCAGCTCCTAAGAAAGGAGCTAGAGTTAAGGAAATTTTAAAATATTTATATATATTAAAACGTCAATGGTAAAATAGAAATTCAGAGACAATGTAGTGGCTACATTTATTGAGGAAGATGTCCCTTCATTTGTTATATAGATGCCAAATCCTCAGTTAGGTTTTGTTCTTATCTAGTACACCATGGGTCAGCCACCTCCACAGTACAATTCCCTGCTCCTCCTTAAGAGTCTGCAGAGGTGGCTCTCTGTGAGTGGTGAGAGCAGACTTGATAAGGATTGAATTTATATTATCCTTGCACTGTTGAAGGTAAGCTAGCACAGAGTGCATAAGGAGTCATTGGGAACTTAGCTGGCACAAGGTATCTGTAGTGTTGCCTGGTGTCATAACTTTTTGTGAGTGATGGGATTTTGGCTGGGGCTGAAACCAGAAGCTCCATCCCAATAGCAAATTTGATCCCTTTCTGGCAGAGAGGATCTTTTCTGATTGGCCACCTGCCCACTTATACATCTTCTGGGGCAGTGTTTAGTTTGTAATGAAAGAAGTGTGGGGTCTCAAGCAATTTTTTTACATTCATAACTGATGCAGCAAGCTCAGTGGTGCCAGGGCTATGAATTGCCAAACCTAGAGGTGCTAGGGCTCAGCCCTGGCTAACCGGGCACAAATTAAGCACTGGCTGAGCAACTAATCAGAGCTACTCCAGGAAGAGTTCTCAGCAACCCAAAGCCATTCTAATAGTACTGTGGAGGTAGGAGCAAAGAGCCCTGCATCTCAGGGTGACTGAGTTCTTCCTCCCCTTCTGTGTGCTGTGGGGACAGGTGATGCAAGTGCTCCTCCCTCCTCTGCAACAGCTGCTCCGGGAAGGGGCAGAGGGAGGTGAAGAGCCCCAGGAGCTGCCCTCGCCCATCCTGGAAAAGGGAGAGGTGACCCCCTGCAGCCTCTTAGGCCTGGGAGAGGGGAGTGAAGAACCCCTGGAGGAGAAGAGGTGAGGTTGGGGAGGGGTGGAGTGAAATTATGGGGGCTAAGTACAGAGAATTGGCAGGTGTGAGAATGAGAGCTCCTGAAGCGGGGCCAAAATAACTTTAGCAAATAAACTTGGGAGAGCGGACAATATTAATTGTCCCCCACACATCCTGGAGATGGGTAGAGGGAGTTCAAAAATCAAGACAGACCAAAAAAACCCCAAACCCAATAAAATCTTAACTCATGATTTTAGGTGGTCTGTCTGCTGATTGTTTTTAATCTCTTGAGATGAACAAAACTGCATCTGTATGAGAGGCCCTGGGCTCCTATTGATTCTCAGATCTGTATAGCTTTCAGAGGAGCATCTGTGTTACTCTGTATCCGCAAAAAGAACAGGAGTACTTGTGGCACCTTAGCGACTAACAAATTTATTTGAGCATAAGCTTTCGTGGGCTAAAACCCAGTTCGTCGGATGTATGCAGTGGAAACTACAGTAGGAAAATTTTATATACACAGAGAACTTGAAACAATAGGTGTTACCATACACACTGTGATGAGAGTGATCAGTTAAGTTAAGCTATTATAAGCAGGAGAAAAAAAATCTTTTGTAGTGATAATCAAGATGGGCCCTTTCCAGCAGTTGACAAGAATGTGTGAGGAACAGTAGGGGGAAAATAAATATGGGGAAGTAGTTTTACTTTGTGTAATGACACATCCACTCCCAGTCTCTTCAAGCCTAATTTAATGGTGTCCAGTTTGCATATTAATTCCAATTCAGCAGTCTCTCGTTGGAGTCAGTTTTTAAAGTATTTTAGTTGTAATATTGCGACTTTAGGTCTATAATCGAGTGACTAGAGAGACTGAAGTGTTCTCCGACTGGTTTTTGAATGTTATAATTCTTGATGTCTGATTTGTGTCCATTTATTCCTTTACGTAGAGACTGTCCGATTTGGCCAATGTACATGGCAGAGGGGCATTGCTGGCACATGATGGCATATATCACATTGGTAGATGCACAGGTGAATGAGCCTCTGATAGTGTGGCTGATGTGATTAGGCCCTATGATGATGTTCCCTGAATAGATATGTGGACACAGTTGGCAACGGGCTTTGTTGCAAGGATAGGTTCCTGGGTTAGTGTTTTTGTTGTGTGGTGTGTGGTTACTGGTGAGTATTTGCTTCAGGTAGGGAGGCTGTCTGTAAGCAAGGACTGGCCTGTCTCCCAAGATCTGTGAGAGTGATGGGTCGTCCTTCAGGATAGGTTGTAGGTCCTTGATGATGCGCTGGAGAAGTTTTAGTTGGGGGCTGAAGGTGACGGCTAGTGGTGTTCTGTTATTTTCTTTGTTGGGTCTGTCCTGTAGTAGATAACTTCTGGGTACTCTTCTGGCTCTGTCAATCTGTTTCTTCACTTCAGCAGGTGGGTATTGCACTTGTAAGAACGCTTGATAGAGATCTTGTATCAAGTGTTCTTACAAGAAAGTAAAACTATTTCCCCTTGTTTATTTCCTGTCCCCCCCACACACACATTGTTTCTCACACGTTCTTGTCAACTGCTGGAAATGGTCCACCTTGATTATCACTACAAAAGATTCCCCCACCCCCAACCCCACTCTCCTGCTGATAATAGCTCACCTTACCTGATCACTCTTGTTACTGCCTGTATGGTAACACCCATTGTTTCATGTTCTTTGTGTATATAAAATCTCCCCACTTTATTTTCCACCGCATGCATCCGATGAAGTGAGCTGTGGCTCACAAAAGTTTATGCTCAAATAATTTTGTTAGTCTCTAAGGTGCCACAAGTACTCCTCATCATTTTATCGAGTCTCACTATACATGGTGTTTTTTTAAAGTCCTGCCTCCTAGACTCATAATATTTCATGAAAATCTCAGCTTTTATTAAAAAAAAGTCTAGCCTTCATGATTGCAAAGAAAATCTTGAAAATATTTATCCTCAAGCGTTAAACAGAAGAATCCATCTCTCTAAAAAATCTGATGATTTTGTGGGGCATAACTCATGATTTTTAAACAGTTGGAGTTGGCAATACTGGTTCAGAAAGCTTGGTTTATATCTTGATTGCTGTAGATTTAAAACTCAATATTTGGGAAAATGCTTTTGTGTCCCATGATGATGGTTTAAATTTAAATTTCCTGCATCCCAATTCTTTCATATATGGCTTCTATCATGACCAAACAATAGATGTAGCTGGGTTTATGGACCCAAAATTAATCAAATTGAGACCTGCATTGGTATGCCTTCTTATGGGTATTAATTAATGGACATGTTCACATAGTGTTATTGCATTTACAAAATATTTTGCATATTCATGTAGTGAATATATTGATCATTGATATAAATAAGTTTCAACATAAAAGATTAAGACATTTCTCTTTGGCTACATGTTCTTCTGCCCCACAGAAACCTCTGATATCTTGGTACTTTCAACAGCAATTTCAGCTGAAAGGCTTCAAGAACTAGAAATTCAACACAGAAAAATCTTACTAATCTTAGTTAGTCCTATTGACTTTTGGCCAAATCCCTAATTCTTTACTCAAGCCAGCTTCAATGAAATAATATAGAATTTGCCATTGAAATCAATAGCAGTTTGTTTGAGAGAGACCTGAGAAAGAGACCACAGGATGTGGCCTTTTAATTTTAGTTCCAAAGTTTCAAATAGAAAATGAGGGAGAGGTCTAAATTCCTATTTCTTGTGGACATGAGCTGGTATAAGTTGGTAGAATGACTCAGTGAAAGGAAACAGTTGTAGTTAGCAAGGTCTCTTCCTCAAGGATTCTTATTTTATAACAGGACAGAAAAATAGTTTAACATGAGTGTAAAGTAAATGGATAAACTCCCCAAGATAGAGTCCTGTTACTTGTCTTTATGGAGTCTTGCCTTCCAGAAGACATTTCCTCCTCTGTCTCCCAGATAGCTGTTCTTGTAGCCCTTCCCCTGTTATTCCACAGGGGAGTGCAGATCAGGAGTGAAAAATGGAAATGGAGCTCTTACCAGTACGGGGGCCAGCGTCTGGGTCTCCCCTGGAAGGGGCAGAGGCCATCGAGCAGATGGGGGTGGGGCTGGGGGTCAGCATTCCTTGCCGGCCCTAGGTCTGTGCGGCCTAGCCTGCGCCGGGTCCAGTGAGTGATGTTAAAGGTGGCACAAACCGGGCAGTAGACGTTAAAGGTGCAACATATGGCAATGCGCTTTAGCAGTATCCTTTAAAGCCTCTGCTGTGGCAGAGCACGTTTAAAAATCAGCGGGTATAGGGCTTGGTACTGAAGGGGGGGCAGCTACTTTTTACCAGTACGCCGTATACCAGCCCCATCCACCTTACTTTCACCCCTGGTAGATAGATTAAATTGACTCCTTGTTCATCAGGAACCATTTACTGCCCCTGCATGTTCTCTCACCAGGGTGTCTCCAAAGACACAAGCCAACAAATGTGCTCAAACTGTGCCCTAAGAGTGTGAGAAATGTTAATTAAAAATGTGTATTTTGCTTTGGTTTTGGGTGCTGCATCCTTTTAAAGTCAAGACCCTATTCAGTAAAATCCACCATAGATTTCTTGTGTGCTTGCCACAGGAAGTCACAAAGTACTAGCAAAGAATTCAAGTCCTTGACTAGGAAAGCAGGCATACAAATATAAACACTGCAGCATTTGTAAGAAGAGAGGGATCCAGCAATAACAGGTAAACGTTCTTGGTCCATACTAGTTATTGTTTGATATTGTACATGTAAAACACAGCTGTAGAAAGAGAACTTTTTGCAGTATAAATATGCAAAAGATTTAAAACACTTTAATTAGATTATTAAGGTTCTGTGGCTTCATCCACACATCTTGAAACATAAAGTAAGTTTTATCACATAACAAGTTCCTGTTAGTATACAGTTCCTCTCCACACCTTCCCTAAAATGCTTATGGGGCACAGGCCATGAACTGAAACTTGCAAAGAAGTCATCCCCTAAGAATCACATGATTCACTTCAGCTTTTAAGGCGGATCTTCGATTAGAGGAGTCATTCCTAGTCATGCAGTAGAAGGCTGTAGAGCCTTCCTTTTAAATGAGGGAGGAGAACACAGATGTAAAGACAAACATGTCTCTTTTTTTAATCTGTTTGGTGGTTTTCCTGGGTGGTTGCTTTGGATGTCAGCATCATCTCTGTCAGTGCTCTGACAGGATATTCATCTGTCAGGAGAGCAAAGTGATCCAGATTCCTCGGGACATTCCCAGAAACTCCACTGAACTGTAAGTAAGGAAAGGGAGCTGTTGCAATTTTCAAGCAGCAGCTTTGCTGTTACCTTGCAAAATAAACTGCTGCTTGGCAAGTCAACATGCTCAGTTTTGGAGGAGTCCAGGGCTTTGTGTAAGAGACTTATACCAGTTGTTTTAAAAGCAGTCACACTCATTAATTCAGGGATCAGTCACACTCATTAAATCACCATATCCCCCTCAAAACCTTAATTCTCTGTATAATAAGAGCCTCTGTTACTCTAATCTCTATTTTAACACCTTTGTTGAGAAAAGATCAGTTAAATATTGCAAAGTATATGCTTCAAAAGGAAGCTATTTTTTTATTATTTGTATTATCCTAGTATCTAGGAATCTAAGCTTTCCTTACAACCTGCTTTAGCATAACTGAAAATGAGTGGAATATGTACCATGTGTTGTTTGCTATACGGAACTTTGGAAACAGTTTGTTTGTACAGTAGTAACTCTCTAGAGAAGTGTTGATTTGCCAAAAAGGAACTTGTGGTTTTCATGTGCAGTCATGCAGCACTTTACAGGGTTATCAGTCCCTCCCACCCACACCCCCCAAAAATTTCTGAATAAAAAGGTGATTCTCATCATTCATTGAAACACTGACTGCATTAATGATGGTAAATAAAGCAAAGATTTAGCGTTGTCTCATCTAATTGCTTTATAGTTTTTAGAGTTTCTAGTTGTTTCCCATAGGATGGCATGTACAGTACTAGACATCAGATATCTTCCAATATGGTGACAAGACTAGTGAGATAATTCTCAAAGCTAATATTGACCATTAAAATAAGCCAAAGTGTGATCTCTCTTTCTTTGCTTTAAAGCACCTTCACCCATAATCAGCTAATATCACAAACCTAATGTAAAACGAGCATACCTGGGTAAATCCTTTAATAGTAATTATAGCAGCCAGTTTGGATGGAAGGCCCAAGGCAGAATAACACAGCTGATGGTTCACTAGCTAGATCTTACAAACCATTTTACATCTGTTATGCTAAAAGTACCCCACAGCTTTTGAGCACAAAGGATTTTATTTTTAATCAACAGAAGGAGTGGTCAAAATTTGTGTTAGGCACTCAGCTTAAATAAAAGCAATAGACTGCATTGAGACTCTTGAAAAAATGACTAAATTAACTACAGGAAGGCAGTGAATATTAAAATCATTATACAACCAACTAGAGGGAAAATAATCCATGTACAATTTGGGTGGCCTAAATCCTGGGTGAATCACACTCCAAGTATAGATAGCTAATTGTGGTTTGTTTCTTTAGCTTGCACGGTTAGAATCTGCCATCTAGGGACTACACAAACCAGTATATCCTTCTTTTAATAAGGAAATGGAACTCTAAAACATACGCACCTGTTACAGTGGGGGCTTGTTAAGGAATGGTCAGCCATTTAAGGAGTTATCAGGGGATTTCTAATTAGATAGCTTCTCAGAATGACTATTGACCCTGTGGGTCAAACAGGCTATTTGGAGAAAATCTTTGTATGTTTAAAAACAGTAAATAAATAAATAATATTTCAAGAAGAAAGCATCAAATTATATAGCCATGAGAAAAGGAATACCTGTGGCACCTCAGAGACTAACAAATTTATTTGAGCATAAGCGTTCGTGCCACAAGTACTCCATTTCTTTTTGCGAATACACGACTGCTACTCTGAAAATAGCCATGAGAGTCAGAAACACAGGCCAGACTGTCTTTTCACTTCCACCAGGTATAAATCCCTTGATGAAATCTTGTCCCCATTGTAGTCAATGATAAAACTTTAATTGATTTCAGTAAGGTCAGGATTTTACCCATAGTCATCCCTAATATACATCTGTGTAAATGAAAATAGAACTAGACCCTCACTATGAACTGTGTCAGAACTAGTGATGGGCAAGCCTTAAAGGTCCATGATGTGTTAGAAAAGGGATTGTAAAAATGGCACCTTTCTGCTCAAGGCACTCTTTGTGGGTCAGATGTACTGATTTAACTCTGCACTCCAACTAGCACTGCAGATTCTCAGCATAACTAAATTCTTCTCTAACCTTCCATTTCTTCAACAGCACCTAGGAGTCCAAAAGGATCCACAGTAATAATAGTAATAGTAATAATCATTAATGAGGAGTGCTATAAAAGAGGCAAACGCTTTCCTCTTTCTACTGGCATCGTATCTTTTTGCCTGGGCTCAGCTTCTGTCAGCTGCTTTTCACTCAGGTGCTGATTGTGTGAGAGAGAGTAGAGGTACAGTACTGTTCACGTTTTTCACTTTCCTCTTCAGCATGGGCACGGGTCATTTGCAGGTTTAAACAGGGGCGGCAGGTTTGTATAATTTTTGGTCGTGCCCAGAACAGGTCCAAGTCTCTCTCTCTCTCATGCACACGCACACGCACACACACCCCACCTCCCTAAGGGTTTGGGAGGAAGTTTGAGTGTGGGAGTGGGGAGGTGTTGGGTTCTAGGCTGGGGGAGGGGGTGGCCTCTGGGAAGGCATTTGGGTGCGGGGCATGGGCTCTGGGAGGGAGTTGGGGTGCGGGGTCTGGGCTGGGGGTTGGGGTGCAGGGAGTGAGGGTTCTGGCTGCGGGCACAGGCTCTGGGATGAGGCAGGACCAGGGTTGAGGAGCTTGGGATGCAGACAGGCTGCCCCGGGGCTAGGGCCAGAAAGGAGGACTCCCCCTAACCCTCTCCCCCTCTGCTGCTGCCCCTCACCGTAGCCTCACTGGGGGTGGGGGATTGGGCTGCCCATAGCCCAGTGTGGGGCAGAAGCAGTAACTCTGGGCGAGGGGGTGCAGGGTGTCACAATACTCATAGAATCATATAATATCAGGGTTGGAAGGGACCTCAGGAGGTCATCTAGTCCAACCCCCTGCTCAAAGCAGGATCAATCCCCAACTAAATCATCCCAGACAGGGCTTTGTCAAGCCTGACCTTAAAAATCTCACAGGAAAGAGATTCCACCACCTCCCTAGGTAACACATTGCAGTGCTTCACCATTCTCCTAGTGAAAATTTTTTTCCTAATATCCAACCTAAACCTCCCCCACTGCAACTTGAGACCATTACTCCTTGTTCTGTCATCTGCTACCACTGAGAACAGGCTAGATCCATCCTCTTTGGAACCCCCTTTCAGGTAGTTGAAAGCAGCTATCAAATCCCTCCTCATTCTTCTCTTCTGCAGACTAAATAATCCCAGTTCCCTCAGCCTTTCCTCATAAATCATGCGTTCCAGTCCCCTAATCATTTTTGTTGCCCTCTGCTGGACGCTTTCCAATTTTTTCACATCCTTTTTGTAGTGTGGGGCCCAAAACTGGAAACAGTACTCCAGACGAAGCCTCGCCAATGTCAAATAGAGGGGAACAATCATGTCCCTGAATCTGCTGGCAATGCCCCTACTTATACAGTCCAAAATGCCATTGGCCTTCTTGGCAACAAGGGCACACTGTTGACTCATATCCAGCTTCTCATCCACTGTAACCCTCAGGTCCTTTTCTGCAGAACTGCTGCCTAGCCATTCGATCCCTAATGTGTAGCAATGCATGGGATTCTTCCTTCCTAAATGCAGGACTCTGCACTTGTCCTTGTTGAACCTCATCAGATTTCTTTTGGCCCAATCCTCTAATTTGTCTAGGGCTCTCTGTATGCTATCCCTACCCTCCAGTGTATCTACCTCTCTTCCCAGTTTAGTGTCATCTGCAAACTTGCTCAGGGTGCAATCCATGCCATCCTCCAGATCATTAAGGAAGATATTGAACAAAACTGGACCCAGGACCGACCCTTGGGGCACTCCGCTTGATACCGGCTGCCAACTAGACATGGAGCCATTGATCATTCCCGTTGAGCCCGACAATCTAGCCAGCTTTCTATCCACCTTATAGTCCATTCATCCAGCCCATACTTCTTTAACTTGCTGGCAAGAATACTGTGGGAAACCATATCTAAAGCTTTGCTAAAGTCAAGGAATAACACGTCCACTGCTTTCCCCTCATCCGCAGAATTAGTTATCTCGTCATAGAAGGCAATTAGATTAGTCAGGCATGACTTGCTCTTGGTGAATCCATGCTTCAGTTTCTTCAGTTGTACAATGTTGATAGTCATAATAAGTTGCCTACTGCACAATGTTGTATAAACTAGTTATTGTTTGGAAGATGAAAAGCCCCATGCAGGTACTACATTTTATTATCTCAATGAGTCAGGTATGTCTTCATCTCTACCCTGAACCCTGGTGCTACTCCAGTCAAACATGGCACAACAGGTTGTACCTAAGAGGAGTTTCCCAGAATACATAGTGTATGAGATGTGAGCATACAATATGAAGGTCCAGTGCAGAAACACAGCCAGGATGGGAGACCTATGAGGTCAAAGGTAGATGGAGTATGAGCTAAGCTGTGGTGAGGGGAAAGGGAGCCAGGAAGCCTGAGAGACTTGCAAGGGCAAGAAAGAAGATAGAATCCAACCTCCAATTATCTGAGTAGAATATGAATTCATACCCAGATGGCAAAGAACCATGCATTCAGCATTCATTTTCCTGTGCCACAAATTCTTCAACAATATGTATTATTTCTGCAACTTCTCCTGACTCAATGAGTCAGCATTGTAGAGGATCTTATGGAAATGAAAACAGCATGTCTTAGTGTTCATTGACTGTTCTTGTTTAATGTTAAATTTCATTAATCACATCTGTCATGCCCTCAGAGGTAGTCAAGATACTTTGGCAAAGGAAATCCTGATGATATCAAAATGTGAAAATTGTTAGTAGTTAGAATGGCTGCATGTAAAGTTCTAGGTACTTTTGACAATGTTACCCTAAGTCCCATTGTCAAAAGAGACTGAAGGCTGGCACTACACTGACAACTTACATCTGCTGTGTCTCTCAGAGGTGTGAGAAATACACATGCTTAAAAGTTGTAGCTATGCTGACCTAAACCCCAATGTAGAAAATGACACATCATCAGAACAACCCTTCCCATTGCTGTAGTGGATATCTTGACTGAAGTGCTGCAGCAGCATAGCTGCAGTACTGTAAGTGTAGACATAGTCTCAGAAGCCTGAGGATTTATCTGCATTGAGGCCTTGTCTCACTACTGGGGCAAATCGATCTAAGCTATGCAATTTGAGTTACGTGAATAGCATAACTCAAGTTGACATAGCTTAGATCTACTTACTGTGGCATCCACACTGTGCTATATCAACTGGAGATGCTGTCCTGTTGGCTTCCCTTACTCTTCTCGTTCCTGTGGAATACAAGAGTCGATGGGAGAGCAATCTGCAGTCGATTTAGCGGATCTTTGACTGGCAATGAATTGCTCGCCGTGCATCAATCCCCCGATAAGTGTAGACAAGCTTGTAGAGTTATTTGGGAACAGCTATTCTGGAATAACTTCATGTGCAGACACTTGTCTGGAATAATAGTGCCTTGTTCTGAATTAGCTTGATTTCTTTTGGAAGTGGACTATGAAAAACATGAAAAAAGCACTCTTAATGTGGAATAAAAGTGTCTTTACATGGAGTCTTCTCTGGAATAGCTATTTCACTTTAAATTCACACACTACTAAACTAGACTAACTTTAAGGTGTGGAAAATGGTACTCAGGGCTTGGCTTTTAGCATTGCAAGACCTAAGGGTCAGATTTTTATAAATATTTAGGCACCTAAAAATGCAGATAGTCACTAGTGAGATTTTTAAAAGCACCTCAATGCCTAATTTCCATTGCTATCAATGGGATTTAGGTCCCAGATCCTCAAAGTTACTCAGGCATTGTGCCACTCAGCATTGCAACATATAACCCTGTGGTAGCCTACCACCTAATGGTCCCAAGCTAGACACTCTAGGCTAGATCCACAAAGAGATTCAGGTGCCTAACTGCCATTTTTAGGCTCCAAAATCTGGCCTTTAAATCCTCACAAACCTTGCTTAGGGGCTGCCTAACCCTGTAGGCACCTAAATTCCTTAGGCACCCAAGTGTCCATCAGTGGGCATGCATGCTGCCACCTGATGGCTAGCTCACACCTAAACCCCAGCAGATTCACAAATTAGGCATTTCTCTGCCTATTAAGCCTCTGGGGCTTGATCCACTAGGTATGTTTTGAGGCCACCTTACCTACAGGTGGTGGCCCTTTATAGCCAATAGCCCTAGAGCACTCATAGGATGTGGGAGACAGATTCAAATCCATACTCTGTCCGAGAGAAGCAAGAACTTAAACCAAGGTCTCCCACCTCCCAAATTCCTGCTCCTCTTGGACAGAGTCAGGATTTGAACCTGGGTCTCCCATATCCTGCGTCTTAAGTACTTAACTAGCTGACCTGGTGCACCTAGTGATGGACTAGAGAGATATACCTCCCTCTGCTCAGGATCCTCAGCTGTGAACCCTCTCCTGGAGTTAGGCACCTAACCCAGATCAACCACTTAGGTAGCCCTTGCCCTAGCAGCCAAAACCCTCTGTCTGTCTTCTGCTTATGCCTGATACCTTTTATGCTAGTCATATGTTTTCTTGTGCCCCTATCTGTCTTTTGTGCAGGTGTTGCGCTGCCCCCAACACCTCCAACCTATTGGTGGCCTATACTGGGCCCTCATGATGTGAGGAGTGGCAGGTATCAGGTCTTAGGCATGCTCAGAACATGCTTTATGAGTGGGGCCTGGCTGGTGAGATAGGTGCTCCCTGCCTAGTTTGAAAATCTCACTTTGTGGGTTCTGAGGCTTTGGCTTGAGCTAGGGATCAGAGCTGCTCATTAGCTGGGGTGGAAGGTCTCAAGGCTTGGGCAGCTTTGCAAATGTAGACCAGCAGAAACCTAGGTGCCTTGGGGACTTAGGCACCTGCAGGGTGAGCAGGCAGCTGAGAAGCAGTTTTGAAAATGTCAGTGGTGCCTAAATGATGCACTTAGATCCTAAAAAGGCTGATAGGAACCTACATACCTTTAAGGATTTGGGCCTACATGGTTTGGAAAATCCCACTAGGCACCTATATGAATCTTTAAGACCACCTGGGGCAGGGGTGGCAAACTTTTTGGCCAGAGGGCCACATCGGGGTTGCAAAACTGTATGGAGGGCTGGGTAAGGAAGGCTGTGCCTCAAACAGCCTCGCCCCCGCACCCTATCCGCCCCCTCCCACTTCCCACCCCCTGACTGCCCCCCTCTGAACTCCTGACCCATCCAACCTCCCGTACTCCTTATCCCCTGATCACCCCCTCCTGGGACCCCCCGCCCCTAACCGCCCCCCAGGACCTCACCCCCTATCCAACCCCCCTGCTCCCTGTCCCGTCTGCCCTGATCCCTATCCACCCTCCCCCCACTCCCCGACAAGCCCTCTGGGACTCCCACTCCTAGCCAACCCCAACTATTCCTTCTCCCCTTACCGTCCCCCCCGAACCCTCAACCCATCCAACCCCCCCACTCCTTGTCCCCTCACCGGCCCTTCCCAGGACCCCCACCCCTAACTGCCCCCCTGGGACCTCACCCCCTATCCAACCCCCCCTGCTCTTTGTCCCCTGACTGCCCGACCCCTATCCACACCCTCACCCCCTGACAGGCCCCCCCGGGACTTCCATGCCTATCTAACCGCCCCCCCCGCCCCCTTACCATGCTGCTCAGAGTAGCAGGAGCTAGCAGCCTGGCTAGAGCCAGCCATGCCGCCGTGCTGTCTGGCAGGATTGGCGGGCCAGAGCATGGGCAGCGCAGTGAGCTGACGCTGCGGGGGAGGGGGGACAGCAGGGGAGGGGCCGGGGGCTAGCCTCCCCAGCTGGGAGCTCAAGGGTCAGGCAGGACGGTCCTGTGGGCCGGATGTGGCCCCTGGGCCATAGTTTGCCCACCTCTGACCTAGGGTTTCCAGGTGTCCAGTTTTCGACCAGAATACCCAGTCAGAAAGGGACCCTAGTAGCTCCGGTCAGCACTGCTGACCAGGCCATTAAAAGTCCGGTCAGTGGCACAGTCAGGGCCTGGGGTTAAGGCAGACTCCCTACCTGCCCTGGCTCCATGTGGCCCCCTGAAGTGGCTGTCAGGTCCCTGTAGCCCCTAGGTGCATGGATGGCCAGGGGAGCCCTGAGTGCCGCCTCTGCCCAAGTGCCGGATCTGCAGCTCCCATTGGCTGGGAACCACGGCCAATGGAAACTGTGGGCGTGGTGCCTGCAGGCGTGAGGGCAGTGCATGGTGCTTCCCTGGCCGCCCATGCACCTAGGGGCTGCAGAGACCTGGCAGCTGCTTCCTTAGAGCTGCGATAAGTGCTGCTGGGATCCTGCACCCCCTCTTGCATCCCAAGCACCTACCCCAGCCTGAAGCCATCTTCCACACTGTGAACTGCATTTCTGGCCCCACCCGGAGCCTATACCGCCAACCCAGCGTGCATACACCCCTGCACCCCAACCCACTGCCCCAGCTCGGAGCCCTCTCCCGCACACCCAAACCCTCATCCTCGGCCCCACCCGAGAGCCTGCACCCTCAGCCAGAGCCCTCACCCCCCCCCCCCGGCACCCTAAACCCCTGCCCCAGCCTGATGAAAGTGAATGAGGTTGGGGGAGACCGAGGGACTGTGGGAGGGGGGATGGAGCAAGCAGGGGGGGGGTTTCAGAGAACGGGTGTGGCAGCGGCAGGGCCTTAGGGAAGGGGGGGGCAGGAGGTATGTTGGGGATGTTCGGTTTTGTGCGATTAGAAAGTTGGCCACCCTATACCCACCCCTAAATATCTTTAAAATACAAGTCCCATTTTCAAAAATGAAATAGGTACATAGAAGCCTAAGCCCATTCATTTTCAATGAGATTTAGGTGTCTAATTCCCTTTTGAACATGGGAGTTAGTCATCCCATTGATTTTAGTAGGAGTTAGGCATCTACTCAAAAGGGATGTATCTGCACTTTAGGCCTTGCAACACTGGGCCTTTTGTGCTCTGTAAAGTTTTACCTTAGTGTTTTGAAATATTTTACTATTTCCAGCAATATTTCTGAAACTATATACGGGGAATCCCTCTAGAGAGGGTAGAATCTTTTGAAATCGTACACATTTTTAAAGGTGCCCACTGAAACACTTCAAGAAGATTGTTAAATGCTCTTGAAAAGTAAGTGTCATAGTTGTGGCTAATCCACACAGGATAACCACCTACTACTGCAGCAAACTATGGGATTATTCTTTTAGTTTAAGTTGTGATGCTGAAGAGTTCAAATTATTTTGACATGTTGTAGGGATCATTAGAAGTGCAGTGGAAAGGCATCAGCAAATTAAATATTTACCATCTTTCATCTATTTGTTTTTTCCTTTTCTTAGAAATAAGAAAAAAGTTTCTAGGAAAACTAGCTAAAGTAGAAACACTAAATAGTGAACAGCGTAACTGCTTTGAAAGTCTAAAAGTATTTGGAACAAGTCAACACTTAACTTAAACTGACATTTTCACCAGCTGAGGATCAGGCCCCTGTCAGCTGTTCATCATGGAAGACCACTAACTCTTAATAGCAGCTGTTGGTAATGATTAATCTTTGTGCCAAAAAATATCTTATAAAAGGTTTCAGAGTAGCAGCCGTGTTAGTCTGTATTCGCAAAAAGAAAAGGAGTACTTGTGGCACCTTAGAGACTAACAAATTTATTAGAGCATAAGCTTTCGTGAGCTACAGCTCACTTCATCGGATGCATCGGATGAAGTGAGCTGTAGCTCACGAAAGCTTATGCTCTAATAAATTTGTTAGTCTCTAAGGTGCCACAAGTACTCCTTTTCTTCTTATAAAAGGTATGTACTATTTTTCGTAATGGTGTATATTTGGTTTTGCCTTTGATGGGTAAACACCTTAGTAGAAATGATCACATTCTTTTTCAGAACTTGACCTTTCCAGATAAAACATGTAAATTATTTTATACTCTTTGCCTCTCGTTTGATTAGACTGCTCTCTGTAGCAATAAAATTTAGGTAATTAAAATATCAAGCCATGGGTCAGATTCAAGCCTGGATTTCACACAGATTCTGAGAATATAGAAAATTATTCTTCCTGATTGCCTTGCAATTACATTAGCTTTAATAAGGAGTCCTATTGAGCCATCTTTACTCAAGCATATAAATATGAATCCAATCCTGCAATCCTTGCTAAGGGCCAGATTTTTAAATAATATCTAGCATTGCAACCCTAAGTGATTTAAAATCCTCAATCTCATTTTCAAAAGGGATTTAGGCCCTTGGGAGCATAAATCCCATTGATAATCCTAAATCTGATAGGCGTTATAACACAGGGCATAGCAACACCTTGGCCTTTGTCCTTATACATATTGCTTCACTAAAACAACAAGGAGGCTGGTGGCACCTTAAAGACTAACAGATTTCTTTGGGCATAAGCTTTCATAGATAAAAAACCACTTCTTCAGATGCATGAAGGGAAAATTACAGATGCAGGCATTATATACCGATACATGAAGAGGCACTGAAATCCATGCATGAGTAAGAGTTGCAGGAAATTTACTTGATCTCTTTTTTTTTTCCTTTCAATCTCTTCCCATATTTGTCTTTCTAGTCTCCAGGATTCAGGTCCATTGCTTGTGGAATCAAGAGCAAAAAACAAAGAACTCTCCATTTATGTATGTGGCCAAAAAGCATCACAACCTGTTCAGTACAAACTCTGACAGAAGTGTTAGAAGAATCATCCAATTCCAGAAAATAATTTGGAATATCAAAAATGTCTTAAGCATCCTAGGCCCAATAACAAAAGTGTTTCTCAAGTTCAGGCTTAGAAAGCATACTATTTTCTAACGGGACAAATGCTGTGTATCTCATCTAATTTCCCAAAAAACAAACTCTCCAGACAGATGGAACGATCAGTTATTAAACTCAGATAGGAACATCACAAAATGTTTCTGGAAACAGAACTCTCTGCTCAAATTCTCTGGAGGAGGAGGAGGAGGGAAGCGGGGGTGGGGGAGGGAACACTATTTACTGTAATGCTCTGAAATGTTTTTAAATGAAGCTCAGGAAACTTTGGGTTTGGGAACATCAGTGTTGTTAAGGAATGAAAATGTTATTGAGAGGAATGGGGGAGAAAGAGGAGGACACAGTTTTGTTCTGAGCTAGATAAAAGGGCTTCTGATGTACTATATGCACATTCCAAACATAGCATGAAAGTGAGAATCCTGCAAGATGGGGATGAGGCAAATGCTTTGCTTTTTCCTCATTTGGTTTCTTTTAGTAGGGGGGAAGAGAGAGAAAAACCGTTTTTTTAAAAAAGCTGGTGACCTAGGAGATAGAACAATTATATTTGCACTTCTTTTTTTCATATTTGATAAAAATTACCAGGGGAGGGTGCAAGGAGAGGAGGAAGGTACTGTCTTTTTTGTAACTGAAATATTCTCTTGACAAAATGGGTGAAGAAGGGAAAATAGTTAAAAATACTTTTTAAAAAATTTAGAGGAAGACTGTCAAGCTGGCAGGTTAAGAATGTGACCGGCTTTCTTTATTTACCTGTTTGAAGTCCATGTCATACTTGCCCTCTGTAACAACTCCTGATATTTATCTGGAGATGGACCTGGTCCTCTCACCCTTTTACTCATCTCCCTCTCCCTCACCCCATAGTTTGGCAGAATTAGGATCTGGATCTTAACTTCAAACTTCGGATTCATCTCTGATTCCTTGCCTCCCATTTCATCATGTGATATAGATACAGTGCATTATTGCTTTCAGGGCTCCAACAAATACACTCAGAGAAAGATATCAGAGGGGTAGCTGTGTTAGTCTGTATCCACAAAAACAATAAGGAGGCACCTAAAAGACTAACAGATTTATTTGGGCATAAGATTTTGTGGGTAAAAAAAAACCCACTTCTTCAGATGCATGGAGTGAAAATTACAGATGCAGGCATCAATATACTGACACATGAAGAGAAGGAAGTTACCTTACAAGTAGAAAACCAATGTTAACAAGGCCAATTCAATCAGGGTGGATGTGGTCCACTCCCAATAATTGGTGAGGAGGTGTCAATGCCAAGAGAGGCAAAATTGCTTTTGTAGTGAGCCAGCCACTCCGAGAGTCCCTATTCAAGCCCAAATTAATGGTGTTAAATTTGCAAATGAATTGTAGCTCTGCAGTTTCTCTTTGAAGTCTGTTTCTGAAGTTTTTTTTGTTTTTTTGTTTTTTGTTTAAGGATGGCTACTTTTAAATCTGTTATTAAATGTCCAGGGAGATTGAAGTGCTCTCCTACTGGCTTTTGTATGTTACCATTCCTGATGTCTGATTTGTGTCCATTTATTCTTTTATGTAGAGACTGTCTGGTTTGGCCAATCTACATGGCAGAGGGGCATTGCTAGCACATGATTGCATAAATCACATTAGTAGATGTGTAGGTGAATGAGCCCCTGCTGGTGTAGCGCATGTGGTTGGGTCCTCTGATGGTGTTACTAGGGTAGATATGGGGACAGAGTAGGAAATGAGATTTGCTACAGGGACTGGTTCCTGGGTTAGTGTTTCTGTGGTGTGGTGTGTAGTTGTTGGTGAGTATTTGCTTCAGGTTGGAGGGCTTTCTGTAAGCAAGGACTGGCCTGCCTCCCAAGGTCTGTGAGAGTGAGGGGGGGAGGGAAGCTCTGGCTGGGGGTGCAAGCTCTAGGGTGGGGCTGCAGATGAGGGTTTGGGGTGCAGGAGGGTGCTCCGGGCTGGGGATGAAGGGTTTGGAGGGCAGCAGGTGGGATCAGGGCTGGGGCAGGGGGTTGGGGCGTGGGAATGGTGCAGGCTCTGGGAGGTGCTTACCTCAGGTGGCTCCTGGAAGCAGTGGCATATCCCCCCCGTGTCTCCTATGCATAGGGGCAGCCAGGGGGCTCCGCAAGCTGCCCCTGCACCAACTGCCACCCTTGCAGTGCCCATTGGCCAGGAACTGTGGCCAATGGGAGCTGCAGTGGCGGTGCCTGTGGACAGGGGCAGCATGTGGAGCTCCCTAGCTGCCCCTATGTGTAGGAGCCAGAGGGGGACATTCTGGCTGCTCCCCGGGAGCCTGCCAGTCCCTGTGTGTGGCACCACCAACCGTACAGTGAATGGCCTGGTCAGCACCACCAGGATCCCTTTTCGATCAGATTTTCCGGTCGAAAAGCGGACACCTGGTCACCCTACAGTCAAAGGAGAAATGATCTTCAAGAGGGTACACACACACACAATCACAAATCAATAGCAGAGGTGAAACAAAAACCCAGTCAGTGCACTAATCTCTAGTCTACACTCCTTTTGCAATATATTTGTAGGGCTTTTTTAAGTACCTATTGTACCTTCATATGCCTTTATAATAACTTTTCTCATCACAGAAAAGCTTTACACTTAGCAGCATGGAATGCATACCTGCTGTGTTGTGTATCCTAAATAATATAGTACAAAGTTATAGCTTAAATTTGTAATGTCCAAGTGATGCATATATTCTTCTGGTCTTTTTTCCTAAAATGTATTTTGACATAATACTTGTGCATCATCACCTTTTCAGCCTTCTTCATCTCTATACTTTTCTTATATCAGCTTCTGTCATTTTATTAGAAGAGCAACATTTCAGAGTACTGTTACAGTTAGTAAATTTAAAGACAACTGAGGCAGAGATTTTTTCCAGGCATTTCAATTACAGATAACTTATAGATCAGTTATGGTGACTAGGATTGCAGATAGCTTACTAAATTGACCCATTTAGCCATTGTATAGGAGACACTTTTGTCTAAATTTAGCTTTTCTCTTTCTGTGCCTCTCTCTCTCCCCTCTACTATATCCCTTCATAAATAGATGAACTGTATGTGGAAATAGATATCTACAGTATATTTATATAACATAGTAAGTCTAATTTTTCTCTGGCTCATGTCACTCTTACACCAGCTACTGCTGTTTTACATGTGCATGTGTGCAAAGAACATATATGGGATCAATCTGCAAAATTAGATTGGGTTTTTGAACACCTCACCTGCAGAGTTAGAGGGTCTCTGGATCCAGAGACTTAGTTTGGGTGCTTTATAGAAATAGTCTCATTGAAATGCCTATCAATCAATAATTTTAAAAGCTTAGCCTGGTATGGAAGGGGACTGCCCTGTAGTTTAAGGATTGTGGGATCCCAACACTTTATGCTTGCCATTATGTTTGTCTGGCAGAGACATGAACACAGTCTTGGAGAAATGCTTTCACACACTGGGAAACAGGGAGGCCACATTTTTGTTCAAGGTTTTGAATCTTTTTTCCCTTTCAGGCTGCCAAAGAATGGCCTTGGTTCTAGGTATAGATTCAGCTGCTTAATGTCCTCCAAGTGGAAGGAACACAGTGGTGGTTATCAGCAGAAATAGGGAATAAGGCAGGGGCTGCTTCAAAGCTCCACCAGGGAGTCTCCTTGAAGATTTTCTACAGTCCATGGAGTACTTGTTAGAATTTACTTTGGCGAGATGGGAGTCTTCTTTTTACTGTCAGTGCCTCACTCTTTAGCTTTAGTGCCTCCACCATGCTCATTTTAGAAACTATTCTAAACCACAATATGCTAGTATCAAACATCTATAAGCAATAGATTAAATTCTCAATCCCTTCTGATTAAAAGTTGACTTCAGTGGGCTTTGGATCAGGCCTTAGTTTTCTGTACAGTATATGCTATTCTTGCGTATGCACTCTGTAGAATCACATGAAGTCAGAGCACCCAGACTCCATGCTGGCCTAAATATGGTCCTTCCAAGTAGGGTTTTGGCTTTACTGCATCACTGTGGCCGCTTTCAAAGTATAAGGTCAAGGAGCTGATAAGTCCCTCTTTTTATATAATGTAGCTTTGTATTGAATTCATAGGCACACCTCTCGTACCGATCAGACTAACACCACATATTTCCAAGATAAATTCAGCTGGAGCATTAATCCTGGAATTCTTGGGTTTTTTTCTTTGTCACTCATTTAAAAATTCAGTTTTAAAATAAGATGATAATTACTTGAAACACGCTGTCAAAAAGGTGCCAAATCAACCAATAAGCACTGTTCTCACCCTACCCCCGTTCCAAATACTGAAACAGTAATACTCATTACATCAGGTGCTAGCTTTGCCAGCAGAAATGGATAGGCAGATACAGTCTGTGTATTTGTAGGGTTGACCTTGAATGAAAGAGAGCAATGGAGAGGTATAAAGATTAAAAGAACATGGGAGAGATGGATAGCTCAGTGGGGAGGAGATGGATAGCTCAGTGGTTTGAGCATTAGCCTGCTAAACCCAGGGTTGTGAATTCAATCCCTGAGGGGGCCATTTAGGTATTGGGGGTAAAAAGCAGGGATTGGTCCTGCTTTGAGCAGGGGGTTGGACTAGATGACCTCCTGAGGTCCTTTCCAACCCTGATATTCTATGAACACCTACAAAGCCAACTTAGACAATTAAGTTATTCTCTTTCTATTCTTTAGTTCAGTGTTTCCTCTGAGTACTATTAGTCTTAAATAATTCAGAACAGGTTACCTAAATATTGGGTTGGTAAATAACTGACACTAGCACAATAAGACTACTGAACTGCTGCAGTAGTAACCATCTCTTAAACACTGCAGTGTGATAAGCAAGACACTAGGAAATAAACATCCTTTATAAGTGACAGACTCACAGTGCTATGTTCAATTTCTTAGTACAGCAAAATATAGCTTGTTTTCTT
Source organism: Dermochelys coriacea (assembly GCF_009764565.3). NCBI lineage: Eukaryota > Metazoa > Chordata > Testudines > Dermochelyidae > Dermochelys > Dermochelys coriacea. Next base: position 184,158,839 of record NC_050070.1, read on the forward strand.
TTGAGATAGTCAGAGACGGAATGACCTTCTCCAGTAATATTTACTGTAGCTACCATTTGACTAAGGTATTTCCAGCAATAAATTGCATGTAGCTGTAAAATAAAAAAGAAACTTAGATAAAAGTACTGAATTGCTGAGCACTAAGACTACCCCAACAGTTCAGAGATGGTAAATTAATTCTACTTAATGTATTCAGAAAACTTTAGATACTAACCTAGACAGTACGTTTTCTCAAGTAAGTAATCAACTACAAAAATACACAGCTCTCTCATTCTTTTTACAAATCCAGTTAATCATTTAACTCTTGAGCAAACTATCCACCTCACAAAACAGGGCAAAAATATATCCCTACATAATGAGATCATAACTAGAGGCGGAAATTCAAACAAGGTATGAAACTTCATAAAACCTCTGAAGAAAGTTTGTTTCTTGAAATGTGTATATACATGAAACTTCACAAAGAAATTTCAAGAATGGCAGTGTCACTGTCTTTCCTTTTTGCAGGTATTAATGAAAAAACAGAATTCCCAATGCAAAATGAGGCCCAGTTGAGTATGAGCCTTTTGCACCAAAGACTATCAGTTAGATAAGATGTACAGTACCTAATGTACAGTTCATGTGCTGATTGTGGATACAGTCTAATAAGAATGTAAGGTCAACAGTTTTTGGTATAAACTGTTGATATAAAGTGATATTACAAATTAAAATACTCTAGCTCAGGATGTTTAGGTAAAAAGGTTTATCATTATGTCATTAAATGGCTAAGCCCTATGTCTAATATTCAAGCTTGCATACAGTGCATAGAGTTTATCCAAAACTTATTGCATTCAAGGTAAGGTCTCCTATTGATTCTATTTGGATCAGGCCCTTATAGAAGGCTATAATTTTTACTGTATTATCTTAATGTTTGGTAATCAGCACCAACATCTAGCCTAACACAAGAGGCTGAGTTGTGCCAGCATTGTTCTCACATGAGTCATCAATGGTTGTGTCTATAGGCTGAAGAAAACATTAGAGAAAGCTAAATTCTTCTACAAATTAGACCCCTTTAATTATTCTCTGTCCCAGCAGGTTCTTGCTTTTTTAATTAAAACAACCTTCCTTAGAATGACAGGATTTACAGCTCTACATTTCTATTCCTACTGGTAATGTGTGTGGGGTTTTTGTGGTTTTTTTTCCCCTCTTTTTTTCTATTTTGGAATTCTAGTAAGAAATATTGGGGAGGAAAGGGGAAGTTCCAAATATCATAATACTCAATACTGAATATTGTTTTACTAACTGCCTTCCAGGTGAGCAGCCCAGATAAGCCACTGATCTCCGGCCCATCTAATTTGTTTTTTTCCCCCATCATTTTTGTTGTTTTACATCCAATAATCATTACAGTGTAAGTGACACTGCTGGGAAAATCAATTCTTCCTGTCTGAATATAAAATAATTTACACTGCCCTTGAATTATAATTGGTATTTTGCTGGAGTTTTAGCCAGAATATAGTCAACCTCTTGTTTCTGCTGGAGCTGAGGGAGTTGTATATCTGCTGGCAATGCCACTGCTTGCCATAAAACTTTATGAAATCTACCACAGATTGGATCACAATAGAAACCACTTATGGATTTAAACTTAATTTTCTGTCAAATGTTCAATATTATGTCCCTGAAGATATAAAAGAAAAGTCAGATATGTGAAAGGCTTCTGGATAGCTATTGGAAAGAATGAAGGCCATGCTATAGTTGTATATAGGTTCCTATACAGTGTTCGTCATCATAGTATCTGAGCACCTTCTAGTAGTGTACTAAACAATGCAACTAACATCTGTCATGTGTTTGTTCTGTTATTATAAGGGTATTATTCACTCTTCACTGTTTATCTATAATTCAGCCACAACAATGATAGGATCTCTTATGTACTATTTATGAGCACAAAACCCACATAATTTATGCCAGCCATTTAACCAGACTGAACAGAAGCTAACAGTGGTGACTGGTGTCTTGCACTGTTCTCCCACCTCTGGGATGGCATGTGGCCTGCCAAAAATCTCTGCATTTATATTATATTTTATTGTTGAAGTGTATTCAGAGATGGTACTTCATATTTTGTTTGGGGAGGCAGCTATAAATATTTTTAATTTTTTAAAAATATTTGGTTGTTGTTTCATATAGTATTTTCATAATATTAATGTCATGTACTGTGCACATGTTCCAAAGCAAATGATCCGCTTGTTTGTAACAAATGAGTGGCCTGAACCAAAACCCCAGCAGAGATAATAAAGGATCCAGATTTCAGAGTTTTCCTACAGTGTACCAAACTAAACCTCCAGATCTAGACACCCTCTAGTTTCAGAGTGTTCATAATTTGGATCCAGATTTTTTACAGCTGGTCAAAAACTGGGAAAATTTCAGTATAAAAGTTTTCACACAAAGTTTCACTTTGGAAAAAAAAATTCTCTTTCCAACAAAAGGAACTTTATGTGCAAAAGAACTTCAGCTATCTACAAATTTACCTGCTACTCATCTAGGGTGACCAGGTGTCCGGTTTTCTAAAAAGGACCCTGGTTGCTCCAGTCAGCACCACTGACCAGTCTGTTAAAGGTCCGGTTGGCAGTCCTGCGGAGCTAAAGCAGGCTAGTCAATACCAGTCCTGGGGCACTAAGCTGCACCCCGGAAGCAGCCAACAGGTCTGGCTCCTAGGCAGGGGGCTACAGGTATCCACGTGCTGCCCCCCTGTCTGGAGCGCCCACTCTGACTCCCATTGGCAAGAGCAGCACATGCAAAGCCTCCTGACCCCCACCCCCTGCATAGGAGCTGAACCTGCTAGCCATTTCCAGGGCACAGTGAGGTGCCCCAGGACAGGTAGGCAGCCTGCCTTAATCCTACTGTGCCGCTGACTGGGAGCGGCCCAAGGTAAGCCCACACCCCAACCCCAAACCCCTCCTCCTGCACCCTAACCCACAGCCTTAAGCCCTCCAAACCAAGAGCTCCCTCCTGCACCCCTCATTCCCACCCCCAACCCAGAGCCCTCACCCACTCCTGCATCCCAACCTCCTACCTCAACCTGCAGCCCCCTACTGCATTCTGAATCCCATGGTCCCACCCCCTCCCAGCCTGGAGCCCCTCCTGCACCCTAAACCCCTCATCCCCAGCCTCATCCCAGAACCTGCACCCCCATTTAGAGCCCTCACCCCCATCCACACCCCAACCCCTGTGCCAGCCCAGTGAAAGTGAGTGAGGGTGGGGGAGAGCGAGCCACCAAGGGAAGGGGAATGTAGTGAGTGGGGGGCAGGGCCAGGGGGAAGAGGCGGGGCAGGGGTAGGCTGTTTGGTTTTGTGCCAGTAGAAAGTTGGCAACCCTAATGACCCATCTCTAGTCTGAAATCTCTGAACACAAAAACATAGAAAAACAAGAAAGACTGATGCCTGCAAGCCCTGCTCCTCAGTTACAGAGAATTGATCACATATATGTGTATGCACACACACACACACACACACACACACACACACACACTATCATCCCACCTGTTTCAAAGGATAATCCCTGCTCACCTCTCCTCTGGAACGGCCTTCTTCAGTGTTCTTTTCCAAACTGGCATGTGCTTAATTGTTTTAGTTTAAGTACAGTATGTGAGCAAGAATCAGAATCTAATCTTCATCCTTTGGACCAGTCCCAAATATGTTGGTCAATTAAAAGTTATTGGGAGTTTTCTGCTTGAGAGGATATCAGAGTTGGCTTTGCCTCTATTTCATCTCTTGACTTATATCTCCCACAATGTCACATTTTATTTCCATAAGAAGAATTCTTGGATTAATACCATCTGCGCCTTGTGATATACTGCAGACAAGTTGCTCTGTTACTTTCTCCTTAAAGACTTCAGACTGATTTTCCATGAAAAGTGCCACAATCATATGCTGTGATCAATCATACAGAAAATAAGGCTAGTAAAGAGGCTCCCTCTCTGGAGGCAATTTCTTTGCCCTCTTGGGATCTGGGCTATAGCCTACCAGCTGGGCACTATAGTTCAGTTCCCTCTCTGAGGTGCCTCAGTGTCCAGGCCCAGTTGCTAAGGGGGTGGCGGGGATCCAGGCCTAGGGCCCTGTAGGTATCAACCGTCTGCTGTGTCCCTTTAACTATGTCACATGGCTTCTCTAATTCCCTGGGCCATTTCCCCATGGCCTCATTTACTAAACACAAGTCTAATAAAATTCTTAAACTAGTAAGCATTCAAATGTTACACTTTGTATTTTAAAATTGGTACTAGTCAATATGTTACAGGCAAGAAAAGATATCATGAATATTTGTGTTTTGAGCTATGCCAATAAGGATCCCAATGAGGATTTAAGCTGTTAGCACTTCTTTGCTTCTGCCATACCCTGGGTAGCTCAGATACAGCCCTTGATCATATTTAAATATATGTTGATAGCAACTATCATGAATTGTTTATTTAAGCAAAAAATGTGTCTAGGGTATGATATGAAGCCAAAGCATTTCAGCTTGTTTACAATGGGATCCTGCCCAAAACCAAACCCAGTACGGGGCACTCCTTGGAAAAAAAGCATCACAGTCATAGATACACAGTAACTTGTTAGTGCACACTATATTGCTTTAGTTAGACCAGTGCTGTAACATGCATCCAGATCTTTGCTTATAGATCCAGATTTTCCTAAACCTTTACTTTTTTTGGAAGGCACGCTCAATGAGTTGAAATTCTTCGAGTGTTGCAGACTTTGCCCTGCATTTCCCTTTGGGAACTAGGCCAAAAGCCTGGAATGGGTGCTGGAGATCAGAATTGAGTTACATTGGCAGAAGTTTATAGGGCTCCCTATACCACCTGCTAGGCATGCTCTGCCTGCTTTAAGCCAGTGCTTGTTGGTAATTGACTTTCATGGCAACTAAATTCACTCACAATTGCTAATGAAACCTTTCGGTGCAAATCAGAAGCTTTGCTGAAATTGGAGTCAAATTTAGAACAGTTGTAAGTGAAGCTATAGCCTCCTTATCAGCAAAAAGGCAAAAACAAAGGGAAGGGTGGGAGGGGCGGGAATGTTCCATTTCCACCCCTTTAAGACATTCAGCCTTCTGAACAGAGTTCTGGATCTTGCTCCGAAGTACAGAGAGTCTAAACTATGGCTTTTCCTCAGCCTGGTTTAAAAAGAGTGTGTAAAATGATAAACCAAGAAAAATTTCTTCAGCTAGACTGGTAGGAGGAGAGAAATAAACAGACTTAAGTCAGGACTTGTCTACATGAACTGCAAGCTGGGGTGCGAACCTGTCCCGCATTAGCCTGCCACTCATTAACTGCCCACATGGAGCCTGCTGACACCCACTAACAGTTCCTTAGTGTTCTTTGATTTGTGCTTAGAAATGGGACTATATCAAAGTGCCCCAAGGAATTGTTAGAGCAGGTCAGCATGGTCCACATGAACGATTAGTACTCCACCAGCTCGTGTGGGGCAGATTCACACCCCAGCTTGCTGTGAACTAAATGTTCATGTAGACAAGCCCCTAGTCTCTGGTAAGTAACATGCTCTTTAGTGTGCCAGCAGGACAGTCCCATTCCCAGTTTCTCCTTGTTTCCTGATTCTGGTTTGGGTTTACATCCTGACCCTATGTCCTCCCTGGGCCTAAGCATGGCTCCCCCTAATCTCCAGAGGGCACAAGTTGCAGGTTGCACAGCTTCTCCAGGCTGGGGCAGGTTCTCTGCCTAGTTCTCTTTGTATACAGCTAACCCCATCCTTAACGTGGAATATCTATGCACTGTCAAACATAGGCATAATCTCAGTTCTCACCACTTGTTAGTAAGGATTGAGGAAGGTTTGTGCTCCACCTGGAGCACAAACCCCATAAGAAATTCTGGGAGGTTATGGGAATGTCTCCCTTACAGTACTGGAGGGAAATGTACTCCTATAATTTCTCTTTGGGTGCAGAGTTTTTGGATCAGGGTGTGTTTTGCATGTGTGTGAGATGTGAGGCTGAGTTCACAATATCTACAAACTGTGAATTGAGCAGGGGATTGCCTTTCATGTAGTCAATACCTGACTTTTAAGCACCTAATGCATGATTAAAAGAAACTGCTGTGGCCATGTCGGATTCAAGCAATTTGCAGAGGATCATGTACTGGAGCTTGATGTGTCCAGAGTAAAGCAGACATCCTCACAAGAGAAGTGATTTTGATTAAAGTGATTTGGGTAAAAAAACAGCTGAATAAAAAAAAAATGTTCTGGACTGTGGCAGTTCATCTTTCTTACTTTTATGAAGTAGATCATATAAAAGGACCTAGCAGGATGGATGTGGTACACTGAACTATTCTTTTTTTTTTTTTAATTAAAGTAAAGCAAGGCTTTGAGGTTGTGGCATCCATTTTTACTAAGGTAGGTTCCTCTTGAGGACATTTCAGAGAAACCTTTGGAATGGAGCCTGGATACAAATATATAATTGAAAGCTTCACCCCTGATCTGTGTTTGTAGATGATAAAATCATATTGTCAGCTTTGCTTGCAGGAGAAAGTGCAAGGTTCTATACAGCAGTCGTATCTTTAAGGTGTTAGAGAGTGAACGGTGCTTCTGAACCCCTTATTCAAAAACCAAGATTCCCATCCTCAGTATGGGCGAGGGTAGCGCCTCTCTGCAGTGGCTTCTATGGGCCATTGCAGTGCTGCAGAATAACCAGGAGGCAGGGCCCCTCTCTAAACCTCTCGGACTGGAATACCTTCTGCAATAGGGACAGTGAATGGAGAGGCATAAAGCCAACTCCCATAAGAGCCTTCTTCCCCGTGGCTTTTCTCCCTGGAGGCCTTTGTACTGATTTAGCCAGTACAAAGGGGCTGCAATGCCAGGGAGAACTTCCGTGAGTGTCTGTCTGTGTGCAAGCATGCATATGTACTCACCTGTATGTGTACTGGGAGTTAGGGTCAGTGTTTGAGCTGGAGGAGTACACCTGTGTATGTGTCCCAAGGGAGAAAGCACTGGCACATGTAACTGTATATGAATGGGAGGGAGGGAATTTGTGTTGGAGAGACTAGGTGGATACATGTGTTATGGGCAGCAGTGAATAATGCATGAGAGGAGGAATGGAATTAAAGTGAGGGAAAGAACAAGAGATTATCAGGAGAGCAAACTGAGGAGGGAGTATGGAAGACAGTGTAGGGCAACAATCTGAGAAAGAGAAAGATGAGAGAAGGAATGAGAAAACAAACAGAGGATCAGGAGGGCAAGAACTCCACTCGGGAGGAAAGAGATAGAGGGAAAGGAGCAATTAGACTCTGGGAGAAACAGACACAGAAATGGGAAAAGCTTTGCATCAGAGATAAAGTTGTAGGGAAGGATCAGAAAAGAGACAGGGAGAAGCAAACCAAAGGGGGGGATGCAGGAAGAAGAGGAAGGAGAGACTCTTAATAAAGTTTGCAAAAAGAAAAGGAGTACTTGTGGCACCTTAGAGACTAACAAATTTATTAGAGCATAAGCTTTCGTGAGCTACAGTTCACTTCATCGGATGCATTTGGTGGAAAAAACAGAGGAGAGATTTATATACACACACACACAGAGAACATGAAACAATGGGTTTATCATACACACTGTAAGGAGAGTGATCACTTAAAATAAGCCATCACCAGCAGCGGGGGGGGAGGGGAAGGAGGAAAACCTTTCATGGTGACAAGCAAGGTAGGCTAATTCCAGCAGTTAACAAGAATATCAGAGGAACAGTGGGGGTGGGGTGGAGGGAGAAATACCATGGGGAAATAGTTTTACTTTGTGTAATGACTCATCCATTCCCAGTCTCTATTCAAGCCTAAGTTAATTGTATCCAGTTTGCAAATTAATTCCAATTCAGCAGTCTCTCGTTGGAGTCTGTTTTTGAAGCTTTTTGTTGAAGTATAGCCACTCTTAGGTCTGTGATCGAGTGACCAGAGAGATTGAAGTGTTCTCCAACTGGTTTTTGAATGTTATAATTCTTGACGTCTGATTTGTGTCCATTCATTCTTTTACGTAGAGACTGTCCAGTTTGGCCAATGTACATGGCAGAGGGGCATTGCTGGCACATGATGGCATATATCACATTGGTAGATGCGCAGGTGAACGAGCCTCTGATAGTGTGGCTGATGTGATTAGGCCCTATGGTGGTATCCCCTGAATAGATATGTGGACAGAGTTGGCAACGGGCTTTGTTGCAAGGATAGGTTCCTGGGTTAGTGGTTCTGTTGTGTGGTGTGTGGTTGCTGGTGAGTATTTGCTTCAGATTGGGGGGCTGTCTGTAAGCAAGGACTGGTCTGTCTCCCAAGATCTGTGAGAGTGATGGATCGTCCTTCAGGATAGGTTGTAGATCCTTGATGATGCGTTGGAGAGGTTTTACCTCTGATCCCACTGAGGGTTACCAAAAGAAACTACAGCATTTGCTCAAAAAACTCCCTGAAAAAGCACAAGAACAAATCCGCACAGACACACCCCTCGAGCCCCGACCTGGGGTATTCTATCTGCTACCCAAGATCCATAAACCTGGAAATCCTGGACGCCCCATCATCTCAGGCATTGGCACCCTGACAGCAGGATTGTCTGGCTATGTAGACTCCCTCCTCAGGCCCTTCGTTACCAGCACTCCCAGCTATCTTTGAGACACCACTGACTTCCTGAGGAAACTACAGTCCATTGGTGATCTTCCTAAAAACACCATCCTAGCCACTATGGATGTAGAAGCCCTCTTCACCAACATTCCACACAAAGATGGACTACAAGCCATCAGGAACAGTATCCCCGATACTGTCACGGCTAACCTGGTGGCTGAACTTTGTGACTTTGTCCTCACCCATAACTATATCACATTTGGTGACCATGTATACCTTAAAATCAGCGGCACTGCGATGGGTACCCGCATGGCCCCACAGTATGCCAACATTTTTATGGCTGACTTAGAACAACGCTTCCTCAGCTCTCGTCCCCTAATGCCCCTACTCTACTTGCGCTACATTGATGACATCTTCATCATCTGGACCCATGGAAAAGAAGCTCTTGAGGAATTCCACCATGATTTCAACAATTTCCATCCCACCATCAACCTCAGCCTGGACCAGTCCACAAAAGAGATCCACTTCCTGGACACTACGGTGCTAATAAGCGATGGTCACATAAACACCACCCTATATCGGAAACCTACTGACCGCTATTCCTACCTACATGCCTCTAGCTTTCATCCAGATCATACCACTCGATCCATTGTCTACAGCCAAGCGCTACGATATAACCGCATTTGCTCCAACCCCTCAGACAGAGACAAACACCTACAAGATCTCTATCATGCATTCCTACAACTACAATACCCACCTGCTGAAGTGAAGAAACAGATTGATAGAGCCAGAAGAGTACCCTACTACAAGAAATCACCTACTACAGCATAGGCCCAACAAAGAAAACAACAGAACGCCACTAGCCATCACCTTCAGCCCCCAACTAAAACCTCTCCAACGCATCATCAAGGATCTACAACCTATCCTGAAGGACGACCCATCACTCTCACAGATCTTGGGAGACAGGCCAGTCCTTGCTTACAGACAGCCCCCCAATCTGAAGCAAATACTCACCAGCAATCACACACCACACAACAGAACCACTAACCCAGGAACCTATCCTTGCAACAAAGCCCGTTGCCAACTCTGTCCACATATCTATTCAGGGGATACCATCATAGGGCCTAATCACATCAGCCACACTATCAGAGGCTCGTTCACCTGCGCATCTACCAATGTGATATATGCCATCATGTGCCAGCAATGCCCCTCTGCCATGTACATTGGCCAAACTGGACAGTCTCTACGTAAAAGAATGAATGGACACAAATCAGACGTCAAGAATTATAACATTCAAAAACCAGTTGGAGAACACTTCAATCTCTCTGGTCACTCGATCACAGACCTAAGAGTGGCTATACTTCAACAAAAAAGCCTCAAAAACAGACTCCAACGAGAGACTGCTGAATTGGAATTAATTTGCAAACTGGATACAATTAACTTAGGCTTGAATAGAGACTGGGAATGGATGAGTCATTACACAAAGTAAAACTATTTCCCCATGGTATTTCTCCCTCCCACCCCACCCCCCACTGTTCCTCTGATATTCTTGTGAACTGCTGGAATTAGCCTACCTTGCTTGTCACCATGAAAGGTTTTCCTCCTTTCCCCCCCCCCCCCCGCTGCTGGTGATGGCTTATCTTAAGTGATCACTCTCCTTACAGTGTGTATGATAAACCCATTGTTTCATGTTCTCTGTGTGTGTGTATATAAATCTCTCCTCTGTTTTTTCCACCAAATGCATCCGATGAAGTGAGCTGTAGCTCACGAAAGCTTATGCTCTAATAAATTTGTTAGTCTCTAAGGTGCCACAAGTACTCCTTTTCTTTTTGTGAATACAGACTAACACGGCTGCTACTCTGAAACCTGTTAATAAAGTTTAATTCTGATAAATAAAAATCCATATGGGTTCATCTCCCCAGCACTGTCCCTGAAAAACTGACCCACTGCCTTTCCCTCGAGATGATTCCCCACCAGCAGGGACCAAGAATGCTGTACTTGAAAGAGAATGCTTCAGTGCTGTACTTGAAAGAGAGCTGAGGTATGAGCAAAAAAGTGGAAGTCCCTAACTCCCTTCTCATACTCCTAACTATGAGTTAGACTTATGGGGCCCATGCAGATCTCCTGGCCCCTCTGTTTCACTATTCTGTAAATTGACTAATGGTTGTTCACCTATCCCAATGGGATGTTCAGAGGATTAACTGGTTTATGTTTGTGACGCATTCTGAAGAGTAACAGTACTAAGTATACATTTGCTCTGCACATAAACTGATGATTCAGTTCCTGGTGTTGCCAAGCCATCGTCTTTCTGAAGCATTAAAAAAAAAAAAAAAAAAAAAACAACAACTTACTGAAACAGGGTACATTCATCTCTCATGAGTGCCCTCTTGGAAGAGTGGGTGTGCCTACACACTCTCTCTCTCTCTCTCTCTCATAGGGCACTGCTCTATCCCAGAGCAGTGCCCCAGGGCTCCCTCTCTGGAGACAATTTCTTTGCCCTCTTGGGATCTGGGCTATAGTCCTCCAGCTGGGCCACTATAGTTCAGTTCCCTCTCTGAGGTGCCTCAGTGTCCAGGCCCAGTGGCTAATGGGGGGTGGTGGGGATCCAGGCCTAGGGCCCTGTAGGTAGCAACCGTCTGCTGTGTCCCTTTAACTATGTCACATGGCTTCTCTAATTCCCTGGGCCATTTCCCTGTGACCTCATGCCATCTTCATCCTTACCTCAGGGCCTTGTCCTGATAAAGTCCCAACAACTAGCTCATGGCTCCTTCTTGCTTTCCCTGGCTTTTGGCAGCGCTGCCCTGTCTGGGTTCTGTAGCTCCATCAGCCATCCACACTCCTACAGCTCCAGCACAGAACTAAACTGCCTCTGGCCCTACAGCTCTTCTTATACTAGGCTGCTGGGACCCAGTGTGGCTTTGTCCCACACAGCCACTCTAGACAGCTTGGAGGACTCTCTCAACTCAGAGGGTCTGGTATACCCTGTCACATACCTTCCCCTCCCCCGCAGAAAATATTGGGGTTGGGGTGTCTCCCCGAAAACAGTGTTGACCCCTGTTTGGGAGAAGAAATGTGTATTCCCATGTTGGGATCCTGGGCGATGTCCTATTCTGAAGGCTAACATTGAAATGCCAGATACCATAGTGTAATCCGGGAGGGTTGTGCCTTTCATTGCTTGCATCCACTTCAAAGGAGCGTGGTCTGTGAAGAGTTAGAACGCGGCTCCCAGTAGGTAGTAGCACAGTGCAACCACTGCCCAGCAGATCACCATAGAACAAGAGTGCTTGGCTGAGAACCTAATCTCCCACGGCTGAAGTTTTTGCTCAGGTAGAGGCTTGGATATTCTGTCCCTTGGAACTTCTGGGACAGTACAGCCCCCAACCCTGCAGTGGATGCATCTGTGTGCAGGATAAATGGTAAGGAAAAGTCAGGGCATTGGAGCACTGGCTGCTGCACAAAAATGTCATTTATGCTTTGAAACGCCACTTGGCATTCTTGTGTCCACAGTACCATTTTGGTGCCAACTTCTTGGTCAGGTCTGTCAGTGGTACCACTAGTGTTGCAAAATGGGGGATAAACTGACAGTAATAACTGGCCAGGCCTAGAAAGGTCAGACCTGTTTTTTGTGGTTTTGGAACTGGAGTTTTTTCTAGAGCTTCAGTTTTACCTTGTAGGTGCTGTATCTTCCCATTCCCTACCAGATACCCAAGGTATTTGGTCTCTTGCATACCAAACTTACATTTCTTTGGGTTTGCTGTGAGCCCAGCCTTTCTGACTGCAGAATGGATGATATGTGTGTTAAGTGTGACCACCAATCTTCACTGAACATCACTAAATTGTCTAAATAGGCAGCTGCAAATTGCCCATGGTGACGGAGTACCTGATTCATCAGGCATTGGAAGGTGGCTGGCGCCCCATGTAATCTAAAGGCCATAGTTATAAAAGAGAACAGCCCTAGGGAGGTGGCAAATGCAGATTTTTCCCCAGGAGTCTTTTGTAAGGGGTATTAGCCAATACCCCTTGGTTAAGTCCAATGTTGTTATGCCTTTCCAAGCCAATTCAAGAGTTCATCAACTCAGAGCCTGGATTAAGCATTGAATGTTGAGGCTGCATTTAGGGCCCTGAAATCCACACAGAACCAGGTGGTGCCATCTGGTTTGGGCACCAGGACCACTGGCCTGCACCAAGGGCTTTGGGATTCTTCAATAACCCTCAGCTCCGGCATTGCCTGAACCTCTAGTTCTGGAGCCTCATGGAGCTTTGAGAATTCAGTAGGTCTTGTGTTTGGGCTTGGCAGTCGGATTCATCCGAATCTGATGGGCCACTGGAAGAATCCAACCCGGCTGGGAGAAGAAATCAAAGTATCCCAGAAGGTTCCTGGCCTGCGATTACAGGTGTGGAGGGAGGCATTCTGCTATGGATACATCTGAAGTGCCTGTTGGGGATTGCACCTCTAGTTCCAAATCAACCAGTAGGTCCCACGAGGGGACGGGGAGGGGAGTGTCTATAAATAGGCCCTCCTGTGCTTTCCATGCTTTTAACAAGTTTACATGGAAAATTTATTTTTCTCTCCTCTTATCTGGGCAACGTATCTCATAGCCCACATCCCCTGTTTGTCCTCTGATCTCCTAGGGCCTTTGCCACTTGGCCAAGAGCTTACTCTCGGAGCTGGGTAATAATAGCAAGACCTGGTCACCAGGTTGGAAGACTTTCTCCTGAGCTCCTTTATTATAGTGGTGAGCCTGGGTTTGTTGGGCTCATTCTAGATTCCCTCTGGCAAACCTGGCCACCTGATCTAGTCATTCACACATTTGTAACACATATTGAATTACGTTTTGGGCTCGGGAAGGTTGCTCTTCCCACGTTCCCTTAAGAAGGTCCAGTATCCTTCAGGGTCACCAGCCATAAAGCAGCTCAAATGGGGAAAATCCCATTGATGCCTGCAGTACCTTTCATACTGTGAACATAAGGTAGGACAGAAGTTGGTCCCAATTGCGAGGTCAGTGTTTATACATTTTTTTCAACATGTTTTCCAAGGTTTGATTGAACCTCTTCACCAGGCCATCTCTAAGGAGGGGTGGGGGGTGGTACACAGAGGTCCTGAAACGCTTAACCTTGAGAAGTGTCCATATCTCTTTTAAGAGCCAGGACATGAAATTTGTCCCTTAGTCAGTCAGGATTTCAGTAGGTAAGCCCACCTGAGAGAAAAGTTGAACTAGCTCTGTTGCTACAGTTTGTGCTGTTGAGCATATGGAAACCACTTCTGGATACAGTGTGGCATAGTCCACCAGGCCCAGTATGTGTTGGTGGCCCCAGACACTTCTCTAGAAGGCCCACAATCTTGATCCCTATCTTAAAGGGCATTCCTACTGAGGTAGGGGTATGAGAGGAGCCCGCCCTGAACCCTTTGATGCAACCTGCTGACAATCTGGATAGGACACACAGAAATTAGCGGCCTCCTTAGAGATCCCCAGCCAAAAGAATCAAGCCAAAAAGCAGGCTAATGTTTTTTTCCCAGCCAAGATGGCTGGCTGATCGTATTGAATGAGCCAGCTGTAAGGCCTTCTGGGGCACCAGGAGTTGGTAGCAGGCCTCCCTTGTCTTTGGATCAAGGTCAACTCGATAGAGCATATAATTTTTTAGTTCAAAATGGGGAATTGAGTAGCTTGGACCTCCTGAGTAACAGTCCCGTCAATCACCACTATCCGAGCATATGTCTGTGTCATCTTCCTTTTGCCCATGTATGAAGTCATAAGTCTGGGTTAAATGGTCTGAGTCTATGTTGGGAGGATGAACCTCCTGGACAGGGTCTCCTGGATCAGAAGGTGTTTCTCCCCCTTCTGACTGGGTGTCGTCCATCAGCTGAGGCAGTCGTGTAGACCTCAGGGCATAGCCATTGGGTGGCACAGTCTTTAAGGCATTGGGCTATGGCCTGGGGAACAAGTCCCTGAGGGGAAAAAGCTCTGAGTGGAACCTGCATCAGTAGGTTTCTGGGGATACTCCCAGATGGTCGAGTATGGCAGCCTTTACTGTCCAATAATCCCTTGCACTTCGTCATCCAGGGCCCGGTAAGATGCCTGAGCTTCCCCAGACAGGAATGGGGCCAGGCAAGTGGCCAAGGTATCTTTATCCCAAGCATCAGTTGTGGCTACCTGCTCAAAGGTGACTAAGTAGGCCTCTGGATCATGATGCAGCCCCAGCTGGCCAGTGGTATCCCTGGCCCAGAGTTCAACTGGTTTGAGGAGGCTGCTGAGCTACTTAGTCATTGCAGCAATGCCAACTAGAATTCCTGCTGCTGTCAGTGCTGCTGGAGCTGAGGTACCTGCACAAGCACAGCCTGCTGTTGTTGAGCACCCTGCTGAGCTTCATGCTGCACTTCAACTAGTGCCCTCTGGGTTTCAGTAGATCTGTGCTACTGCTGGACCAGCAGCCTTATCAACTCTTCCATTGACCCCTTGTTTCAGGGGTCAGCCCCAAAATCCACACTTTTGGTACCAGTGTAACAGGGTACACTCACCTCTCATGAGTGTCTCATCAGCCAAGTATGTGTACCTGCACTTTTTCCTCTCAGATGGGCACTGCTTTATCCCAGAGCAGTGCCCCAGGGCTCCTTCCCTGGAGACAATGTTTTCACCCTCTTGGGCTTCAGTTGTCCAGCTGTGCCACTATAGTTCAGTTCCACATCTGGGGTGCCTCAGTGTTCAGCCCACTTCCCCCAGTGGCTAATGGGGGTGGCAGGGACCCAGACCCACCCACCCACTACTCCAGGTCCCAACCCAGGGACCCTGTAGGTAGCAGCTGTCCACTGTGTCCCTTTAACTATGTCACACAGCTTCTCTAATTCCCTGGGCCACTTCCCCACAGCCCCGCACTGTCTTCACCCTTACCTCAGAACCTTGTCCTGAGGGAATCCAAGCAACCAGCTCATAGCTCCTTCTTGCTCTCCCTGGCTTCTGGCAGTGCTGCCTTGTCCGGTTCTGTAGCTCTGTCAGCCAGCCACACCCTATCCACACTCCTACAGCTCCAGCACAGAACTGAACTGCCTCTGGCCCTGAAGCACTTCTTATACTAGGCTGCTCGGTCCTGATTGGCTGTGCCCCTTTCCACTTCCTTTTTGGAGCGGGGTATGGCAAGGCCATGAGGCCTCCAGCAGGGGGTCAGAGAGGGTCTGGTATACCCTGTCACACTTAGTTTAAAATGTTTTGAAAGAATCATTCTTGACACTAGTGCAGTATGTGTAATATGCACCAATGAAACAGAAATCCCTTCCCAAAGAAGACATATAGCAGTAGCATATATCAACAGTGTATGCTGAGTCCATGGCAGGACAGCCCTACCATCTTGCAGGCTCAGCCCTACAGTGGAGCAGTGCAGAGCTTCATTGCCCCAGGAACTAGCACAAGAGGCATTCTTGGGCAGAATTCTTCCCAAAGCTACATCGCCTGCAGCAGAAGAATGCCAGCTGCTGCACTCCTTTAAAAATAGTACATCCACCCACTTCTGCTGGCCAGCCCATGCAGAGCCATGACTCCCCATTCTCTACCTCTCCACACCCCCTTTGGGAACCATACCACTCATGGGAATAATTAGAGAGCAGTTCCTGAATTAGAGAGCACCCCTGAATGCAGGGGTGAATGAACTGACATTCTGCCTGGATTTATTGCTGCCCAGCCCTTTGCTTCCTCCACCCCTCTCCCCCTCAAGTCCAGGGCCAAGCAGAAGCTAGCTCTAAATATTAATCCAATAAAGTAAACATCAACAACAACAGAATAGTCCAGTGGATAGGGCCCTGCATTTAGGAATCGAGAGTCCTGGGTTTTGTTCTTAGCTCCGCTGTGTCCCCATGGGCAAGTCACTTCACCTCTCTTTTCCTCAGATTTCCTCCATCTGTTAATGGGGATTTAATCCTAACTTCCATTTATAAAGCACTCTGAAACCTATGGATGAAAAGTGTTGGATAAGAGCTAAGTAGAGCTGGCTGGAAATTATCAGTATAAAAATTTCTCTGTCAGAAAGTGTAGTTTTGTTGAAATTGACTAGTTCAGTAGGGAAATGTCAAATGTAATGAAACTTTTCAGTATTCCAATTGGGAGAATTAATATGAACATTGTTTTGAAATAATACTTTGAAATTAAATGTTCAAAATGTTGATTCACAATGAAAAAAATGTGTTTAAACTCTTCAAACATGACTTTTTTGAAATTCATTTCACAAACCTTTCTGGTTTTTTAAATATTTTTTCCAGTTTGAAATTTCAAAGTTTCCTGCCAAAGGGAAAATCTGAGTTGTTGTTTTTAACAGCTCTAGAGCTAAGTATTATGAGAATCTGATATGAATTTTTCCCCTTCTCTTCCTCCTATGCTGGAGCACATAGCTAAAGTACTTGTTTCCAAACACACAACTGCTCCATCCTTTCCCCCAGCAGCATGCACTCTCTAATCCGTCACTCCCAAATCCCTAGAATAGAAGATATTCCTTTTGAAAACAAGATATATTTTCCCACAACATTATAAAAAGAGACCTCTCCCCACACCTAATCCCAACAAGTGTTACTCATCACATAATTAACTGCTTATGAGGCAAAGGAAAATCTATACCTATATATTCTTTTAACTCTTGAACAAGGAGAAAAGCCCCAGTGGCTATTAGGATTTATGGATAGGAGGAGTGTGACTTGCCCAGCAGGTATGGGACATGTTTGGTTAAAGAAAGAACTATGCTAGATCTTTGCCCAAAATGTGTATTGAATTTCTGAGATTCTCAAAAAAGTTTGGATAAAAGTCTTTGGGCCATACCATCCACAGTGCAGTAAAGAATACATGGTAGCAAGTCAGGAAACACTTGCAGTTTCATATAGATGATTGTTACCTTTTATCTCCTATAGAAAAGGCAATGGCATTGACCCTCCAAATGTCCAGATGGCCCAACCTGTGTGATGAAAGAACATAGTGGCCTGGGGTAGTGGGTTTGGAGGCCTAGTGCTTTCTTGCTCTTTTCAGGGCCTATCCTATGGCAGTATGGCTCCTTGTTGATACTGTGCTATGCTCCCTTAGTCTCCTTCTCAGAGCCCACTCCAAACACCTCCCCTCAGTGGGGTTTTACTCTGCAGAAAAGGAAGCAACATAAAATGTATATATAACTTATTCTGAAAACACCCATGGGATGACGGCCTCAGAGTATGTCCAACCCCTGACACTTCCCACCAGCTACGTCAAATCTGCAGCCTTCTGATGTACCTGGTGTGAATTGATTTGAAAGAAGGGTGGTGCATGCCACAGAACTGCTTATCCTCCCCTTGTGAGACCCTATCCCAGATTTACTCCTGTACTGCAACAGAACTAGAAGGAAACAACAGGGAATTTGATTTTAAGCATGAGCTTCTGAATTTTCTTGTTTTGGTCATTAATGGACACCAGAAAACTTTCCTGTATGATTTGGAGCATTGGATATCCTGCTAAAGGAGGAAACAAACATCTGGATTGTGTCTGCTTATCCAAATGAAACCAAACATACTGTGGGCCCCTAGTGCTGATTATCATCTGCATGCTAATTAAAGAAATTGGGGAGTATCCTTTTTTTCCCATCTACTTTAACAGGCTTGTCTCGTTAAACAGCTTTGATATAGGAGGATATAGATGAAAAAACATGGGTGGCATATGAAATGCCAGCTGTGGGAAGCTAGCCCCCAGCCCCACCCCTTCTTCCCAAGGCCCTGCCCCTCCTGCACCCCCCTGCTGGAGCCCAGAGCCCCCTTACTGTGGCCACTGGCCACTGGCCCCTGCCCCAGGCTAGCCTCCCAACCCCGGAGCACTGGGAGGGCAGGCAGCACGGTCCCAGCGCCCTCAGCCCTAGAGCACTGAAAGAATGGGCAGCATGGTCTCAGCCCCTCCAGCCCTGGAGTGCAAGGCAGGTAGCACGGCCCCAGCCCCAGAGTGGCAGGCTGAGCAGGGGCCACCGCACAGGGGGAGCCACAGAGTGGAAGCAGGAGGGGGAGGTGGAGTGTGGGCAGGGCCATGCCTGGCTGTTTGGGGATACCTGCTGCCTATGTGAAGAAGAATGTAAAGAGTAGAATTAATAATTTTGTCCAACAAAATAAAGTGATAGAGAGGAGATACTTGGTATATTGTCCAACAGCGATCATTGTAAAGATCAACAACAATTTATGCCTTTGGTTTTGCTTCCTAAAGGAAGCTTTACGTACACTAAGATACACAGAACTTCAGAGTTTTATAATTGGACAGCTTTTACTGAAATCAATAAAAATCGCATTTTGGATAGATGAGCCAACACAGAAGGTCCTCGAGTCCTTAGATGTAGAAACTCTAAGCACAAAGCATTTTTCACTTTACTTTGATGTCCTGAACAGAGAGATGCTTTCTCCCCTCATGTGGAAGGAGAAGATTTTCCTGACACATTCTTGCAACAGTGAAAGAGTCAAAGTGACCAGCTGTGTTTGAGGTGGATGATTATTCTTGCTTGGCATCAAGGGGGGGTGGGGGGAGTTTTGACAAAGACAATACCTGGAAAGAAGAATGGTCAGCTGAATTTTTAGACATTTTCCATAACCCTGTTTGGATTCATAGGGTTGGCACAAGTTACCAAAAAGAACACAAAGTAAAACACACACTGTGAAAGAATAAAATACCCAGTGGTTATGTAATGCTCCTTTTGTCTGTCAGGGAAGTATTCATGTGATCTTATTATAAATGTATGTGTGTGTCGGAACACTTGCTCGTAGTGAAAGAATCTCAAGTTTTTAATGGCCTGACACTGTTAAAATGGCTGCAGACAACAAGATGTATTGTCAAGGATGATGCCCTCTTATCAACAGCCTCACATTTTTTAGGAGGTCCATGTGAAGAAACCTTGAAGAAGAGGGTGTGAATTTTTTGTTGCTTAATTAAAGAATGGTATCGTGGGGTGGTAATCCTTGTTCATATTATATAATTTTCTATACAGCAAGCACTCACAATTTTCTGGTTCTTAGTAACAAATACAGTCACTTGTGCTTCTTATTTTATACAAAATATTTTTCTGAGCATGGCTCTGAAAATAGTACATGCAATTGATAACTGCATTTTCAGTTTGCTATGTGCCTTTTTATAGGCATATCATTGTCAAAGGGCCAAACCGTCATCTCCAGGAGACCTCAACTACGGAAGAACCATTGTGATTCTTCTTCATAGATGTAGAACTGGGTAAGGTATCTACAATTTCTCTACCCGCAGAAGCACTTGATCATGTATTGCAGCAGCAAGAGACCTCAGCCCCATGGTGCTAGGCACTGTGGAAACACAACAGAGACAGTTCCTTCCCCCAACTGCTGACAGTTTAAGCATTGCTCTGTGGTGGGTTCAAGCTACTGTAATGGTGCAGGGAGTATTGGGAGCAGTGTGGGGGCTTGGCCAGTTGACCTGCAACTACATGAATCCACTGGCCAATCTCCAGTCCTGCATCAGGGAGTTAATGGGTGCAGTGGCTCTAGAGGATAAGAACAGAATGGCTGTACTGCCACCCGGCAGGATTCTGATGCCTTGAGAACTGCAGAACTCCCTTGAGCAAAGCCTGTTGATTCCAATGAGTTACACAAGGAAACAGAGGTAAAAGAACTAAACATACTTTTAGATAAAATAACCAAGCTAGAATGAGATCAAATATCTGAAGAACTGGAATAAAATTACCAATTGTAGCCATTTAAAATACAGGCCTTAGCATTTGGGTCAGACACACAGATAGGAGGAGGATTCTGATAGGTGGTGAAGGATTCTCACGACCTTTCTGGAGTCACTCAACTCATCTCACAAAGAAAACATCTGACAAGTGATTTTTGCTCTAGATTTAGATACAGCAAGGCTAAAGGTTCTAACCTTTATCACTAATTTAACAAATATAAACATATATTGTGTGTATATAGATAGGTAGATTGTAGATTACAAGCTTGGGCCTCACTATATCTAAATCTAGAGAAAAAAATCACTTGTGAGATGTTTTCTTTGTGAGATGAGTTGACCCACTTGAGTTGACCCAGAGCCTCAGCTGCTGTAAATTGTCATAGTTCTATTGAAGTCAATTTCTTTTCATCTTTACCTCAGCCTCACCAACTCAAATCAAGTACAGTAGGACAGACCCTCAGATCTTAAACAGTTTACGCTGCTGAGAATCTGCCCCACTGCACTCACTTTAAATTGGCCCAGATTAAGCTAAATCAGCAGCATCACGTAATTCCTTTTCTGATTTGCAACCTTTGTTTTTCCTTTCCTTAAAAAAACAAACAAACACAGACAAAAAAACCAGAACCCTCCACCCCCCTTTCCCCCCCACACAGACACTCTCTCTACCCTCATGTGGGTAAATTCAAGTTAAGGTATTTGAAAAGTTTTTATGGCTTTATTTTTAACTGCCTGCATGTCTGGCCTTGAACAGAGGCTATCTGGAGTGCAGTGGTAGATGAGTGATGTTATTAAGGACAGTGGATGCTTTGTCCTGAAATGAAAAGTGTATCAGTGTTGAGACTGAACAGACCATGTTTTGGGGAATAATACAAAGAATAAAGCTTAAAGCCGTGTTGCTTGAGAGATGACTTGTGCAGCACAACATTTTACCAGAGATGCCAAGGCACTCACTGTTCACAGCAATTTTATGCTTTCTTCTCAGCCTCTCCTCTCAGTCTCTCCGGAAAGGCCCGATGACAGGGAAACTTGGGTAATGAGTTAGCTGACTTAAGCAGGTTTCTCGGAAAGGAAAAAATGGCTTTTCTGGAAGAAAATATAATGGATACCAGTGTAGGATAGGATTGAATTTCAACATAGGTTTGTTCTATTGCATAGCCTGGTACTATAAAGTTGATATCTAAGGCACACTGTGCTGATGAAATACCAGCTCAGGATTGAAACTAAAGATATACATCAGTTATGTGCCATGTACATTGGATGCCCTTAAAAAGTTTCTTTTTAGTAGTTCGCTGTTGGTGTGAGCCAATATTCCTCATACTTAGACTGGAAATACCACTGGTACTATTAATATCTTTATCTATTTATAAAAAGATAAAATGAAAAGTTTTTAAGGGGATTGTGACAGAGTGGGCATTCCTCGCCTTAGGCCGAGATATGGTTAACCCCACATAATGGGCAGCGGAAGTCCCGCACCTCAGACAATGCTGAGCATGTTCCAACTGCTGCCTCAGTATAAAAGGGAGCAGCCCAGCTCATTCTAGGCTTACCACTGGGAAGGAAGGATGTTCAGTGGAGGCTCTAGTCCAGAAGCTGCTTCAGTCCCTGACTGCAGGAACCAGAGTTCCTAAGGCCCCGACAGGAGAACGGTTGCCTACAGCCAGCCTACAGGAGTCTGAGCTCCCCAGCGCAGGTAGCTCGTTGAGACTCTGAGACTCCGACAACAAACAGACCCCAGCTTCAAGACTCACAGTAGGAAGTGGCCCAGAGAGGCGGGATGAATGGTATCTCCCACCTGAAGAAAGTCAGCGTGTTGCAGTAGGATCCCCATTGACTGGGTGATGACCACACTCACTGCCGACAGGGCCCTGGGCCAGGACCCGGTGGAGGGGCAGGGCCTGGGTCTCTGTGGACTCTGGCCACTAGGCTGTACAACCCCGAACCCAAGGGCAGCTGTACTGATTCCAGCCACTAGGCCACATGGCCCTTTGCCTGGGGGCAACCATCTTGACCCTGACCACTGAGCCATGCTGCCTTCAGCCTAAGGATCGTCTGATAGACAGTAGTTGACAAGCCCACAGGTAAAAGAAAAGGAGTGGGCACTTGACCAAAAGAGCCAATGGAAGATAGAACTTTTTAAATTTGGGAAAGACACTTTTCTCTTTGTCTGTTGCTCTCTGGGCTGAAGAGGCAGGACAGCAGGAATGCTGTGTAAAGTTTGAACCAGATATGAAAATCATCAGATCATATCTAGAACTACTTTTAACAACCCAAAGGTGTAAGTAGATCAGAATGTTTAGCTAGACGCGATCAAGTTTATTTTTGTTGAAGGCTTGTGGATCTTCTGTGTGCTAACCCCAGATGCTTTTGTTTGCTTGTAACCTTTAAGATGAACCCCCAAGAAAGCTATTTTGGGTGCCTAATTTTTGGAATTGCTCTTTTAAAATCTAGCAAAAGCCTAAGTTATACATGTATTTTCTTTCTTTCTGTTTTTAATAAAATTTACCTTTTTTAAGACCAGGATTGGATTTTTGGTGTCCTGTGAGGTTTGTGCATATGTTGTTTAATTGGCTGGTGGCCACAGCTAATTTCCTTTGTTTTTCTTTCTCAGCTCTTCCCCGGAGAGGGGTGAAGGGGCTTGAGGGTACCCCACAGGGAGTAATTCCCAAGTGCTCCTTCCTGGGTCGAAGGGGTTTTTTTGCATTCTGGTGGTGGCAGCGTTTACCAAGCCAAGTTCAGAGAAAAGCTCTAACCTTGGGAGTTTAATACAAGTCTGGAGTGGCAAGTATTAATTTTTAGAATCTTTGCGGGCTCCCACTTTCTGCACTTGGAGTGACAGAGTGGGGATTCAGAGTTGACACCTTGGGAAGTCACTTAATCTTGGGGGGTGAAGTCAAGGTCTCATTGAAGTAAATGGGAGCTTTGTTATTGACCTTCATGGGACAAGAATTTCCTCTTGTGTCTCAGTTGCCCATCTGCAATATGGGGGTTAATTTCTTCAACTCTTTGACTATTTTGTCAATTTAGATTGTTTGGGAAGGAATGGTCTCTGACTATGTGGTTGTATAGTAACTGTCACAATTGGTTCCTACTCTCAGCTGGGGCTACAGGAATAAAAATAATATATTGAAATTAAAAAGTGGTTGTGGGGAGAGGGATCATGTGGAGGAGCTTTAACATTTAGGGTCCGATTCTTCCCCCATTGATCCCACTGAGTAGTACTCAGTGAGTAGGATCATGGAATTCAGTGGGATTACTTGAGAAGTAATGTATATGGCAGAACTGGATGCTTTGGGGGCCAGATCAACAAAGGATTTTGATGCCTAAATATGCAGGTACGTGCCTAGTGGGATTTACAAAAGCACTTAATCAGGTTAGGTACCTAATTCCCATTTAAATAATTTTAGAGTAGATTTTCAGCATTGTGTGGACTTTACTGTAAAAAATCTCAGAATTGTTAGAACTTGCATAAAATATTTCTCAACTGCTTTAGGAAGACAATGTTTAGGATGCTTGGATCACTTTCTAATGCTTTAGTAGCAAAGGATGATTGAACGGATCTAAATTCTTCAGGCCAGATTCTCACCTGGTGTAAGTCACTATGGCTCTGATTTCTGTGGAGTTACCGCAATTTACCCCAGCTGAGGAACTGGTCCTTCTCAGTTAGTATTTTACTTCTATTACTTTCTTTTTGACAGTTAAAGACACAGGAAAGTTTTAACCAAAATATGCCAGAAAGGGAGAGATTTGTTTCTTGGTCAGAAAATGTAGCCATTTTCTAAAGTTGCCCAGTCTACTCAGTACAAATGGTAGAAATTTGATTCTTTTGAAGACAACTTTTTCCCAAACTACAGAAAATACAGATATTTTCTCCTGCAAAATTGAGACATTTTGGAAGGCAATAATGTATAATAATAGTGATGCAAAAACATTTTCAGATTAATTTATCCTGTCCTCTAAGATAAAAAGGAAAAGACACCAGATTCTTGGCAGGAAATTCCTTTTTCTGAATTTTTAACTGTTTAATTTCCTTAAAGTAATTTTTATTGATTGGCCAAGATAGACACTGGATCATAGAATATCAGGTTTGGAAGGGACCTCAGGAGGTCATCTAGTCCAACTCCCTGCTCAAAGCAGGACCAATATCCAATTTCTGCCCAAGATCCCCTAAATGGCCCCCTTAAGGATTGAACTCACAACCCTGGGTTTAGCAGGCCAATGCTCAAACCACTGAGCTATCCCTCCCCCGATCATTACATCAGTTGTTTCAGGGGAAAAAATTGATTATGAAATCTTCAAACATGACATCTACCACAATCTCTCTACCATCAAGAGGATAGCTATACAGTCCCTGAAATCCAACCACAAGATAGAGATCAAACCTGCAGACATAGGGACCGCTGTCTTAGTACGTAATCATGATGACTTCATCAATGAGTCCAACAGACAACCCTCTCACACAACCTACTATAAAGAACTCAAGGAAGACCTCACACCACAGTTCAACAGGAATTTAAGTATACCATCAAATACTTCCCCAAACAAGTCCAAGAAAAACTCTATAACCTCACCCCCCACAAACCCACCCATGGACCTTCTATGTGCTTTCCAAGACACACAAATAAGGGAACCCATGAAGCCCCATCATATCTTGCCAAAGCATTCTTATTGAAGGAATAGAAACCATCTTTAAATCACTCACCACTACAGCTGTTAAGCAACTAAAAAAATTAATCGTGATTAGTAACGCAATTAAAAAAATTGATTAATCCCACTGTTAAACATTAATAAAATGCCATTTATTTAAATATTTTTGTGTATTTTCTACATTTTCAAATATATTGATTTCAGTTACAACACAGATTACAACGTGTACAGTGCTCACTTTGTATTTATTTTTGATTACAAGTACTTGCACTGTAAAAAAACAAAAGACATAGTATTTTTCAATTCACCTAATACAGGTACTGGAGTGCAATCTCTTTATTATGAAAGGTGAACTTACAAATGTAGAATTATGTACAAAAAACCTGCATTAAAAATAAAACAATGTAAAATTTTAGCACTTACAAGTCCACTCAGTACTACTTTTTGTTCAGCCAAATCACTCACACAGACAAGTTTGTTTACATTTGCAGGACATAATGTTGCCCGCTTCTTGTTTACAATGTCACCTGAAAGTGAGAAGAGGCGTTTTCATGGCACTGTTGTAGCCGACATCACAAGATATTTACATGCCAGATGCAGTAAAGATTTATATGTCATTTCATGCTTCAACCACCATTCCAGGGGCTATTGTCATTATCTGAGTCAGATGGCACCAGCAGAAGGTTGATTTTCTTTTTTGGTGGTTTGGATTCTGGAGTTTCCACATCGGAGTGTTGCTCTTTTAAGACTTCTGAAAGCATTCTCCACACCTCATCCCTCTCTGATTTTGGAAGGCACTTCAGATTCTTAAACCTTGGATCAAGTTCTGTAGTTATCTTTAGAAATCTCACATTGGTACCTTTTTTGGATTTTGTCAGATCTGCAGTGAAAGTGTTCTTAAAATGAACAACATGTGCTGGGTCATCATCCAAGACTGCTATAACATGAAATATATGGCAGAATGTGGGTAAAACACATAGCAGGAGACATACAATTCTCCCCCAAGGAGTTCAGTCACAAATTTATGTAACGCATTTTTTTTAACGAACGTCATCAGCATGGCAGCATGTCCTTCAGAATGGTGGCCAAAGCATGAAGGGGCATACGAATGTTTAGTATATCTGGCACGTAACTACCTTGCAATACCAGGTACAAAAGTTCCATGAAAATGCCTGTTCTCATTTTCTGGTGATATGGTAAATAAGAAGAGGGCAGCATTATCTCCTATAAATGTAAATAAACTTGTTTGTCTTAGTGATTGGCTGAACAAGAAATAGGACTGAGTAGACTTCTATGCCTTCTATGATGAGGTAACTGGCTCTGTGGATGAGGGGAAAGCAGTGGATGTGTTATTCCTCGACTTTAGCAAAGCTTTTGATATGATCTCCCACAGTATTCTTGCCAGCAAGTTAAATAAGTGTGGGCTGGATGAATGGACTATAAGGTGGATAGAAAGCTGGCTAGATCATCAGGCTCAACGGATAGTGATCAATGACTCCATGTCTAGTTGGCAGCCAGTATCAAGTGGAGTGCCCCAAGGGTCGGTCCTGGGGCTGGTTTTGTTCAATATCTTCATTAATAATCTGGAGAATGGTGTGGATTGCACCCACAGCAAGTTTGCATATGACACTAAACTGGGAGGAGGGTAGGGATAGGATACGGAGGGACCTAAACAAATTAGAGGATTGGGCCAAAAGAAATCTGATGAGGTTCAATAAGGACAAGTGCAGACTCCTGCACTTAGGACGGAAGAATCCCATGCACCGCTACAGACTAGGGACCGAGTGGCTAGGCAGCAGTTCTTCAGAAAAGGACCTAGGGGTTACAGTGGACAAGAAACTGGATATGAGTCAACAGTGTGCCTTGTTGCCAAGAAAGCTAATGGCATTTTGGGCTGTATAAGTAGGACCATTGCCAGCAGATCAAGGGACGTGATCATTCCCCTCCATTTGGCATTGGTAAGGCCTCATCTGGAGTAGTGTGTCCACACTACAAGAAGGATGTGGAAACATTAGAAAGCATCCAGCGGAGGGCAACAAAAATTTATTAGGGGGCGAGAGCACATGATTTATGAGGAGAGGCTGAGGGAACTGGGATTATTTAGTCTGCGGCAGAGAAGAATGAGGGGGGATTTGATAGCTGCTTTCAACTACCTGAAAGGGGGTTCCAAAGTGGCTGGATCCAGACTGTTCTCAGTGGTAGCAGATGACAAAACAAGGAGTAATGATCTCAAGTTGCAGTGGGGGAGGTTTAGGTTGGATATTAGGAAAAACTTTTTTACTAGGAGGGTGGTGAAACACTGGACTGAGTTACCTATGGAGGTGGTGGAATCTTCTTCCTTAGAGGTTTTTAAGGTCATGCTTGACAAAGCCCTCTCTGGGATGATTTAGTTGGGGAATGGTCCTGCTTTGAGCAGGGGGTTGGACTAGATGACCTCCTGAGGTCCCTTCCAGCCCTGATATTCTATGACTTGTAGGCTCTGAAGTTTTACATAGTTTTGTTTTTGAGTGCAATTATGTAACAAAAAAAATCTACATTTGTAAACTGCACTTTCACAACAAAGAGATTGCACTACACTACTTGTATGAGGTGAATTGAAAAATACTATTTCTTTTGTTTATCATGTTTACAGTACAAATATTTGTAATAAAAATAGTACACACTTTGATTTAAATTATGACACAGAGTACGATATATATGAAAATGTAGAAAAACATCGAAAATATTTAAAAAATGTCAATTGGTATTGTTCAACTGTGCGATTAAAACTGTGATGAATCACAATTAATTTTTTAATTGTTATTACTTTTTTGAGTTAGTCATGTGAGTTAACTGATTAATCAACAGCTCTACTTACCACAAAAAGGGCCAACTTCCTGCAAAATACTGATTTCCTCCAGAAACTCCACAACATTAACAACTTCCCTCAGAACAGCAATCTTGCTATCATGGATGTCACCTTCCTGTACTCTAGTGTCCCTCACTGGGAAGGCATCACTGCTTTCCTCAAACACATTCAAGATAATTCACAGCACTCAGAAATCCACCCAAAACACATTGCCAAACTCATTCATTTCATCCTGACCCACAACAACTTCACATTTAACAACAAACAATTTGTCAAAACCATAGGAACAGCCAGGGGTTCTAGGATGGCTCCCCAAAATGCCAACTGCTTCATTGGTCACCTCAAGGCAGATTTTATGGAAAAATGCACCACAAAGCAATGACATACCTAATATACAATTATATTTTCATCCTCTGGATAGAAGAGATTTTTAGATTTTTACAACAACTTCAACCACAACCATCAAACTCTCTCTAGAACACTCCCACACCAGCATAAACTTCCTGGACACAATGTTTAACTTAAACTATGGAACCCTACAAACAACTATATATGAGAAACCCACGAATCATCACACTTACCGCCACAGACCAGAAACCACCCCAGGCACACCAAACAAATCTGTTATCTACAGCCCTGCACTCAGATACCAAAGACTTTGTTCTATGAGGAAGTCCAGGTTACACAGCTAACACACTTAAAACTGCCTTCACTAAACAAGGACACTCCAGAGAAGTAGATCACATCATGGAAAGGGCCACCCAAATACCCCAGAAGAACCTGCTTCAATACAGGAAAAAGAAACTCACTGACTGAACACCACTTACTTCTCACCTACCACCTCACACTGGAATGTTGTATCATCAAATATATACAACACGTATTTGATGGGGACCATATCCTGAAAGAAATCTTTCATGAACCCTCTCTTCTAGCCTTCAACCAACCCTCTGTCCTCCCCAAGCTCATCACCAGAAGCAAACTCCTCAGACCAATTCAAAGCAGCACTAAATCCTACCAGAACAGATGCAAAACCTGCAGACATATCTCCACTGCTATGATGAACAATACTCCATACAAAGCTCCTTGCAAGATTCAAGGGGCCTACACATGCTTATCCCAACATATGGCGTACCTCCGGTGCATCAAATGCCCCAATAACTATGTGGATGAAACAAGATTATCAGTATGCTCTCAAATGAATCCCCACATGAAAAAATGGTAAGAGAAAAACACCGTATCACCCAAGGGTGAACACTTTTCGCAAAGTGATCACTCCATCTGATCTTTCAGTACTTGTTTTCAAGGGAAACCTGCACAATCCCTTTAAAAGGCAAGCCTGGGGACTTAAATTCATAGTTTTGCTAGACAAAGTTTTAACAGGGACATTGGTTTTATGACTCATTACAACACCACGCTGCCTACTATGCACAGGGGAACTATGCAAAAACGAGGAGGTTAATTAAACGGAAATTAAAAGGTACAGAAATAAAAAGGTACAATGACTAGAGTGAAATCCCTGCAAGCTGGATGGACACTTTACAAAGACACCATAATAGAGGCAGTGGTGAGCTGGAGCTGGTTCGCACCAGTTCTAAAAGGGCTTCTAAATTTAACAACCAGCCAAAAGTGGAGCCTTAGGCACCGACTCCGTGGGTGCTCTGGGGCTGGAGCACCCACGGGGAAAATTTGATGGGTGCAGAGCACGCACCGGCAGCTCCCTGCACCCAGCCCCAGCTCACTTCCACTCCGCCTCCTCCCCTGAACGCGCCGCCCCGCTCTGCTTCTCTGCCCCCCCCCCCGGCTTCCCGTGAATCAGCTGTTCGCGCAGGAAACCTGGCATTAGAAAAGGTTCAGAGAAGGACAACTAAAATGATAAGGTATTTGGAACAGGTCCCATATGAGGAGAGATTAAAGAGGCTAGGACTTTTCAGCTTGGAAAAGAGGAGACTAAGGGGGAATATGATAGTGTATATAAAAACATGAGTGGTATGGAGAAAGTGAATGAGGAAAAGTTATTTACTTGTTCCCATAATATAAGAACTAGGGGCAACCAAATGAAATTAATGGGCAGCAGGTTTAAAACAAATAAAATTAAGTTCTTCTTCACACAGTGCACAGTCAACCTGTGGAACTCCTTGCCTGAGGAGGTTGTGAAGGTGAGGACTATAACAGGGTTTAAAAGAGAACTAGATAAATTCATGGAAGTTAAGTCCATTAAAGGCTATTAGCCAGGATGGGTAAGGAATGGTGTCTCTAGCCTCTGTTTGTCAGAGGGTGGAGATGGATGCCAGGAGAGAGATCACTTGATCATTACCTGTTAGGTTCACTCCTTCTGGGGCACCTGGCATTGGCCACTGTTGGCAGACAGGATACTGGGCTGGATGGACCTTTGGTCTGACCCAGTATGGCCATTCTTATGTTCTTATTTACTACCCTTAATTGTCTGCTTCAGATCCTTTATGTATAACAAACTAATCTGATTGCCCACTTCATTTCAAGAGATTGCCTCCAACATACGTTACCCCTTCTGCTTAACAATCTTTCCCAATTTCTATTTAGCTCAGACAGTCTGCTTCCATCCCTAGACTTAAAAGTATTACCTGACCTACTTTGTCTTGCTCATTTAAAAACAATATATAAGAGTAAGACATTTATTTGGTTTGTCAGTCTATCTTGGGAAGTTCACTGAAGAAATATTTTTCACTCTTCTCCATAAAAATGTATATTATCTATTTTCTCCTTGAAACTTTGACCTCCGCCCACTACTGTGACCTCAATAGATTCTCATCCTACTTTGTAAAGATGCTGGTGGTTGTTTTTAATCTTTGGCTCTAGTCCACACATCTGTCACTTTGAAGTCAAGCTACTATAATGTGCTGTACGTAGGACTTTACCTTCAGACCATTTAGAGCTGAAACAAGCCTAGAATGCAGAGCTTCCAGCTGTCAGTGGTGTTGCCAATTCTCATAATTTTATCATGAGCCATGTGATATTTGGTATTTTTTCCCTTCTAGCTCCTGGAATCAAGAGGTTTCATGAGACTCTCAGCTCTCTTTTGTTTTAAAGTAAGTTTCCATCCTTCATGGTTTTGGAAAAAAAGCTTCTAAACATGACATGAGTGCACCTGTAGGCTCTGAAACCAGAAGGAAAATAAAAAACTGCTGTGATGGGGTTCACGTACCTCTAGTGAGTGACCCCTGGTTAAGTGTGTGCGTCTCTGCACTTTCTCTCGCTGTAGACCTCCTTGGGTTTAGATCCTTAGTTAGTCCTGTAGTTTATCAATGGACTTGGCCCTGGCATCAAGCTGTACTCCAGGACTTCTCTCCTGAAGGCAATGTCCTCGCCCTCTTTGGGCCTTTCAGGCCCCAGCTCTCTTGGTGGGCCACTAAAAGGTTCAGTTCCCCTTCTGGGATGCCTCAAAGTCCAGACCACTTCCCCAGTGGCTAATGAGGAGCACACTACTCCAGGGACCCTGTAAATAGCAGCCATGACCCTTTATCTAAGCCACACTGCTGCTCTGATTCCCAGGGCCACTTCCGCACAGCCCAGCAACCTTCTTCACCCTTACCTCAGGGCTTTGTCCTCATGGATAGAGCCTTGCAAATCTGTGGGTATCCGCTTTATATCCACGGACCATTTTTGTGGATAGCAGCTCAGAAGCGGATGCACATTTTGTTTCCATGCAGGGCTCTGCAGCACAGATTCACCAGAACAGAGCGGCTAGGGTAACCAGACATCCCGATATTTGAGGCTTTTTCTTATATAAAAGCCTATTATCCCCCACCCCGTGTACCAATTTTTCATACTTGCTGTCTAGTCATCCTAAGAGCGGCTGTCATCCAGCCTGCAGGCTCCAGCTCAGCTCTCTGAATCATGCAGCTAGCCTGCTGGGCATTCTGGGAGTTGTAGTCCCCAGGTTGCTTGGACAGTGGAGGTAAACTATATCTCCCAGAAGGGAGTGAGCCAAGCCCCATTTTGAAAGAGCTGTGGTGTTGTAATTTAAACTAGGGGGTTGGCAAGGGCCTGTGCTATGAAGAGAGAATAGTTATTGCCACTCTCTGCCTGGGCCAGGTCTGCATGCCCCCCGCAGCTGCATAGGCATCTCCGAGCTCTCCCCCGCTCTGGAAGGGAGGCACTGCCCAGGATTGTAGTCTTCCTACCCAGATCACAGAACAAGGTATGGTGGAGGCAGAGCAGGCACTGGGGAAGGAGGTCTCTGGGGAGAAGTGAGGGCGGTTGGGGAATTGGGTCGGGGAGAGCCGCACAGGCAGCTATGGAGAGCCACCATGGAGGCATGGACCTCCACCTGCCCTCAGCCATGCGGAGAGTCTTGGGGGTGGGAACATGGGCCAGGAGCTGCTTTCAGCCCCACCCTACCCCACACTGTGGGCAGGTGGAGGGTCCACCACAGTTCCCCACAGCTGCCCTAGCTCCTTGGCTGGGCTCCATACTGGCCTGGGAGGAGGGGTTGTCAAGGTTCCTTCCCCATTCTGAACTCTAGGGTACAGATGTGGGGACGTGCATGAAATACCCCCAAGCTTATTCTTACCAGCTTAGGTTAAAAACTTCCTCAAGGTAGAAACTGTGCCTTGTCCTTTAACCTTATGCTGCCACCACCAAGCGTGATAAACAAAGAACAGGGAAAGAGCCCACTTGGAGACATCTTCCCCCCAAAATATCCCCCCAAACCCTACACCCCCTTTCCTGGGGAAGGCTTGATAAAAATCGTCACCAATTTGCATAGGTGAACACAGACCCAAACCCTTGGATCTTAAGAACAATGAAAAAGCAATCAGGATCTTAAAAGAAGAATTTTAATTAAAGAAAAAGTAAAAGAATCACCTCTGTAAAATCAGGATGGTAAATACCTTACAGGGTAATCAGATTCAAAACATAGAGAATCCCTCTAGGCAAAATCTTAAGTTACAAAAAGACACAAAACACAGGAATATACATTCCATTCAGCACAACTTATTTTACCAGCCATTTAACAAAAGAAAATCTAATGCATTTTGAGCGAGATTACTTACTAACATAACAGAAGTTCTGAAGAACATTCCCGACCTGGTCCCGGCAAAAGCATCATACAGACCAACAGACCCTTTGTTCCCCCCCTCCAGCTTTGTAGGTATCTTGTCTCATTGGTCATTTTGGTCAGGTGCCAGCGAAGTTATCTTAGCTTCTTAACCCTTTACAGGTGAAGGGGTTTTGCCTCTGGCCAGGAGGGATTTTATAGTTCTGTATACAGAAAGGTAGTTACCCTTCCCTTTATAATTATGACAGGGATGGTGGGTCCTCGGGGG
Source organism: Dermochelys coriacea (assembly GCF_009764565.3). Classification (NCBI taxonomy): domain Eukaryota; kingdom Metazoa; phylum Chordata; order Testudines; family Dermochelyidae; genus Dermochelys; species Dermochelys coriacea. The sequence goes on from NC_050070.1 coordinate 184,191,854, forward strand.
AGAAAAGAGGGGAAGGGGGCAGGGTCAGTGCCACTTAAAAGGGGACAGGCCAGGTTCCCCACTTTCCAAAAGTGGGAGGGCCCTGCACCTCTGGTTCCAGCATCACTGTTACCGCTACTATGCAGTGACCTCTTGGAGTTGTTTAGAGGCCTGCAAATCCATGGATATCCGCATCCGCAAACAATTTTTGCAGATCGCGAGTCAGATGCGGATACACAGTTTTGTATCCATGCAGGGCCATACTAATGGAGTCCCAGCAACCAGCCCAGGGCTTCTTCTCGCTCCCTCCAGCTTCTGCCAGCACTGCTCTGTCCAAGGTCCTGGCAGCCAGGCACACTGTCTACACTCCTCTAGCTCCTGCAAGGAACTGCTCTCATTCTGGCCCAGCAGCTGTTCTTATACTAGCCTGCTGGGCTCCAACAGGCTGTGTCCCACACACCCATTCTAGGCAGCTTAGAGGACCCTCTCCACGGCCCTTTTCTGGGGGCAAGGTGTGGCGGGGCCATGAGGCCTCCAGCAAGGGTCCTCAGAGAGTTTGGTACAGCCAGTCACAAACCCTAGTATGTATTATTTTTTTAAAATCTGATCATTTTAAAGCCAGTCGCATGGATTCTTATTAATGATATTTGGATGCTTGGGAGGCTTGAAACTCTGGGGCTGCAAACAACCAGCAAGTGCTTTGTAGACCACAGTCTGGGAAACTGTCTACTGACCTACACATAAACATAAATAAATGCATTTTTAGCAAAAGAAAACTAAAACACATATTTTGAAAAATGGCCAACTGGGAGCCTGATACTAGTAAGTGCTACCCTCTCTTCTGAAAAGTGCTGAGTGCCCTCAGCACCCACTGAAACCAGTTTACATTTACTGGATTGTTTCCAGAAGCTAATTTCTGGTGACAAACATTAGCAGAACATCAGAAACAACCATTCTGAGCTATTTCCATCTTGGAAAATTATAACAAGAACTTGGAGCTTTTCAGAATTAGAAATTACAGGGCAATAGTATGCCATTAGTTTTTAGTAGCTCTCCTAATTGCAACCAGTGCTTCAGGATGTGCAAGACTGTGGACCCACTGGGCACATGCTGCATGCTATTCTCTCTGCAAGAGAAGGATGTTGGTTCCTCTGTGTTCAAGACTTCCTGAAGCCCTTCCTTGGGTTGAGCAATTTAGTCCTGGAGGACTGAGGCATGAGATGGCTACAATAAAATAAGCTTTCTAGGAAAAACTGGGAACACAGGATGCACTGAGATGGAGTGGCCTTCTACTGAGCAAGAAGGGGAGGGACCACTCTCTGAATACAAGTGGGCAGAGCTAGAGCATCCTCACCCCTCCCACTGGAAGGGACAGGATGTATAAATCTCTGGTCCTGGAGCTCAGTTGGACTGCAGCTGCTGAAAGTGATAAATACTTCCTGCCTGAACCTGAGCTTGAAGACTGCAGTCAGCGTGTTGTGGCTGGATTCCCCAGTGGTGAAATACTCTGCCACCCTTAGGGCCCTGTGTTGGGGCCCGGTGGAGTCAGGTGGGACCATGTTCCCCACCCGTGGGATGGCAGCCTCCCCTCTCTAGGCCAAGAGGCCTGTGTTTGTCAGCCATCTGCTGGAGCTAGGATGCCAGACCCCTGTGCTGCTCTGCCCTGACTGTAGGCCAGAGCCATAAACGGTTTGCTGCCCTGCCCTGACTGAGGGCCTGGGCTCATGGACCTTGACAGCCCTGCCCTGACTGTAGACCAGGGTCTTAAACTGTTTGCAGCCCTGTCCTGATGGAAGGCCTGGTGCCCAGAGATTCATTTGCAGCTCTGCCTGGACTGCAGGCTGGAGCCATTGCCTGTGCAGTGCTCTGCTAATTCTCTGACTGTGGGGGATACTCAGTGATGTAGTGAGGTGGAGTGGTCTCCCACTGACCCAGAATGGGAGGGACCATTGCTAACCCACAATTGGACAGGATTTGCAAACCAGTGTTTAGTTCTACTTAAAAACTGATGGTGTGATGAAGTTCAGAGACTCCTGTTGGGTTTGTATGGTTGGTTTAAAGGGAAACTTAGAACACGTGCTGAATGATTTTTTAAAATATTAATAGGCATTGCCGAAAACAACGAACACTCTCCAATAAAAACCTCTAAATTGATCATATGACTTTCCAATCCAAAATCATAGCTCTGGCTTCTTGGACCTGAAAACCTACTTCACCATAGGAGCAGCATGACTTTTCACACTACATTTGTTAATAAGGTCTTTTTCTTACTGAAAATACTGGTCCTTTCCCATACTATTGAGGAAAATATCCTTATGCTAATGTATTTGTGCTTATAGGCCTTTCTAGCAAAATTATGTTCATTGCCCCCACCTTAATTCTACTGATGTCAGTAGGACTGGTTCTGATCTCACTATTTAATGTAGTAGAAAGAAAAGGAGTACTTGGAATGCATCCGATGAAGTGAGCTGTAGCTCACGAAAGCTTATGCTCTAATAAATTTGTTAGTCTCTAAGGTGCCACAAGTACTCCTTTTCTTTTTGTGAATACAGACTAACACGGCTGCTACTCTGAAACCTGTAATGTAGTAGAGTTACTCTTGATTTTCACAAGTTTAAGTGAGATCAGAATTGGGCCCAAAGGAATTTTCCATTGACTCCAATGGAAATAAGATCATAAGCTTAGAGGCAGATCAATGAAGCTACACTGAATTACATCACTTGTGGCTCTTGTCCACCACGTCTAGTTTCCTAATGTTACATAAAAAGTAAAGTGTTCCATTGGTCAATCAAGAAAAAAAATATAACGATTTGGAACAGTTTTTTTCTTTTTTGCATATTAGCAAGAGAAAGAAATAGTGTACAGAAAAGGGTTCATGGCTTTTGTTGTAAAGCAGAGACTCATTTGTTGTTGTTTGTGCTGGAGCACAAAGCAGGGGGAAAGCTTGCAAAGAGAGGAAATTAAATTTCTCAGTAAATCTTTCTTTCTGACAAAATACACATTTCTGTAGAGGATTAGAAGGTGATAACATCAGTCTATTACCTCAGAAATTGAAGTAAAATGTTCTTCAAATGCTATCATATTTATTTCTTTGGAACGGAATCTGGTGATTTGGCATTATGGTCACTGAGTCTTGGTTCTTTCTTTTTATTGTGGTACTTTACTTAAATTCTAAAGTTTAGAGTACATGCTTTATGTAGTTCATTTTAACGTCATGAATTTGAATTTTACATGAGCCAAAGAAGATAATTCTACAACACATATGCTTTCTGATTAACTGTGTGTGAAATAGGTCAGTGAACTAAGTTTTAAAGAGTATTTTGAAAAACCTAAATTCATGTTTGCTTTATGATGCAGAGATTAATCTTTTCTTGCTAATATAACTTATGATAATCAGCGAAACTCCTTTGTTCTACAAGGTTATTGGCAGCTGTTTGAAATAGTTGCTATAGGATTTGGTAGTTTGATTTCAGTTTAGCTACTTTGTGAAGTAAGGATAAGAATCTAGTTCATGGTTAGGTAAAGGCTTTTGCCTAAATGGCCTTCCAAGTGCAAGCCAAGAAGATATTTTAGGACCAAGTCCTCCAAACTAGGTGTCTATGTTAGACATGCAAAATATATTTGCATTCAGGAATAAACAGTTAACAGTGCACACAAAACATATATCTGCATGTGTAAATGCCTATTGGTGTATAAACTACATGTTTTGCATGCACAAATACTTGTCTATGCACCCATGCATGGTTTGCATATCCAACTTTGGTACTTAAAAAAATTGGCCCTGAAATGCCAGTTTTGTTGCATTCTGATTTATCTGCTTTTTAAAGACTTATTCATAATATAGGTCCCAGGTGTTTTCATGATTACTTCTTGCCCTCTATTCCTTCTTGAGAGTTGTTATATGCTGGAATGGGTCTGCTTTCCATCATTAGTTCAGTTTGGACCAGGTGGAGGTCGGGACATTCCCTTTTCTTCTCTGTGCCTCTGCTTCCCCTTCTGTCAGGAACTGTGAACTTGAGTTCTCTCACTTGAGCCTGGGGCTAGTCAGCTCAGCTCTCAGGCCAGTTAATGAGCCCAGCTGGGCAGTGGCAGAATTGCCTGATGGACTGGATGCAAGGAGCCAACAGGTCTGCATTTAAGCTCAGCAGCTACTCAACACTTCTGCCTTGGCTGTGATCTCTTCTGTGCCTGTCTTGTTCCTAGCCTTGTTCCTTGTTCCTCTCCCATCTGTTCCAGCCCTGTGCTTTTGCCCAGCTTCTGGCTCTGGCTCTGGCTCTGGCTCCCAGTTCCTGTTCTCAGCTCTAACCATTTGTCTGGGCTCTTGTTCTAACCACTAGGCAAGACTGCCCCTCCCCAGTCCCTGACACCATCTATCTCTTGTCTGTCATGCCTGAGGATCTTCAGCTGTAAAACTCTTTCTCCAGGAGAAGATTCAATAGAATCCTTTGATTGCTGCCTTCAGAGCATGAGGCATGCCTCATGTGTTTAGGTGAGCTTATTCATGATCATTTGCTGCCTCCTTTCAATTCCCATCTTCTGTGTCAGGTAACTTTTTCATTGTCTGGGTGGTTTGCCTGTAGCTTCGGCATTTTGCTTATACCAGATCCTTTGGTTCTAGTTAGTTGTGTACTTGAGCTGTTTGTTCTTTCATTGTGACATGAAATTGTATATTGATTATTGTACATCATTTAGATTCTTATCAATAGTGCCTCTGAAATGTTTTAAATAACTACATCTAGATCTATCTGTGTTATATCCTGAATAAATCAACAAGTGAGGGTTCTTTTCCGCTCTGCACTGATCAGGCCTTAAATGGAACACTGTTGCATCCATTTTTCCTAAAAGACAGACCTTCAGTTCATAGGAAAGTAACTAAAATGATAAAAGGTTTGGGAAAACCTTTGAGAGACCTGAGCATATTCAATGCGAAGAAACTAAGTATGAGGAGAGACATAATTATACATAAAGACACAAAAGGATGTTACAAATAGAGCAGAAATCAATTATCCTCATTAGTCACAAGAACAGGTTTAGGCTGGAGTAGGAAAATATATGTTAAATATTATAACATTAACTATAAAAAAACAATTATGCAATGAAACAAGCTTCCACAGCAGACTGCAGTGTCACCATCAGTGGAGATATTTAAGGCTTGATTGAGAAACATACTGTATATTAGGGATGGTTTAGGAATAATGTGCCAGATTCAGATATGTTACATAATGTAAATCTGGAATTACTGGAGTCAGGACCCTGGAGAACCATTTATGGCTAATTAACTGATTTGCTGTGTGATTCTGGGCAAATCATTTCACCTCTCTGTGCTTATTTCTCCTCCCACATTTGCCTGTCTTGTCTATGCAGATTGTAATATATTTGGGGCAGGGATATTTGCTATGTGTTTGTACAGTTCCTAGCACAATGGGACTCTAATCTCAGTTGAGGCCAGTAGGCATTTCCATAATACAAATAATAATAAAAGCTTTAGTGTCACTAGAGTTTTTTCAAAACATACACCATATTAAATGAAATCAGAATCTGGCTTCTGATAAAATCTTACCACAATAACCCCAGATGACCTATTAAAGGTGTCTTCCAACTTGCAAGACTGATAGTTTGTATATGGAGGTTAGACACCATGATTTGCCTAACAAAAAAAAAAAGGACAACAAGTACCTGGACACTTGGCTACTCGTCACTGATTGTACTGAAAGAAGAAACTGGATTAGGAAACAGCACTCTGATAAATTGTCCCCATGACTCAAGTTTTATTGTGTTTTTTATATTGTTCCATTTCTTTTCTGATCCAAAAATCCTTTGAAGTCATTGGGAGTCTTTCTGTTCACTTCAATGGGCTTGAACTATGGCCATTAGTGTGTAGACTCTATTCATATAAACTTTTAAATTGCAAATTAGACACTTCACTAAACAAATATATAATCCAATTTGCACACACAGCTATTGTACAATGCAATTAATAAAAATCAACTAAGTATTGAAAAAAACACATACAGCTACTAAAAATAGTCCTGTAGCAGGAGCCCAAGTCAGCTGACATGGGCCAGCTGTGGGTGGTTTATTGCAGTGTAGACATGCCTTCAAAGTTATTTGCATCAATAAGATTAACTTTATTACAGCCTACTTAGGCACATTGGTTTTTAGAACAATTAGTCCTAAATTTTTCTAAGTGATGTTCAGGATTTAGCTATTAAATACCAATTAAATTTTAACAGCTCCAATACATTAAAAAACAGTCTGATTCTGGCATTCTTACTCACACTGAGTAGCACTTTACTCGACAAAATGACTTATTCAGATTTAAGTTGCAAAGTAAGGTCCTGATTCTGCAAACATTTATATACACTCAAGTAGCTTTACTCATATGAGTAGTGTCATTGAGTTCAATGGGTCTACTCACATGAATGTAGTTAAACGTGTATAATTGTATGAACCATGGGTAACTAAAGGGTTGCAGAATCCAGCTCTTAATTAGAGATATATACACATCTTGATGCTCTGCATCCATATCAAGAGGATTTGATTTAGAGCATTTCTATATACTGGCAAAAATATATATGGCTGTTCATACTGAACATGCCTTCTAGGGATCCCTAGCCAAGGAATTATTGCTACAAAGTGGTGTTTGGAACAGGTTTCAAAGTAGATCAAAGCTAAACAGTTCCCTAATTGGTTCAGCTATGTAACACTAAGCCAACTGGGTATTTTGAAGGCTTACATTGTATTTAGCTGAACTATGAAAGTCCAGACATAGCTTTGAATGAACTACCTTAACCGTGTTTTGAGGAAAGCTTTACAAATTGCCTAATCCAGGTTAGGCCTTTTCTGGAAGCTCTTTAATCCTTCAACATTTTCATAATGATCTCAGTGCCACAATTCTTATGCAATACTGTGTATGGAAGCTATTTCTGAACAGTTTCAATTAATAATAATAGGAGAATGATGAAATCCAAAATAGACTTAATCAATCATCTTTCACTAAATGAAAATATGAGAGGGCCAATTCATTCCTGGTATAACTCCATGGAAGTTAATGGAGTTAAACCAGACATGAATTTCACCCAAGGTATTTAAATATTGAACTACTTAAATTCAGAGATCTAAATGAGGAACCATATTCCACCAAAGATATGCAGCTAAATAGTAAAAATTTATTATAGTGGAATCCAGCAAGATAATATCCTTACCTGAGATTTTGATTAAAACAAGATCATCGTATGGAAATTCTACACTAATTACATAGCATAATGAGGACAGTAGATTCTGTGAATACTTGATGTGAACAATGGGATAGAAAGTCTCTCTAGCCTTGAAGTGCAGATCGTTAAAAGATAGGTATAAACTGCAATGGTGTACAGTAGGTAATATCAATCTAAGTTCCTGTTTCCAGCCCTGTACAGATGTTAAAATAAGGCAACATCAATGGAAATGAAAAGGTAACAGATTTAAAACAACCATTAGGAAACAGTTCTTGGCCCTGAGATGATAAAAGCAAGGAATTGCTATTAGGTGAGGCTGTTGAGCCAAAACCTCTGTGGTAATTCAAGAAACAATTAGATGTCATTCCTGGAGAAAAATAGACTGAGAGAGAGAATTGCATAGTTGACATACCTGTGTGTGGCTTTTTGATTAAAAAAGGTCCCTTTTTTTCTTTTATGGCCAGCATCTGTCTTTGTACCTGAAAGGGCTTGAGTGTGATTTCAGTTGCCAACAGCAGTTCTGGAAATAAGGATAAATTCCTTTACCAACACAAAAATTAGAAGTCCTTGTGGCATCTTAGAGACTAACAAATTTATTTGGTCATACGTTTTCATGGGCTAAAACCCACTTCATCAAATGCATGGAGTGAAACATACAGTAAGCAATATAAATATTACAGCACATGAAACCAGGACCCAATCCCTGCAACAAACCCCGTTGCAAACTCTGTCTGCATATCTATTCAAGGGACACCATCATAGGACCTAACCACATCAGCCACACAATCAGGAGCTCATTCACCTGCCCATCTACCAATGTGATATATGCCATCATGTGCCAGCAATGCCCCTCTGCCATGTACATTGGCCAAACTGGACAAGTCTCTATGCAAAAGAATAAATGGACACAAATCAGACATTAAGAATTGTAACATTCAAAAACCAGTAGGAGAGCACTTCAATCTCCCTGGACACTCAATAACAGACTTAAAAGTGGCAATTCTTCAACAAAAAAACTTCCAAAACAGACTTCAACGAGAAACTGCAGAAGTGGAATTAATTTGCAAACTGGACACCATCAAATTAGGCCTGAATTAAGACTGGGAGTGGATGGGTCACTACAAAAAGTAATTTCCCCTCCTTTGATACACCTTCTTGTCAACTGTTCAGAATAGGCCACTTCTATCTTAATTGAATTGGCCTAGTTAGCACTGACCCTCCACTTGGTAAGGCAACTCCCATCTTTTCATGTGCTGTAAAAGATATATACTGTATTTATAAGCTGTATACTGCTTACTGTGTTTTTCACTCCATGCATCTAATGAAGTGGGTTTTAGCCCACGAAATCTTATGCCAAAATAAATTTGTTAGTCTCTAAGGTGCCACAAGGACTCCTCATTGTTTTTGCTGATACAGACTAACATGGCTACCACTCTGAAACCTTTACCAACACACTGTATGATGTGTGCTCATTCCCTCCAGATCACAGCTGCTTGTCCTGGTTTTTAATGCATAATGGCCTATCAGGTAGTATTAAATAATCTTATAAACAGGTAATTTTAGCATAAATAATTCATTATTTTTTCACCACTATACATAATTACATTTGTGGGAAAAGCCTTTAATTAGGATAATGTTATTTATCCAAGGACCAGTAGATACCCCTCCTTTTTGTTTGTCAATCACTAAAGCACATTTCTGTACTTTCCTGTGTTTACTCTGCTAAAAGAGATGAACCTTCATTAGTAGAAGGGGCCTAAAGCAGTGCACTGACATTTATGTTCTTAGATTTTTTTTTCCAGAGGTCTGTTAAAAATGTATTAAAACATTCCCTGGGTCAATGTGGAAAAAAGTCTTCCATGAACCATGCAGTACTTTCTAAAGTTCTCATTAGTTCCACCACCATTCTGTGGAATACTCTGTGTAATTATCAGCACAAACTGTTAAACACAGTATTCCCTATAGAGTCCTAAAGTTACATCCACAGCAGATATTACCTGACACCCTATTGTCTGTGCACTTCTATTATTTAGGGTCAGATTGTGGCCTGACTTGTGTGCAAGGTACAGGGAGTATAAGGCAACCCTTTAGTTCCTTGTGTCAGTGACCCATCCCACCACTCACTGTACAGAAGGTGAATAAGGCCCCACAGAACCATTTCTTCCACCGCCACATGCAGGTAGGCGGGTGAGGGCAGGAGGGGATGGGGAATGTCTCCATCCCCTGCCTCACAAAGCATTGGACAGCATAGTTATCCAAGGTGTGGATCCAGAACTGTTTACTCCCTGCCAAAGCAGTGGAGACCAAAAGGGAAATTGTGACTCATTGACTGACATGTGGCCTCCTGGGATGCTTCAGAGGCAGCACAACAGCATGCTGCTCCTTGCTCAGGGTGAACTGTTAAAGCGTAAGGGCTATATGGGGTGTTATCCATACTGATGATGACAATGACAGCTCAGCATCTTAAACTATAAATTCTTCGGGGTAAAAATCTTCTCGCCTCTGTGTTTGTGCCATCCAGACAACAGTGGAACGACAATCCTGCCTGGGGCCACTGGGCGGTATTGTGATATACATAATAAATAATCAGCATGAATTTTCTTTATTTTCAGGAGATTTGTCCTCACCAAGGTGAGAGTCATTGCAAAAGGAGCTTTCTCAGGACTTGGTGACCTAGAGAAAATGTACGTATTGCATTCACTAGGAACCAAACTGTGTTATTTTAAACAGTGATTTCTTTTACTATCCTGTTCTGCAAGCAAGCCACTCTCTCTCTGCACTGCAGGGATATGTTTTTCATCTAGTTACAGATCTGTGAAAAATTGAAACAATAAAGATAAACCAGCATTCCAAAACAACATTGTCACAAATACATCTACAAGAAATAGTGTTTGGGCAAGGGTTGAGATCAGCACACAATGTCAGCATAATTAATGAGGAAAATGTGATAGCAAAAGTCCATGGCAATCTGAGAATTCTGTGCTTCATTACAGTATGTCAACTCAGAATCAGCACCGCTGTTCAGAACTATGGGTCAGCCAATTTCCCTTTCACCAGTGAATAATTGGACTAGTTTGCTGTATGTTTTATGGGGAACAAGGGGAGTTACTGATTTGTGCTGAGATTTTACAAAGCCACCCACAGGATAGAGATGTCCACTTCCTATTAATTGTAGTGTTCAGATACCATGATGAATAAGTACATATAATTACAGAGGGCTTGAGCTGTTATTAATCAGTCTGATTAATTATGAGTGTAATTAATCTGGTAAACAGGTGTGTAATGCACCCATTTCTGTACTATTTCTCTGACACAGCCTTGTTCCCAATGCACCTCCACCACTGGAGGAAAAAGAACAAGTAGTCTGTCCAGTGTTCTTTTGCTGTTGAAAGTCATAGACTCAGCTTATAAGAGCAGAAGGGACTATTGTGATCATCTACTCGGTTTCCCTACTTGGCTCCTGGCTTCTCACCATCCTCCTTGCCCCAGCTCCCAGAATATTGCCTCCAGCATGTTGTTCATTCTTACATGCAACCCTTTGACTTTCTCTTGAGACTAAATCCCTCTGCCCAGTAGTATTGTTTTGTTTCTCCAGTTCTCTAAGTATCACAGAGCCTATACTGGCAGACTCCCTGATTCATCAAGGCACTTAAGCATTTGCTTAACTCTAAGCATGTTGGTGGTACCATCCCAATTTAGCAAAACACTTAAAGGATATGCTTAATTTTAAGTGCATGTTTAAGTCCCATTGGAAGGAAAAAAAAGCCTATTTGATTGGCAGTTGTGAATTTTCTGTAACACACTGTAATGTGACTTCAGACCCTTAACAAAATAACGTGTATTTGATTTTGATTAAATGTGTTTCCCCTCTTATCTCCAATTCAACTCCCAAATGAAGTCATTATAAAAGCTTCCAATTCACCTCATGCAATTAGATTGGGTTCTTCATAAAAATAACATTTTTTTTTCTTTTAAAAGAGGATGAAATAGTAAATTGACTTTTTGACTACGAAGCAGTTACACATTTCTCTATAACAACCCACCAGTGCAGCCTCAGCTATGAAGTAGTAGAGGGACTACCTCTAAGGGTGATAGTGTAGCCCAGACTCCATGGCCTATTCAGTGTTCGTCTCTCTTTTCACACTGCCAGGGTGGATACCAATTAAGGCCAGAAGTGCTTTTGTGGAAGTGGACATCTGTAAACTAGGTCCTACACACAGACCATCATCACATTTCAATGTAAGTCACTGAACAGTGGTCACATAGTAACAGCTTTCAATCATGAAAAAAAGGGCTGAATTAGAACTGATACTGTATGTCCCATCTGCACCATAATGTGTAACTACCATCATGTTGGGGTATCTGATTACAACTCAGTAGCTCTTAACACATTTAAAATACTATTTGGTCTTATAGCTTAGATGAGATCCTCATCAGTGCTCATGTTCATGGTTCAGGAACATAGTTTAAACAAGGGCTGTCGATTTAATCGCAGTTAACTCAAAAAATTAATCATGATTAAAAAAATTACTCACAATTAATCACAGTTTTAATCACACTGTTAAACAGTTAACAACCAACTGAAATTTATTAAATATTTTGGGATGTTTTTCTACATTTTCAAATATGTTAATTTCAATTACAACACAGAATACAAAGTGTACACTGTTCACTTTATATTATTTTTATTACAAATATTTGCACTGCAAAAATGGTAAAACAAATAGTATTTTTCAGTTCACCTCATACAAGTACTTTAGTGCAATCTCTTTATCGTTAAAATGGAACTTACAAATGTAGATTTTTTATTACATAACTGCACTCAAAAACAAAATAATGAAAAACTTTGGAGCCTACAAGTCCACTCAGTACTACTACTTGTTCAGCCAATCGCTAAGACAAACAAGTTGTTTGTTGTTTACATTTATGGAAGATAATGCTGCTAATACTTCATATGCCCCTTCATGCTTCAGCCACCATTCTGGAGGATGTGCTTCCATGCTGATGACGCTCGTTAAAAAAATGTGTTAATTAAATTTATGACTGATCTCCTTGGGGAAGGATTGTATGTCTCCGGCTCTGTTTTACCCGCATTCTGCCATATATTTCATGTTTTAGTAGTCTCGGATGATGACTCAGCATATGTTAATTTTAAGAACACTTTCACTGCAGATGTGACAAAACACAAAGGAGGTACCAATGTGAAATTTCTAAAGATCGCTACAGCACTCAACCGAAGGTTTAAGAATCTGAAGTGCCTTCCAAAATCTGTTAGGGACGAGGTGTGGAACATGCTTTCAGAAGTCTTAAAAGAGCAACACTCCGATGTGGAAACTACAGAACCTGAACAACCAAAAAAGAAAACAAACCTTCTGCTGGTGGCATCTGACTCAGGTTATGAAAATGAGCATGTGTTGGTCCCCACTGCTTTGGATTGTTATCGAGCAGAACCTGTCATCAGCATGGACACATGTCCTCTGGAATGGTGGATGAAGTATGAATGAATATATGAATCTTTAGTGCAGCTGGCATGCAAATATCTTGCAATGCCAGCTGCAAAGTGCCATGTGAATGCCTGTTCTTACTCTCAGGTGACATTGTAAATAAGAAGCAGGCAGCATTATCTTCTGAAAATGTAAGCAAACTTCTTTATCTGAGCAATTGACTGAACAAGAAATAGGACTGAGTGGACTTGTAAGCTCTAAAGTTTTACATTGTTTTATTTTTGAATGCATTTTTTGTATATAATTCTACATTTGTAAGGTCAGCGTTCATGATAAAGAGATTGCACTGCAGTACTTGTATTAGGTGAATTGAAAAATACTATTTCTTTCGTTTTTTACAGTGCAAATATTTGTAAGTGTAAGTAAATATAAGGTGAACACTTTGTATTCTGTGTTGTAACTGAATTCAGTATATTTGAAAATGTAGAAAACATCCAAAAATATTTAAATAAATGGTATTCTATTGTTTAACTGTGCGACTAATCATGATTAATTTTTTTAATCACTTGACAGCCCTAGTTAAAACACAGTTTGGTCCACCTACACAGCAAGATTAAACCATGTTGGGAGGAAAACTGTATTGCAGTCAAGGAGCATCTATACAGAAGCTACTGGTGCAGATGGTCCCATAAAAGGGAACCTTATAGCAATACCCTGAGACATCTGTTCACCCCAGTTAGAGGGCCTGATTCTCCCCTGCTTTACTCCAGCTGCTTTACATCAGTGCATTGAACTCAATGAGCATTAAATTGGAGTAACACAATGGCTAATCTGACCTACTAAATTTTATTTCAAAGGATTTCCTGCACTGTTTAGTTGCTCATCACTTGAATGCAGCAAACGGTCATCATTTTGTATGGTCATGGAGTTTACCAGTTAGGAATAAAACCAGCTCTGATCATGCAGTTAGTTTTGCTGGCACTTCCTTTTCACAGGCTCTGCTGGTTTCCTTTTTTGTTTGGTATTTGAAGAATATTATTAAAGTCATTGGACTGTGAAGTGGCTTGCAAAGTGGGTTGTAAACTGTTTACATGGTCTTTAATTACTCATTTTTCAGAGTAGCAGCCGTGTTAGTCTGTATTCGCAAAAAGAAAAGGAGTACTTGTGGCACCTTAGAGACTAACAAATTTATTAGAGCATAAGCTTTCGTGAGCTACAGCTCACTTCATCGGATGCATTTGGTGGAAAAAAAAATTTAATTAATTACTCAGAAGCCATATGTCAGAGCTATATAAAGTGTGTCAATATTGAATTTGGTGTCTGTGACAAAGTGGTGATTTATTGTTAACAAAAAATTATATATGGAGATGAGCTCAGTTGAAAATACATCTTTGTGCTTTTATAACTCTGGGGGAAAAACTGTTTATAACAAAATACCTTTGAAAATAGAAGTGAGATTAATATGTAAATGAGACAAATCAACATCAACAGGGATGTTGTATATGCAGATGAGCAGTCAAGCAGCTATAATATGAAATAGCTCACAAATCATAAATATAACCCATATATCATTCATTACAAAATTCATGATAACACAGGGACAAAAAATATATATAATCACATGATATATTTGCATATAAAAATAGAACCCTGAATGAAAGCCTCTTTTCTCACACAAGATCATGCACAAAAAAGAAGATTAAAGCAAACTGAAGGCTATTTAAAGGAAACAGCTATTAATAATGTGATATCTTAATATGGTCAAATTTGGTTCGCCTGATGTATACAAATTAGATACTTTACTATACTGTACATACTATGCTTACATGGAACTGAAAGATTAAAAATCAAGAGACTGACTAAATTTGCTGTGTATATTAGTGAATGAGACATGTAAGGGAAAATCAGATTTCCCACAGCCTAAAAGATCATTTTAATTTATTTACAATGTGTCTATTAGAGAGATTGTCAGAACCATTTGTAACTGTGCTTTTGAGAATGGGGTTGGTCTTAAGGCCCATAATTTAGCAGGTAATTGCCTACCTTGGACACCAGTTTACCTGCTATTAGAAGTGGAGCTGCCACAGAGAGAGGGCCTGCCAGTATACTGAAGTATTCTGGGAAACTAGGGCAGGGAGAAATAGATGGTCTTCCAGAAAATCTGGATAAGAATCCTAAGTCTTATACTCTCATGCAGACTCAAAAAAAGTTTTGATTAGGGCCATCATACCTGTATTTAGCAGAAAATTAGGGATATGAAGGAATTTATTTTCTCACAAAAGGCTATTTCAAAGAACAAAAGATCTAAACAGCAGCCTAACCAGCTTGGAAACGGGTGACCTTCTCACTAGCTGCTCTCAAGCTTCTCTTCTGCTGTGTCTCCACTTTAATTTAGTAAATAGGAATACAGTCAAGAACATTAGTTATACCAGTTACACCTTTTTTTCTGTTCCACTTCTAGCTAATAGGAATTTGTCTGATCCTATAAACTCCTTTCAGAGTAGCAGCCGTGTTAGTCTGTATTCGCAAAAAAGAAAAGGAGTACTTGTGGCACCTTAGAGACTAACAAATTTATTTGAGCATAAGCTTTCGTGAGCTCACTTCATCAGATGCAAACTCTTGTATGTGTGCTGCTGCTGACCTAGATGCACTATAAGCTATTTACTTAGTGTGGGCTGAAAATTTCTTAGTTAGAAAGAGAGAAAATCTGAGGCATATAAAAGAAGGTTCTCTTTGCAGTGTTCTCTCTATAATCTTTACTCATGTTTCCAGAGTTTAGCATGGCAGGGGTGCTGAATGTAGATGTGACAATGCCTAGTCTAACCCCAAATACCATAGTTGTTTAGAGGTAATTAGGCCTGATACTAAATAGTTTACCTGAAGTTGGGAGGGAAATGCTAATGGGTAGTTAGCCTTTTGAGTTGCGTGCTCATGCTCGTTCACTCTCTTTGCCCCTAAATCTGAAAGTTGGAGATGTACTGAATTCTCTAAACACATATGGTAAGTAAAAAAATCTAAGAGTATTTAATATAAGTTGTCTGTGATGATATAATTTAATATTTTGTTTAATGAGACTGGAAGAAGAATGGATGCACTTTTTTATTCAAGGAAAAATGCAAATGAGCGATAGAAATGCCATGGCAGTGATATTTAGAAAACTCAAAATCAAATGACAAGCTTATATTCAGTACTTAAATATTCAATATTTAAGTGTCACTGGAGACCTAGAAGGAAGGCACTCTGAGAACCTAGATCATTCTGTTAAGTGCACCTTTGTTTGGAGAGACACTGTGATCAGATCTCTCTGCTGTGATACTGAAAGTGCAGGGTCATGACTTTGTTACCCCATTCAAGCATCTATGACACTTCCTCTGGGTACCCAGCACAGTGAGTTACCTTGTTGCTCCCCTGCCTCCAGTGAGAGAAAGAGAGAGAGTTATGTCTGTGCTTACCTGGGTGTCAGCTCCCTGACATGTCCCAGTCTGTTAGCCACCCAAACAACCTCTTCAGAACAATGTTAGCTATCATTTTGCTTTGCAGGATAACAATAGTTGCACCTGCGTCCTTGAGCCTCTTTGGAGCATTCCCTTGAGATATCCAGCCCTTGTTACTGGCTACTCACAGAAATACCAGATTTGCTATCCTGAGCGGGACAGTGCACACAGCAGCTTGTTTGATGCAATTGAGCATCAAATCCTATATAAAATCACAGCACTGAGATATATTTAGAGTGAAAACTATCATAACTTCATTATCAAAGGTTAAGATTTAAGAGATAGTGAGTAAAGATAACAGAAACCCTATAAAACAAAACAATATGTTTCCTAGAGACTAAACTTAACTCTAACAGACTAACCATCTATCTAAAGAAGTTTATCATACCCCACATGTCTTTTGCAGTGTTTCTAACCAAAGCTGATTGGGATCCTGTTTTCATGAATGTAAACATGCTATCTATTTACTTCCTCAGGTGCAGGATAAAATGGTTTCCTGTTGCCTTCTCTTTATAACCTCCAGAGTCTTTTGTTTGTCCCCAGAGTCAGGATGACTCACCATGGTTTATCCCTGGTGTGGTGACTCTGACTCACGTTGACTTTGTATGCAAACAGGGCTTACAATGCTTCATTTACATGTGATTATATACCCTTTTATGTGACAGAAATTTGTTCATCAACCATGCTTTGTTCAGACTTTTAGGAACCTATTATATATCTATATATATATATCTACACATAACTTCGTACATGGTATCTGTGCATACATGTCACAACAATATTAATGACCCATTGTGACCCTATTAATCATTAAAGACCTCACACAGTGTTTTTTATACATAAATATTGTAGCAGTATGCTAAGGGTAGTCAGTTTGTCAGGCCTGTTAAGAGTTTCTATGGAACAGTGAACCTTTTGCCAGCTGGTACCAATGGGCCTCTGTGCCACAGCTTCATTCTTCCCTAAGACATGATCCTTTGAGAATTCATAGCTCCTCTTTTGTAAGACTAATGTTAAAGCATAATGTTTCATTTCACCATCCACTCTTTGACCTATGATGGAATGAAACACCATTCCTCTTTTGTTCAGTCCAAGACAAACTGACCCAGGTGTGTGACTATGTTCTATGACTACATGTTGCTGAGAAGGAAAAAGCTTTATTGGGATTGTTGGGGGATGGGAGTTTTTTAATGATTTTAGGAAAGATTGTTAGGGGCTTATTCCTTCACACATTTACTTCCCTGGTCCTTCTCACATGAACAGAAAGCAACGATACCCAAAGTCCAAAGGTGCAAACAATTTGACATTTATTGGGATGAACTTCCAGCAAACATGATTCCAGTTTCCTTCCTTAGTGTCCCCCTTCCCAGCTCTGACACCACAGAGCCTTACCTGTGTCCCTGTTCCTGTTCCAATTCCCCCCCGCCCCCACTTACTTCTTGATTGACCGCAGACTATATAGTAAAACTTGAGTTCTGCTTAGCTATACCTTAACCAATTATTTTACTGAAAATTAACTAACATATTGTAACATGATTATTTAACCAATTATATCCCACCACGTTAATTAGTTTACACCCAGCAAACTTAATTATACAGCAGACAGAAACAATCACAGAACCAGACAGAGATTATACAAACAAACAATAGGGAAATGGGGACTATAGTGATAGAACAACACTGAAATGAGTATGCTTGCCAGACAGGATACTATCAAACTAAATTTCCTTTTACATCTCCTAGGCACTTCTCTTTCTCTGGAGGTGATAAGCATTATCAGGACAGGATTGTATTCCTAACAGCCCAATAGCACCTTGTTTCGATGTCACTAGTTTGGAATGTGAGGATGTGGCCATTTGCTTCCCAGCTTATGGCTGCCTCTGCTGTTTAGCCAAAGGCCTTAGCCTAAGAACAGGGCCTCAGACTGTCACAGTAAGAAAAGGCCCTTACACCGGCAGACAGTGATTTTGATTCTTTCTTTTATACCTCTATAACTAGCTAAGTGATAAGAATTCACCTAAATTCTTAGAGTATAGGCCTTTACAGACAGGCCTGAATATCTGTGTCCTAACAAAGATTTTCTAAAAGTTCCTGAGGGATTTAGGAGTACAGATTATATTGGAGGACGTTGGACGTATATAATGGGAGTTGTGCTCCTAAATCTTGAAAATCATGAAAACCTCAGAGCTCAAGGGAGCTGCCAGATCAACACTCCTCAAGATTGAAGTCCTCTTGTCTATAGAACAGACAGTGGCAATACAAGCACTGGTTTCTCTTCATCTCCCCACTAATGTCCTTCACCTGTAGTCTAGAGGTACCATCTGTGAATAAGAGGCTAATTTTGTCACTAGGCATATTCAGTCCTTTTAGCTTCTCTGCTGGGACTACCAACAAAGTGACAATTAGTGCCATATTTCATGGTGACTTATATTGATCTACTAGGAACAAGACATGACTGAGACCACCAATTTATTTTATATAAGGCAAGTAAGCAGCTGTACAGTGCTAAGAACTCACGATTTGAGGACTTCGATAGCTCGGACATAGGTGAGAGGTTTATCGCAGGAGAGGGTGGGTGAGATTCTATGGCCTGCGTTGTGCAGGAGGTCAGACTAGATGATCATAATGGTCCCTTCTGACCTTAATATCTATGAAACTTTATGAAACTTCCATCCTGGCTGAAATTTGAGTTATCCAGTCTCCCATAAATGTTCATTCCACAAGATATGAATCCCAAACTCACTGAAGTTGAGGACTCTTTCCACTGATTTCAGTGGGCTTTAGATTAGACACAACTGCATTTTTTAACCAAAAAAAATTGTCTAAAACCAAGTGATTGCTGAATCAAGGCATTAAATGGCAAGTTTCATGATGACAATGTGCCCACTTATGTGCTTATAATTAGGCACATGCTTAAGTACTTTACTGAATATGAGCCTAAAACTCTCTAGTTTTAAGCATTTCTACCTTGGCTGTAAAACGCTTGCCATGGCTGGAACTTGACACACAGGATAGTGTCACTAGTAATAAGTTCTCTTTTTTTATTTATTTAGCTTTCTTGTTTCAAAGATTATCAGTTGTAATCAGTTGCAACTTTACACAAACCCAGCATGGGCTTATAGTTAGTGGCACACTTTTGCACTAAATTCAGTGATGTATGTCCCAAATAAGGGATAGAACATACATCATCAGGCAAGGATGGGCAGCCTGAGTCTGGTGCTATCAAAAATGCTTCAGTTTTGGAAATTGCAATGTTACCAGTCCTTTTTATTTTTCCTTTGGAATTTATTGTGTACCTCATCTTTTGATAGTGGTGGGGCAGGTGAGAAAGAAAATAGTAATTTGAATTATTTTGAGGACTTTTAAAACATGAACGTAACAGAGACCCCTGGAAACTGGTTCTAGATAGCAGAGACATTCTGGACAATTATGGTCCCTCTGGACCAGGGATCTCAAACTCAAATAACCACGAGGACCCCATGAGGACTAGAACATTGGGCCAAGAACCGCATCACTGAAATCTTTTCATACAACGATACAAAAGTATAGTCAAAAATTTAAAAAATGAAGAGTAATATAGTATGCTCTTAAAAGTCAATGTATTAACTTTTTAAAAACTGTAATGTGAAGAGGGGTTTTAATAAAATATAAACACCTATAACTATTCCTTATGTGGTCAGTAACACTGATGATGATCTACACTAACAGTCTATCAACATAGCTGTAATGGCAGGAACTTTTTAAAGTAACTATTCATACAAAATAAGTTGCCACTTTTAACAAACATTCTTCCTAACTACTCACTGCAAAGAATCATACATGCTGAACTTCATACCTCAGGCTGCTCATCTAGTCCATGAGGCCCTGCCCCTGCCCTGCCTCTTTCCACCCCTTCCCCGCCCCCATTCCAACCCCTTTCCCAAAGTCCCCATCCCAACTTCTCCCTGCCCCTATTCCAACCCCTTCCCAAATCCCCACCCTGGCCCCTCCTCTTCTCTGCCTCCTCCCCTGAGAACGCCAGGTCCCTGCTCCTCCCCCCTCCCTCCTGGAAAGTCCTAAGTGCCGCCAAACAACTGTTTGGCAGCGGGAAGCATTGGGAGGTAGGCGGAGGAGAGGGGACGTGCGGGAAGTGGCTCGGGAGGAGATGGAGGGTGGTGGGGGGTGAGAGGAGCTTGACTGCCAGTGGAGTCGGCCCCTATGGCGGGCCGCAGAAAATAACTCAGCGGGCTGCATGTGGCCTGCGGACCATGTGTTTGAGACCCCTGTGCCGGTCTTTGAAAAAAGGCAGAATATGGATTTGCAGGAGCTGTTGTGATCTATCAGGTAAATGTGCATCCACAAAAGTATTAAACACCACAAACTGTACGGGAGAGAAGCTATATATGCGTTCATAGAAAAATATATAAAGATCATGCTTTTCACAATAAATATTCAAGGGTTTACCACCATATGTGTTATATTCTAGTTTACCTTGTTGGAGGTTTTGTGTCATTTTCTGTATCATGGGAATAGCTAGAGATACAAATAAGCCTGCTACTGCATTTACATGAGTCTAAATATGCATTTTCTCTCAGACAATAGAGAACTATGTTTTTTTTAAAAAAAGTAAGGACTTTTACATTAATCAACAAAAGAGAGGAAATTCAAAGTTAAAACTGACATGCCAGAGACTGAATGTCTCATGCGTCTGATGATGTAATATGGAACCTTTTATGCCTCATTCACCATCTGGAATGCAGTATAGGTCAGCAGTGACTGAAGATTGCTACCATCCAATAAATATTTGATCATCTGTGTCTCATGAATAAGCACAGATCTTGGTCCTGTTCCTCCTGGTGCGATTCAACATCCCAAACTACAGCATCACAGTTGCAGTTTGAGTATTCAGGCCAAGGACTGAATGGGCAGAAGGACTGAACATTCTCTTCTGAAACCTACAAGTGACACTTCCTCCTCTAATCCCTAGAGATGATACCTCTGATTCAGGCCTGTAGTTCAATAGCAAAACAATGTAAGGAAGCGTTCATTACTACTATATATATATATACACACGTACATACATATATACGTACATACAAACACAGAGGCATTGTATTTGCTCTGTTAGATAAACAGTGTCCTGTATTGCATGCACACACACAGATGATCGTAGAATCGTCACCTCCCCTGACACCACACACTCCCCTTTGAAGTTTATTCCTATATTGGCTGGGTGAATGGCTATGCTCCACTTTCCCAAGAGTTCCACAGTACACTGTCAGTGCAAAACCTAGACTGAGATTCATTTTGCTGCTGCTTCTCAATGTGATTGGATTTGGTTGAGTTGTATTTTGATCAACCTTAAATTCTCAAGATGTGGGCTCACTACCAATAATGCTCTGTCTCCTGCTCCTGCAAATACTCCTTTTAGGATAGTTATCTTAAGTTTTCTGCATGTTGTTATCTTAATTAAGTTTATTGTCTAGGATATGTGAATAAAGGATATGTGCTGTATTCTAAATGCAATCAATAATGGATTAAGACTATCTTTTTAAAATTTTAATCTGTAGAATGCTTGTGCTACAACACCACCTGGGTATTCTGCCTTTTCTTGCCAAGGCCTATCTGTGGGAGAGACCTTGAAGTTTGTGTTACTCTTGTCATTCCTCACAGACATACAGAAAAGTGAACTGCTCTTTAATTACTAGTGCCAGTAACTCACAATTGATGTCCAAGAGCAGAGATTTCAGTCAGAGTATTATAATATCCCCATAAATACATAGGTATCTGTAATTTTCACTCCATGCATCTGAAGAAATGGGGATTTTTACCCACGAAAGCTTATGCCCAAATACATCTGTTAGTCTTTAAGGTACCACTGGACTCCTCATTGTTTCAGTAAATACATAACCGCTCCACCATCCTGATCTTCATGCTTTTGCTAACTTTTGGAGTGAACGGTATTAAAAATAAAATAATGTTCCTTTAAAAATAGAGTTGAATACAGTAAATGTAAAATCAGTTCACAATGTCAATACTATTGTTTTTTCCATGTTTTACTTTAAAAACATCGACAATGAAGCCCTGATCGCAATATTATGTTTGTATTTTCATATGTAAATTAAAGCACATATTTCCATTTTTTTGAATTTTAATTTCATAGTTACTTCCGTATGATTATGTATTTTGCTACTGCTACTTGCTATCTGGATAAAATATATTTAGAAAGAAATACAAATATGTTTTGCTATTGCTTTCTTCTATTTAGCAAGAATGACTGTTTTGTTTTAATTTTTAGTAGTGTCATAATTTAATGTTCTAATACAAAGCTGACAGTAAAAATTGAAGAGTGTTTGACAGAAAAATCACCCAGAACATAATTTATGGTTCCTATTTTACGAACTTCACGATACAAAAACAGGTAGCCAGAATAGGGGACACTCACCTTCCTGTGTGTATGATGAATACATTCCCCCAAATGTAGCTAAAGCTGTTTCATGGATTGTTGTTTTTAAATCTTCCCAAAATTCCCCTTCCTTCTCTGGTAGTGATTTCCTATGCATACTGAGTTCAGAAGCCTTCACAAATTCCTGGCATTTCCTCTGATTTTTGGTGTTAGTAGTGTTGATTTTGGGTTTGCTCCTAGGTTTCGCTATATGTAATTTCTTGGCTGTAACTTTCACTTTGCTAATAATCAGAGTGTTCAGTGTCACAGTCAGTACTGAGGAACATGCAAGTGTTCTGTACTGAGGGTAGGTCTTTCCTCCTGACAATAACAAAGTCTAGTTGGTGCCAGTGGCCTGATCATGGATTTCGCCAAGACACTTTTCCTGTAAAATATGGATTGGTAATGCACATTTGATTTTGAGCGCAGAATTCAAGAAGTTGTTGACCATTCTTATTTATCTTGCCGATGCCAAAATGTCCTAGGCAGTCTTGCCATGAGTTGTTGTCTGTGCTAATCCTTGCATTGAAGTCACTCAAGGAGGAAAAGTTGTTGAGTTGATGGTATTCTTTTGATGAGTTGATGCAGAGAGTTGTAAAACGTATCCTTCTCCTCCGGGCTAGATTTGAGTTTTAGCATTGATAATGTTCACAGAACCGATGGTCACCTGAAATTTAAGTGAGATAATACTCTGCTCTGACTTCCCCATGGGTGTTTGTAGGACCTTTACCCATTTGTTTCTCATAGCAAAACCGACACCATTTTCTTCGCTACTTTTACTTTGCCAAAAGAAGGTATAATTGGCCTCTTGGACAGAACGAGCATTTGCCAGTCTTGTTTCCTGGAGTGCTGCAATGTCAAGGTTGAGACTCTACAGCTCACGGTCTATTAAAGCAGACTTCTGTATGCTGCTTGTGTTTTGTAGGTCATCAACATCTATCAATCCTGGGCACATGGTCCTGACATTCCAGCTTCCAAGCCAGAAAGGTCTTGGTTTCTTATTTTTGCCAGGTGCAAGGTTTCTGTCCTCCTTCCAACTTTTGGTCTAGCCCCATGCACCCCATGAGGCAGACAGACAGTGGCGGGTCACGACCTAACTGTCCAGGAGCTGCCCAGCTTTGTGGCGGGCCATGGCTGAATGCAATGATTCCTCCCACTGTCCAAGGTGACCTCCTCTAGACAGTCAAGTGAGAGCTTATAACCCGTAACTGCCACCTTCCATGCTACCAGAAAGGATGGAGTTCCCTTTCCATGTAATGTGGCTGCAATAGCCTGACCAATTAATATGGAGGTGCTGCTTTGCCCATGTGTCAGCGTTCCCCTCCCGACTTCACTGGTTTGGACCAAAGGAAGGGTGGGAGTTGATACATTTGGAGCCAGCTATGATGAAGGAGTTGCCAGTGCAGAGGAGATATTCCATCTGCCTGCCTTTCAGGGCTCCACTCCTAGATTAGTTGTCAGCCACAGCTGAAAGGCCCAATCTGACCTGCATGGATGCTGTTGGCAAATACACTGAGTGAATTTGCTCACCCGCCTTTTGATGGCATTTCCTCCATCAGGGGTTCCACTACCCTCCTCAGGCACTCATATGCTGAACTGTTGGCACTTCCTGAGGTTTCTGGGTTAATTAACAGCCACCCAGTACTCAGCGCTGATCAATACAGGTTGTACTCCTTATGGTCAGAGCGGTAGCAGGTTCTCAATTCTGACTTCATTAAGTGGAGTGGCAGGTAATTATTCTACCATTATTAGTAAGGTGTATTTTGATTGTTCTATAAAAGAGACTCACTGGACAAAATTCATCCTAGGTGTAAATTTACTGACTTCAATGAGTGTACAGCAAGAATGAAATTAGCCCACTGTGCACTTTAGCCAGTCTCAGAACAGCTTACTCATAAAATAGTTTGTTTAGATTTTTGGGACAGTCTAGGCAACTGTTGGTCACCTAGATCATGGTGTATGCATAAGAAGTCTAGTCATAATCTGCTTATGGCTGACAGCCCAATTTGAGAGTGACACAGCTTGTTACAAGTTACACAGATCCGTGTATTGTCTGAGTTGGAATCCAAGATATAGCACGCTGCTTTTTTCTTTCTCGCTTTGCTTCCATACTCTGAGCTGCACTCAGTGCCAGATACTGCCTCCGGATTGGACAGGATTCTGCACATTCCTCCCAGCTTTCTACATTGATGTTGGACAACTTCATATAATTTTTACACACATCATGGTGCTGCCATAAAAAGAGACCCTGCTTTCTAGAGCCATCACAAATCTCTCTGTATAAAATATTGTTGGGGATATTGTCTCCTCCATTGTTCTGATATGACCAAGCCATTGCAACCTCATCTGCTTAATAATGGTTTCTAAATGTGTCTGTCTTGTGTGCTCCAGCACCTCTGTGTTTGGTATTTTGTCTTTGCACTTTATTTTCAGGATCTGGTGCAGGCATCACAGATGGTAACTGTTCAGTTGCCTTATGTGCCTAGCATATATAGTCCCTGTGGGACAGGTACATTATGTTTTGTCTGTAAAGCACCAGGCACATTGCTGATAATCTATACCTAATAAATAATAATAAAATATAATATAATATATAAAAAGTACATTTAAGAATAGACTATTTTTAAGGTTTACTTGGCTGGCTTGCACAAATTCTAGTTGTTATGGTTTAGAATGAAAGCAGTCTGATATGTTTAACAAGGCAAACTTACGAGTTTGAAATTACAAATTAGCAGGAGAATAATGTAAAATATTGACAAATACTACTGTCTGTGCACTTTAAAATATATTCAGCAGCTTATTAGAACTTACTTATTGACACAGAGTAACAGACCAGAAGTCTGTCTAGTCTAGGATCTTGTTTCTGACAGGTTTCAGAGTAGCAGCCGTGTTAGTCTGTATTCGCAAAAAGAAAAGGAGTACTTGTGGCACCTTAGAGACTAACAAATTTATTAGAGCATAAGCTTCCGTGAGCCACAGCTCACTTCATCGGATGCATTTAAATGCAAATGCATTTAAATGTAAATGCATCCGATGAAGTGAGCTGTGGCTCACGGAAGCTTATGCTCTAATAAATTTGTTAGTCTCTAAGGTGCCACAAGTACTCCTTTTCTTTTTGTTTCTGACAATGTCTAATACCAGTTGCTTCTGATAAAAGTGTGAAGCCTTGTATTGAACCATTAGGGAATTACCTGTCCAGAGGGAGAAGTTTTTTTCCTCTAATTCCCCATCATTTGTGGCTGGTTTGTGTCCTGAAGCATGAAGATTTATATGTTTATAAAATAGTTTATTATGAGAAAAGATAAATAGGATAACCCCAATTTCCTTCTCTATTCTTTTTTATTATGTTGTCTGTCCCTTCTTATAAGGGCAGCATTCTGCGAGGTACTGAACACTAACTCTGGCTCTGATCCAGCAAAACACTTTAAGCATATATTTAAGTACTGTTGTTGACCTCAATAGGCCTACTCACGTGCTTAAAGTTAAGCATGGGGCACATGACTTACGAGAAGAAGCTGCTGGAACTGGGCTTATTTAGTCTGCAGAAGAGAAGAGTGAGGGGGGATTTGATAGCAGCCTTCAACTACCTGAAGGGGGGTTCCAAAGAAGATGGAGCTCGGCTGTTCTCAGTGGTGGCAGATGACAGAACAAGGAGCAATGGTCTGAAGTTGCAGTGGGGAGATCTAGGTTGGCTATTAGGAAACACTATTTCACTAGGAGGGTGGTGAAGCACTGGAATGGGTTACCTAGGGAGATGGTGGAATCTCCATCCTTAGAGGTTTTTAAGGCCCGGCTTGACAAAGCCCTGGCTGGGATGATTTAATTGGTGTTGGTCCTGCTTTGATCAGGGGATTGGACTAGATCAGGGGTCTCAAACTCAAATGACCACGAGGGCCACATGAGGACTAGTGCATTGGCCTGAGGGCCACATCACTGACACCCCCCATTTGCTGCTCTGGCCCTGCCCCCACTCCATCCCTTCCATGAGACCCCACCCCTGCCCTGCCTCTTCCCACCCCTTCCTGCCCCCATTCCAACCCCTTCCCTGAAGTCCCCACCCCAACTCTGCCCCTCCCAGCCCCCAGGGGGTTCAGAAGGGGTGTGGGGTGTGGTGAGGGTTCAGGGCATGGAGTTGAGGTGCAGGAGGGGTGCAGGATATGGCAGGGAACTCAGCACATGGAGTTGAGGTGTGGGGGGCAGGAGGGGTGAGGAGTGTGGCAGGGGGTTGGGGTACATGGTGCGGCAGAGGGCTCAGGGCAGGGAGTTGGGGTGTGGGGTGCAGGAAGGGTGAGGGGTGCAGCAGGAAGTTAGGGTGCAGAGTGTGGCAGGGGGCTCCGGGCAGGGGGTTAGGATTCAGGACAGGTGTGGGTGCAGCAGGGGGCTCAGGCATGGAGTTGGGGTGCAGGAGGGGTGTGGGATATGGCAGGGGGTGGCCAGGGAGTTGGGGTGCGGGGTGCAGGAGGGGTTTGGGGTGTGGGCTCCAGCCTGGCGCCGCTTACCTACAGCGACTCCTGGGTGGCAGTGGTGCACACCGGGGCCAGGGCAGGCTCGCTGCCTGCCTGCCCTGGCCCTGCGCCACTCTGCTTCGCTCCAGGAAGCAGCTGGAACGACGTCCCTGGGGCGGGGGGGGGACACAGGGCTCTGTGTGCTGCTCTTGCCGCTCCTCCAGGTACTTCCCCCGAAGCTCCCATTGGCCACAGTCCAAAGGTGCACACAATTCGATATTTATTGGGGTGAACTTCTAGCAAGCACGATTCCAGTTTCCTTCCTTAGTGTCCCCCTTCCCAGCTCTGACACCCATAGAGCCTTACCTGTGTCCCTGTTCCCATTCCCCCCCCTTAGCAAAACATGATCCCAATTCCCCACCCCCATTCCCTGTTCCCATTCCCCACCCACCCCTTACTTCCTGATTGACTGCAGACTATATAGTAAAAATTGAGTTCTGCTTAGCTATACCTTAACCAATCATTTTACTGAAATGTAACTAACCAATCCTAACATATCGTAACATGATTATTTAACCAATTATATCCCACCACCTTAATTAGTTTATAACCAGCAAAATTAATTATACAGCAAACAGAAACAATCACAGAACCAGACAGAGACCATGCCAATAAACAATAGCAAAGTGGGAACTATAATGACAGAACAATACAGAAATGAGGATTTCACAACTACATCTATAAAGACATAAGGTTTTCTGTGTCTATTGATAAGTGAGTTCTTACTGAACAGAAAACTGTCAAACTAAGCTTCCTTTTACATCCTCTAGGCTCTTCCCTTTCTCTGGAGGTGATAGATCAGATCACCTTTCTAACAGCTCCAGATTGCCTTATTTCCGGGTGACTAGTTTGGAATGTGAGCATATGACCATTCGCTTCCCAGGTTATGGCTGCCTCTGCTGCTTAGCCAAAGATCTTAGCCTAAGAAGAGGGCCTCAGACTGTCACAGTAACAGAAGGCCTTACACCAGCAGACAGTGATTTTGATTCTTTCTTTTATACCTCTATAACTAACTAATTGATAAGAATACACCTAAATTCTTAGAGTATAGACCTTTACAGACAGGCCTGAATATCTATATCCTAACAGTTCCGGCCGCTTCAGGGAGCGGTGCAGGGCTCATGGCCACAGGGTAGGCAGAAGGACGGGAGGGCACGCGGGAGGTTTGCGGGCAGCATGAAAGGACCCGGCGGGCTGCGACTTTGAGACCCCTGGACTAGCTCATAGAATCATAGAATATCAGGGTTGGAAGGGACCTCAGGAGGTCATCTAGTCCAACCCCTTACTCAAAGCAGGACCAATCCCCAACTAAATGATCCCAGACAGGGCTTTGTCAAGCCTGACCTTAAAGACCTCTAAGCAAGGAGATTCTACCACCTCCCTAGGTAACGCATTCCAGTGCTTCACCACCCTCCTAGTGAAAAAGTTTTTCCTAATATCCAACCTAAACCTCCCCCACTGCAACTTGAGACCATTACTCCTTGTTGTGTCATATGGTAACACTGAGAACAGTCTGGATCCATCCTCTTTGGAACCCCCTTTCAGGTAATTGAAAGCAGCTATCAAATCCTACCTCATTCTTCTCTTCTGCAGATTAAATAATCCCATTTCCCTCAGCTTCCTCATAAATCATGTGCTCCAGCTCCCTAATCATTTTTGTTGCCCTCCACTGGACTCTTTCCAATTTTTCCACATCCTTCCTGTAGTGTGGGGCCCAAAACTGGACATAGTACTCCAGATGAGGCCTCACCAATACCAAATAGAGGGGAATGATCACGTCCCTCACACTGCTGGCAATGTCCTACTTATACAGCCCAAAATGCCATTAGCCTTCTTGGCAGCAAGGGCACACTGCTGACTCATATCCAGCTTCTCATCCACTGTAACTCCTAGGTCCTTTCCTGCGGGACTGCTGCCTAGACACTCAGTACCTAATCTGTAGCAGTGCATGGGATTCTTCCATCCTAAGTGCAGTAGTCTGCAATTGACCTTGTTGAACCTCATCAGATTTCTTTTGGCCCCAATCCTCCAATTTGTCTAGGTCCCTCTGTATCCTATCCCTACCCTACAGTGTATCTACCACTCCTCCCAGTTTAGTGTCATCTGCAACTTGCTGAGGGTGCAATCCATGCCATCCTCCAGATCATTAATGAAGATATTGAACAAAACCGGCCCAGGACCAACCCTTGGGGCACTCCGCTTGATACCAGCTGCGAACTAGACATGGAGCCATTGTTCACTACCTGTTGAGCCCGACTATCTAGCCAGCTTTCTATCCACTTTATAGTCCATTCATCCAGCCCATACTTCTTTAACTTCTGGCAAGAATACTGTGGAAACCATATCAAAAGCTTTGCTAAAGTCAAGAATAACACGTCCACTGCTTTCCCCTCATCCACGGAGCCAGTTATCTCATCATAGAAGGCAATTAGATTAGTCAGGCATGACTTGCCCTTGGCGAATCCATGCTGACTGTTCCTGATCACTTTCCTCTCCTCTAAGTGCTTCAAAATTGATTCCTTGTGTACCTGCTCCATGATTTTTCCAGGGACTGAGGTGAAGCTGACTGGCCTGAAGTTCCCCAGATTATCCTTCTTCCTTTTGTTAAAGATGGGCACTACATTAGCCTTTTTCCAGTCATCGGGACCTCCCCCGATCGCCTTGAGTTTTCAAATATAATGGGTCTGCAATCACACTCGCCAGCTCCTTTAGCACCCTCGGATGAACTCCTGAGGTCTCTTCCAACTCTAATATTCTGTGATTCTATATGATAAAGTGCTTTGCTGGACTGGGGTCAGACTGCTTTTTTTTGTTTTTTTTACAGACTCAAGACTTAAGACCCCCCCACACACACTAAAGTCACTCGTCCTACTCACAGTTAGGCATGTGTTTAAATATCTTGCTAAATCAGGTCCTAAGCTAAACACACACACACACACACACACAAATCTTGTCAATGTTGCCTTATACAAAGGTCTCTCCAGACCCCTCATCATTTTTGTTAGACTTCTCTGAACCTCTGCTTTTTCTGCTAAATGCTTTCTGAGATAGTGACCAAAACTAACAGAGTGGCATACAATTGATTTACATAGTGGTGCTAGAATATTTTGAGAATTATTTTCTATTCTTTATACAGCCTAACATTGTTGAATATTGCCCACTTCTGCATGTTGAGCACAGGATTTCAGTTTTCTGTCCACTGTGAAAGGCATATTTTTCCTCAGTAGATACGGTTAATTTAGATCCCATCAATCTGAATGAATATTATAATCTAAATCATTCTTTTCAGTATCCATTGAGT
The DNA here is from genome assembly GCF_009764565.3 of Dermochelys coriacea. Taxonomy (NCBI): domain Eukaryota; kingdom Metazoa; phylum Chordata; order Testudines; family Dermochelyidae; genus Dermochelys; species Dermochelys coriacea. The sequence goes on from NC_050070.1 coordinate 184,222,218, forward strand.
TGCATTTATTGACACAGAATTTAATCCACTCTCTGAATTTTAGACTTGGCTAACCTACATAATTTTATGTCCCCTGCTGTCACTGAGTGTGCTGGAGTCTAGGCCCTGCACCCCTCTTCCTGGGATTCACCGTGACTCTCAGCTAGCCAGTAAAACGGAAGGTTTATTGGACAATAGGAACACAGTCTAAAACAGAGCTTGTGGGTACAACCAGGACCCCTCAGTCAAGTCCTTCTGGGGGGCAGGGAGTTTAGACCCAGCCTTGGGGTTCCCTGCGTTCGACCAAAAAAAACTGAAACCAACCCCCCCCCCCCTTCATCTCACTCCTCCTCCCCCGGCTCCTCCTCAGCCTTTGTCCAGTTTCCCGGGCAAAGGTGTCACCTGCGTCCGACCCCTCCCAACTCAGGTTACAGGCTCAGGCTGCTACTCTGAACCTGTCACTCCAGTGAAGTCATCCCCTGCTCCCTCATCCCTGTGCAGACAGTCCCAGCAGAACTAGATGGCATTCCCCGGTCAGTCCACCCTGCTCCCTCCTGTGTCACATCTATTTTTTGCTAATTGTGCATTCTTTCTTTCCCTGATCATTAATAAATATATAAATTAATACAAGTACCAATTCTGTAAACATTGATCATGTTGAAAATCTTCATTTATCTCTACTGTTCTTATCTCTTACCCTCTTTTGAAGGACTCTCTCTAAGGTTTTCTGAAAGTCCATATAAAATATATCAGTTTGTTCTCTTTTCTCCAGAATTTGGGTGATGTGTTCAAAGAATTATTGTAGATTAGAGAGGCATGATTTTCCTTTACAGAAGTCATGCTGTCTTACCCCATCATATCATCTTCATCTACATGTTTTATAATTTGTTTTTAATTATCACTTTTAGCAATTTACCTGAAACTGAAGTGAGGTTTAACAGTCCACAATTCCAAGCATTTTTCTAGCTACTTTTTTAAAGGTAGGGACTTATATTATAATTAGTTATGAATGTCCTTCATGAAATCTTTAACTAATACTTTTTGGCAGTGAATTCCCTTATTCTGATCTCACTACACTGATATTTGACCGATATAAATGAAAGGAGATTCAGGCCTCAGACTTTTAAGCCCAATCCTGCAAAGATTTATGCATGTGCTTAAGCATTCTAACAGCACACTGATACAGTGGGACCACTTGCATGTTTAAAGTTAAGCACACGTGTTTTCAGAACTGGCTTTAAAGATGTGAAAAATCTTTCAAGCACTGGAAAATTAACTAGGACGTCTTAAATTCGACCATTTCTATGGCTCCTGTTGAATTGTTCCCAAATTTTTAATCACCAAAACAAAAGATTTTAGAAACAGAATGCAGTACTTGCTCTCCTTCGTATTATAAGGTGTGTTCCTTGAAAGGCATTCAATGGAACTCTTCCCAGCGTTTAAATCTGAACCTAGACGCACATCATTTTTTAAAAGCGAGTCTATTTTTCCATGTGTTCCCAGCTACCATATTTATTCATGATATCTGGCTGTACAAGTTGCCTCTTCATATTAATGGAACCTAGAGTACAAGGAGAGCCTCTACCAGTATAGTTATATCATAATCACAGGAGTGATAGCAGTACATGTAAATGTAACCAAGTTAGCAAGATTTGAGCTAGTTGAGAAACCAACAGCGGCAAAGCCTCAGTAGTGTGAGCAATCTGCCTGAGTAAGTACCCAGGACTAAGTTCCCTCTAAGCTGCATGGCCACACAGCAGCTTATTAAGCACCCAACACTGGAGCTGCCGCAGCGAGGGGAGATGCTCTACCCAGCCACAGACCTGCTGCGGCTGGGAGAGAGGTGCCTATCCCAAGCCCCAGCCCCAAAGCTGCCACGGTGGGAAAGGCGCCTCTCCCCCCAACCCAGGTGCTGCTGCAGGGAGGGAGATGGAAGGAGTCCTCTCTCCTCACCATAGCCCCGGGGCAGCCTGTCATCCCTGGCCCCACCTCAGCCGGAGCCCTTCCCCCACACCCCAAACCCCCTGCCCCAGCCCAGAGCCCCCCTTCCACACCTCATACCCCTCATCCCCATCCTCACCCCAGAGCCCACAGCCCCAGATGGAGCCCTCACCTCCCCTGAACCCCAACCCTTTGCCTTGGCCCTTAGTCCCTCATCCCCGGCCCCACCCCAGAGCTCGCACCCCCAGCCGGAACCCTCACCTCCCCCGACCCCAACCCTCTGCCTCAGTCCTGAGTTCCCTCCCACACTCGAACCCCTTGGCCCCATCTCTGCCACATGAATTTTGTTATATGCACCAATATGGAGGTGATGTGTCACATATCACCTCCATATTGGTGCACATAACAAAATTATGTCTACACATGCATGGAGAAAATTAGAGGGAACCCTGACCCAGGGTCCCAGGCAAACTTGCACAGCCTGTGCTGAAGCCCATACTGTTACAACTTCACTCATGTTGGTACCTTAACTAGGTAGATTAAGGCTAAGTTTACTATTAAGGCTGTCTACACAGGCTGCAAAACATACCCCAATTGCAAAGTAGACATACGTTAAAATGCATATTATGTTTTTCAGATTACTGTGTTACCAGACGCTGTACTTTCAGGATGAGACATAGCATATCAGCAACAGGAAGAATCACTGTAAAGTGAATAGAATATTATGCCAGTGATAGCAACTGCTCCTGGTCACAAAAAGGAAAGCCCCCCAAAGTGGTCGATATTGAAGACAAGAAATATGTAAGTGCTATGATGCAGTGAGGACATAAGCTCTTCAGTGTCACACTCCCTAGAGTTAAATCCTCCAGACACAGAGGATTTCATTACACTAGATTTACAGTGTAACTCCACTGATTTTAGTAGTTACTCCTGAGTTATGGTAATGTGAGATCAGAATCAAGCTCAGCATAATAAAAGGAGATGTCTCCTTTTAAAGTGCAAATCTTAATTACACTTCTCATCTCCATATCTTGTGTAGTTGTTGGCAGGTTAAAAGCTTTTTGCCATTGGACATGTCTTTTGTTTACGTAGGCAGCAAGTAGTAAAGGAATAGTATCCAGCCTTGGGTAGAGATTGTTCAATAGCCTGCTTCTTTCTTGCTATTACTGACTCTCTATAGGCTTTTAAAAAAATCTATAGGGCTTACTCCAGCGCTGACCTTGTCTAACTGTATCGATGGTTAGCAATTGAAGGCTAATTAGAAAGCAAGTTACGATGGTAATTCTTGAGTCATATATTTAAAGAGACAATACTGCTAGAAAACCACTTATGCAGCTAGACTGTACAAATTAAAAATATAATTCATTCACATTCATATGAAGTTGTAATATGCAAGAAGGAAGTTTTTCCTTTGCTACCACATTTTCCCTCCATCCTCATTTTTACTCTTTTATTTTTCTGTTCTTTAAATTATGTATAATTTTAGAGCTAAAGGATAAAAAAGGGTTTTTTAAAAAAATACACAAAACATATTAGAATAAGTTTGATAAATGACAGATAACTTAGGTAAGAGATAATGGAATACAGAGTCTTGCATTTCTAGGTCACCTTCTCAAATACAGCTCAGGTTGCTGGGCCATAAAGTTTATTTTCTGATGGAAAATTACATAGTGGCCTGTGTAAAATGAGTTGATGATCTCAATCCAATTCATAGAATCATAGAAGATTAGGGTTGAAGAGACCTCAGGAGGTCATCTAGTCCAACCCCCTGCTCAAAGCAGGAATGCCTAGTGAGCAGTTGTCCATATTTCAACTCACTGCTACCATTGACACGAATTGGCAACCTTGTTGGCCAAAGGTTGAAGGACTAGCCTCCCACCCATTAGTGTGATCCAGTCACAATAATGAGGCATTATAGGAAGCGTGCCCTGTCACTGGCTTGGCCTGCCTCTTCTGGGGATAAATGGAGGACTTCAGTCTCCAGGGCTGCCGGTCCAGTTTCTGTCATAAGTAATACCTTCACTTTACATTATTTTTTCAAATATGAGCACAAACAAAAAGGGTATTTCTGCCACTATTGAGCACAGAACCGCCACTTCCTTCCCTTGCCAAAAAAACATTTAAAAATACATGCACACAAAAAAACATGCCACTCATGCTAAGTATGTGGCACATGTTTATAAGAAAAACCAAATTATAACAAATTAATGGTCTTACATGGTATATGAGCTTGCTGTCTCCTTGAAGTGGAGAGAACTGAGAGATTAAATGCATTCAGCAGGATCACATGTCTGTATGGTAGATGGTATTGTTACGGAACGCAGAAATACTTGAACTTACTGTACGCTGTTGCAGAAAGTTCACATAAGTCCTATATACCACTGAAGTCCTTAAATGCACTGTAGGCTAGCAGAGTTTACAGCAGTAGGTGAGCAAATATGCAGTCACTGTTGTCAACATAAAATTGCCTTTAATGTATTTTCTGAATTACATACCTTAGATGCCCTCTTTTGCAACTCAGGGCTTTCATACATGCTAAATTTCACTGGTTTAACTAAAGGTGGGATTTAAAATTGATTAGTTAATCACTACAAAAGGTTGTCTGGACACTCTGAAATCAATATAAACCTGCCCTATATTAATTTATCTTAAATCAATTAGGACTGTGTTTAAGCTAAATCAAAATCAAGTCACTCTTCTCCCAAGAGAAGAGCACCTTTTAGGGATTTGCACCATTTTGGAGCTCTGCTGTATGTTAATATTGAATGGGAACCAAGCTTGTAAAAAAAGCGTAATGTCCCATAGCTAATTGATTAGCAGCATAAAGACTTTAACCTTTACTTTATTCTATCAAAGAATGAAGAGTACGTAGCTTTTTCTGTTTCTGACTTTTGTGTATGTACACTTTAAATTTAAAGGGCTACCTTTCTGGAGGGATGTTAATTAATTGAAAATGATCTTACAGCATGAGAAATATACTGGAGTTTTATATTTGTTCTTTGTTTTCCTTAATCTAAAATAAGTTACCTAGTATAAAGTATATGGGTTGCTCTTTGTGTGTGGAATGTATCACTATTTTTGGCGACATGGATGGATGATCAGACAGCTGCAGCGGCACAGGAGCTAGCAAACAGAGCTGTAAACAGGGGAGTCTGAGTGGGAGTTTGCCAGGGGAGTTTGTATTGTGGTGCTTGTTTGGGGTTTGCTTTTGCTGGGGGGTGGTGGTCTTTTTGGTGTGACTTCTGTTTCCCAGATATAACAGGATTTAGGTGGGAAGGCGATGACAGATATGGAGGCAGCTGTGGGAGTGACTCCTGTAGTGGAAGACACATGGAGGATGACTGGATGTGGAAGCTGTGGTATGTACATGATCCTGGAGGGGGGACCTGGTAAGAGTTTTTTCTGCATGAAATGCCGTCTGATAGAGCTGATGAAGGAAAAGATCTGAGGTTTGGTGGTGCAGGTGGAAAGTCTGGTTGAGTTTAGGAAGGGGTTTGAGCAGATGATGGAGCAAGATATGAGGTATCTGAAGGGAAAAGCTCAGACTCACAGATGGAAGCAGGGCTGGGGAATTTTGAGGGGAGACTGGGTGAGGAAACGTGGTCAGTGGAAGCATGTGACTAAAGAACCAGGCAGAGGAAAAGACGGGCTAGTGAAGGAGAAATAGAGCTTAGGAACAGTTTGCAGAGTTGGAAAATGAAGAAGGGGCTCAGCAGGTACTTGTTGAAGGTGGAAGGGTAAGGAAGAAGAGAAGAGAGGCTAGTCCTATAGGAAAAGTGGAAGAGTCAAGGGAGACTACACCAAATATGAGCCCCAGGAGGATACAGAATGGGTTGAAGAGGATTATAAGGGAAATAGGAATGGAAAGAACTTGCAGCCAGAGGGAACAGGGGAGAGACTGGAGAATAGCACTGTCACCAGGAAAAGGCAGGTCTAGGTGATCGGGGACTCTATATTGAGAAGAATAGACAGGCCTGTAACTAGAGCTGATCCAGAGATAGAAGGGTGTGCTGTCTTCCGGGTGCTAAGATACGGGATATAGACCTGAAGTTGAAAGGATCCTAAAGGGAGGCGGGAAAGAATCCCCTAATTATCCTTCATGTGGGAACAAATGATACGGCTAGATTCTCGCTGGAAAGTATTAAGGGAGACTATGCTAGGCTGGGGAAGATGCTTAAGGAAATTGAGGCTCAGGTGATCTTTAGTGGGATCCTTCCTGTTCCTAGAGAAGGGCAACAAAGGTGTGACAAGATTATGACTGTCAACAGATGGCTTAGGCAGTGGTGCTATAAGGAGGGCTTTGGGACGTATGGCCACTGACAGGCATTCACAGACAGAGGACAGTTCTCTCGGGATGGACTTCATCTGAGTAGGGAAGGAAATAGACTCTAGGATCAAGGCTGGCACAACTGATAAAGAGAGCTTTAAACTAGGAATTTGGGGGAGATGGTTGGGAGATGTCCAGGTAATCTCCATGCCAGATTTTAGCATTGAGAGGGAAGAAGACGAAGTAAGAAAGGATACAGCCGTGGGTAGGAGAATGTATATAAGGAGTGAGGGCGGTATGGATACTAATCTAATAGGTTATACTGGCTGTAGAATGACTGTGCCTAATAAGGTACAAAATGTGAGCGAGGCCAAACAGCAAAAATTAAGATGTTTGTACACCAATGCGAGGAGCCTAGGTAACAAAATGGAGGAACTAGAGCTACTGGTGCAGGAAGTGAAACCAGATATTATAGAGATAACAGAAACATGGTGGAATAGTAGTCATGACTGGACTACAGGTATGAAGGGTATGTGCTGTTTAGGAAAGACAGAACTAAAGGTAAAGGTGGTGGAGTAGCATTGTATATCAATGATGAGGTAGAATGTAAAGAAATAAGAAGCGATGCAATGGATAAGACAGAGTCCGTCTGGGCAAAAATTACATTGGGGAAGATAACTAGTAAAGCCTCTCCTACGATAGTGCTTGGGGTGTGCTATAGACCTCCGGGATCTAATTTGGATATGGATAGAGCCCTTTTTAATGTTTTTAATAAAGTAAATACTAATGGAAACTGCGTGATTATGGGAGACTTTAACTTCCCAGATATAGACTGGAGGACCCAGTGCTAGTAATAATAATAGGGATCAGATTTTCTAGATGCGATAGCTGATGGATTCCTTCATCAAGTAGTTGCTGAACTGACTAGAGGGGATGCCATTTTAGATTTAATTTTGGTGAGTAGCGAGGAGCTCATAGAAAAAATGGTTGTCGGGGACAATCTTGGCTCAAGTGATCATGAGCTAATTCAGTTCAAACTAAATGGAAGGATTAACAAAATAAATCTGCAACTAGAGATTTTGATTTCAAAAGGGCTGACTTTCAAAAATTAAGGAAATTAGTTAGGGAAGTGGATTGGACTGAAGAACTTATGGATCTAAAGGTAGAGGAGGCCTGGGATTACTTTAAATCAAAGCTGCAGAAGCTATCAGAAGCCTGTATCCCAAGAAAGGGGAAAAAATTCATAGGAAGGAGTTGTAGACCAAGCTGGATGAGCAAGCATCTTAGAGAGGTGATTAAGAAGAAGCAGAAAGCATACAGGGAGTGGAAGATGGGAGGGATCAGCAAGGAAAGCTACCTAATTGAGGTCAGAACATGGAGGGATAAAGTGAGACAGGCTAAAGGTCGAGTAGAGTTGGACCTTGCAAAGGGAATTAAAACCAATAGTAAAAGGTTCTATAGCCATATAATAGAAGAAAACTAAGAAAGAAGAAGTGGAACACTGAGGATGAAGTGGAGGTTAAAGATAATCTAGGCATGGCCCAATATCTAAACAAATACTTTGCCTCAGTCTTTAATAAGGCTAAAGAGGATCTTAGGGATAATGGTAGCATGACAAATGGGAATGAGGATATGGAGGTAGATATTACCATATCTGAGGTAGAAGCGAAACTGAAACAGCTTAATGGGACTAAATCGGGGGGCCCAGATAATCTTCATCCAAGAATATTAAAGGAATTGGCACCTGAAATTGCAAGCCCATTAGCAAGAATTTTTAATGAATCTGTAAACTCAGGACTAGTACCAAATGATTGGAGAATTGCTAATATAGTTCCTATTTTTAAGAATGGAAAAAAAAGTGATCCGGGTAACTACAGGCCAGTTAGTTTGGCATCTGTAGTATGCAAGGTCCTGGAAAAAATTTTGAAGGAGAAATTAGTTAAGGACATTGAAGTCAATGGTAAATGGGACAAAATACAACATGGTTTTACAAAGGTAGATTGTGCCAAACCAACCTAATCTCCTTTTTTGAAAAGTAACAGATTTTTTAGATAAAGGAAATGCAGTGGATCTAATTTACCTAGATTTCAGTAAGGCATTTGATACCATGCCACATGGGGAATTATTAGTTAAATTGGAGAAGATGGGGATCAATATGAACATCAAAAGGTGGATAAGGAATTGGTTAAAGGGGAGACTGCAACGGGTCCACTGAAAGGCGAACTGTCAGGTTGGAGGGAGGTTACCAGTGGCGTTCCTCAGGGATCAGTTTTGGGACCAATCTTATTTAATCTTTTTATTACTGACCTTGGCACAAAAAGTGTGAGTGTGCTAATAAAGTTTGCAGATGATACAAAGCTGGGAGGTATTGCCAATTCAGAGAAGGATCGGGATATTATACAGGAGGATCTGGATGACTTTGTAAACTGGAGTAATAGTAATAGGATGAAATTTAATAGTGAGAAGTGTAAGGTTATGCATTTAGGGATTAATAACACGAATTTTAGTTATAAGTTGGGGACACATCAATTAGAAGTAACAGAAGAGGAGAAGACCTTGGAGTATTGGTTGATCATAGGATGACTATGAGCTGCCAATGTGATATGGCTGTGAAAAAAGCTAATGTGGTTTTGGGATGCATCAGGAGAGGTATTTCCAGTAGGGATAAGGAGGTTTTAGTACCGTTATACAAGGCACTGGTGAGACCTCACCTAGAATACTGTGTGCAGTTCTGGTCTCCCAAGTTTAAAAAGGATGAATTCAAACTGGAGCAGGTACAGAGAAGGGCTACTAGGATGATCTGAGGAATGGAAAACTTGTCTTATGAAAGGAGACTTCAGGAGCTTGGCTTGTTTAGCCTAACTAAAAGAAGGTTGAGGGGAGATATGATTGCTCTCTATAAATATATCAGAGGGATAAATACAGGAGAGGGAGAGGAAGTATTTCAGCTCAGCACCAATGTGGACACAAGAACAAATGGGTATAAACTGGCCACCAGGAACTTTAGACTTAAAATTAGACGAAGGTTGCTAACCATCAGAGGAGTGAAGTTTTGGAATAGCCTTCCAAGGAAGCAGTGGGGGCAAAAGATCCATCTGGTTTTAAGATTCTACTCGATAAGTTTATGGAGGAGATGGTATGATGGGATAATGTGATTTTGGTAAGTAATTGATCTTTAAATATTCAGGGTCAATAGGACTAATCCCCTGAGATGGGATATTAGATGGATAGGATCTGAGTTACCCAGGAAAGAATTTTCTGTAGTATCTGGCTGATGAATCTTGCCCATATGCTCAGGGTTTAGCTGATCGCCATATTTGGGGTCGGGAAGGAATTTTCCTCCAGGGCAGATTGGAGAGGCCCTGGAGGTTTTTCGCCTTCCTCTGTAGCATGGGGCAATGGTGACTTGAGGGAGGCTTCTCTGCTCCTTGAAGTCTTAATCCATGATTTGAGGACTTCAATAGCTCAGACATAGGTGAGGTTTTTCGTAGGAGTGGGTGGGTGAGATTCTGTGGCCTGCGCTGTGCAGGAGTTCGGACTAGATGATCAGAATGGTCCCTTCTGACCTTAGTATCTATGAATCTATGTAGCAATTAGCCTTTATTTTTTAATTAGGCATGCAGTGTTTTTCTAAAACACATGCACGCATAAAACATTCCTGAGAATCTGAAAATTCAACTGCTCTCATAGTTCATCTGCTGAGTTGTGTTTTGCTTTTCTGAATATGTGTGTGTATAGTACTTTGGGTAACTGAGCTTTACTAAGATCATGTCTTAGCTTGTCCCATTGACATAGCTCCCACTGCTCATTGGGGGTAGTTTAATTATGTTGATGGGAGAGCTCTCACCCATCAGCACAGGGTGGCTACACAAGAGATCTTAGAGCAGCACAGTTGCATCGATATAGCTGTGCCACTGTAAGGTCTCTAGTGTAAACACAGCCTAAATCTCAAGGGATTCTCCTCAAACACGATGCAGCAGTTTTCATTTATTTTTTTTTAAAAGGGGGGGGAGTATGGTCCAAAAAAGAATGCCATTTTCTAAAATTAAAATGTCAGTGTAAATACAAAAAGAAAAGGAGTACTTGTGGTACCTTAGAGACTAACAAATTTATTAGAGCATAAGCTTTCGTGAGCTACAGCTCACTTCATCGGATGCATTTAATGCATTTAATTTAGTGTAAATACAGACCCCAATCCACTGAAATCAGACAATCACAGTTATTTATTAGAGCTAATAGGAATTTTTTTAACAAAAACTATTTTTGATTAAAAATGGCTTTATTTATTTAAATTTTCTCAACATTGTTGACGTCAAATTCATTGGTTTCTCATGAAAAATGTCTTAATTTATTTTTTCAAAATGTTATAGAAAACCTCATTGTTCTACCATGTTGGTGTGGTGTAAGGATACCATAATTGGAGTCTCTCTTTAAATCGGTAGCAAGAAGTCAGGTAGGAGCGGGTTGGGAAATGTCCTGTGCAGCAGGGAATGAGACATGGCAACACTGGGGACAGTGCTGTGTTCTGTATTCTAATAAAGTTTCTTGTTCAGTACTATAAGCAAACAACTCTTTCTGTAAACCTATTGCCAGAAGCTCCAGACAGGAAAGAGCTTTCTACTCCCTCAAGTCTTGAAAAGAGAAAAGTGCTGTCCTGGAGAACTTCACTTGTATAAGCTACCTACCCACAATTCCTCTTGTGACACTTTGGGAGTCACCATAACTAGGTATAAATATGGATTCAGGGGGGCGGAGAGTGTGCTCCCAGAGAAGGGAAAGAGTTTTGCTTTGTGGCAAAGGACCTGCTTCTAAGCAGTGAGGACTCTGTTCAAAGAGCCTAAGTGTTCCTGACTGTCCTCCCATGTGTACTGTGCTGTGGGAGACCACAAAGAGTGAGGACTTTGCTGTGAGAGATGGCGCAGAGACTCTGTAGCAAGAGATGCAGAGGACAGCAACAGAGCTCAGTGGACTGTGGTAAATTCCCGCCTACCCAGCCCCTTAATAAAGTTTGCTCACTAGGCGAGGTGAGAGGGGAGACACCCCTACAAGGAGACACTTGGACTAGTGCTACTTGCAGATCCAAACTGAGCGTGGGTTTGGTGGGTGGGTAAGGTGTGGTCAATGGACTATTACCTGTGGGATGTTCTCTCTGGCAGAAGGGAAGGGAGTTAGATACATTACTGCCAAGTTACTGGGAGGGGGAATGTATTTTCCTCTTTCATTACATATATATTTCTTTCACTGTGTTTTCCCCAGGTTTTGATTGTGTCCCTTTTCCTCTAATAAAGGTTTCTTTGTTTGTATGAAGTCTCAGAGTGCTTCTGAGTGGGGAAGTTCTGTCTGTAAAGGGCATGCTGTAGAAGGTGTGTTTAGTTGTCCCAGGTTTCTGGGTGACGGCTGGACACAGTTTTGTCCCAAGTGCAGTATTGCAGTTTGTATGTCATCATCATAGTCCTTCCCAAAGTCTTTGAAATGCACACTAGCTCTTTGCTAGGATTTTATTGTTTCTGTGTATTATAATATAATGGCATAAATGTGGAAGTCCCTTTACAAGAATAAAAGAAGAGGTCGTCCTCTGAAGGAGATTACAACCAAAGGCCCCAATTCTGTAGATATTGATGCAATATAATTTCAGTGAGATAACTCACTAAAGTTACTCACTAAACCTAAAGTTAAACCTGTGTATAAATGTTCGCAGGAACAAGTCATAAATTAGGCAGAAAAGACCAGAATAATTACTTATTATTGTGGAGGGAGAAAATTAGTCTGTAGAGAACAAAGAAAAGGGGAATCTGCGCAGAGAAAGTGTTACTCAGACTAAGGGAGGCTGAAGGCTTTTTAGGGCAGTGGTTTTCATTGTTTTTTTCATTCACAGACAACTAAAAAATTTCAAAAGGAGGTGCAGACCCCTTTGGAAATATTAGGCATGATCTGCAGACTCCCAGGGTCCACGGACCACAGGTTGAAAACCACTGCTTTAGAGAAACACTTTAGAGATGTTTGTAGAAAGAACATAAGGTTGGCATCTGACAAAAAATCTTTGTGCAATAAGTTTGCAATTGTTGTTGTTAATATATTTATTAATATATACTCTTTTTCCCATGATTGGCTTAAGAGGCACCAGACTGGCCACTCTTAATCAACTCCTTATTTTATGTCACAATGATTAATTAAAAAAACATGAACTAATGTCTGAGATGATTAAAAAAATCTCTTGTGATTTATTTTCACTGATGTGGGGGTGATACACTTGTATGTTCAGCTTTGGTGAATATTCAAAGTCTGCTCATAAACTTGGGAAGTTACAGCCAAATCAGAAGAGTAAGAGGTTTTCAGTTTTCCTTCTGAGAGTATACTGTACCAATATGAGGCACCTGCTGTTCTTAGCTTCAGTACTTCGTTTAATGTATTAGAATTAGTAATAGAATTTTCCACTAATTGTGTTTGTATGTATGTGTACTGCTACAGAAAACTAGATGCCATTCTTTCATACTGTTCTTCCTATATGATCATAGAATCATAGGACGGGAAGGGACCTCGAGAGGTCATCTAGTCCAGTTCCCTACACTCGTGGCAGGACTAAGTATTATGTAGACCATTCCTGACAGGTGTATGTCTAACCTGCTCTTAAAAATTTCCAGTGATGGAGATTCCACTCCCTCCCTAGGCAATTTATTCCAGTGCTTAACCACCCTGACAGTTAGGAAGTTTTTCCTAATATCCAACCTAAACCTCCCTTTCTACAATTTAAGCCTGTTGCTTCTTGTCCTATCCTCAGAGGTTAAGAAGAACAATTCTTCTCCCTTCTCCTTGTAACAACCTTGTATGTACTTGAAAATTGCTATCATATCTCCTCTCAGTCTCCTCTTTTCCAGACTAAACAAACCCAATTTTTTCAATCTTCCCTCATAGGTCATGTTTTCTCAACCTTTAATCATTTTTGTTGCTCTTCTCTTGACTTTCTCCAATTTGTCCACATATTTCCTGAAATGTGGCGCCCAGAACTGGACACAATACTCCAGCTGAGGCTTAATCAGCACGGAGTAGAGCACAAGAATTACTTCTCATGTCTTGCTTACAACACTCCTGCTAATACATCCCAGAATGCTGATCACTTTTTTTGCAACAATATTACACTGTTGACTCATATTTAGCTTGTTGTCCACTATGACCCCCATATCTCTTTCTGCAGTACTCCTTCCCAGGCAGTCATTTCCCATTTTGTATGTGTGCAACTTATTGTTCCTTACTAAATGAAGTACTTTGTATTTGTCCTTATTGAATTTCACCCTATTTACTTCAGTCCATTTCTCCAGTCTGTCGAGATCATTTTGAATTTTAATTCTATCCTCTAAAGCACTTGCAACCCCTCCCAGCTTGCTATCATCCAGAAACTTTATAAGTATACTCTTTATGCCATTATCAAAATCATTGATGAAGATATTGAACAGAACCAGACCCAGAACTGATCCCTGCAAGACCCCACTGATTATGCCTTTCCAGCATGGCTGAACCACTGATACCTACTCTTTGGGAATGGTTTTCCAGCCAGTTTTGCACCCACCATATAGTAGCTCCATCTAGGTTGCATTTCTCTAGTTTGTTTATGAGAAGGTCATGTGAGACAGTATCAAAAGTTTTACCAAAGTCAAGATATACCACATCTACCGCTCCCCCCGTCCGTCCACAAGGCTTGTTACCCTGACAAAGAAATCTATCAGTTTGCTTTGACACAATTTGTTCTTGACAAATCCATGCGGACCATTACTTATCTCCTTAATATCTTCTAGATGTTTGCAAATTGATTCCTTAATTATTTGCTCTATTATCTTTCCGGGTACAGAAGTTAAGATGACTGGTCTGTAATTCCCTGGGTTATGTTTATTTCCCTTTTTTTAGATTGGCACTATATTTGCCCTTTTCCAGTCTTCTGGAATCTCTCCCATCTTCCATGACTTTTCAAAGATGGTTCAAAGATGAACTAATGGTTCAGATATCTCCTCAGTCAACTCCTTGAGTATTCTAGGATGCATTTCATCAGGCCTGGTGACCTGAAGACATCTAATTTGTCTAAGTAATTTTTAACTTGTTCTTTTCCTATTTTAGCCTCTGATCCTACCTCATTTTCACTGGCATTCACTGTGTTAAACATCCGATCACCACCAACCTTCTTGGTGAAAACCAAAACAAAGAAGTCATTAAGCACCTCTGCCATTTCCACATTTTCTGTTATTATTTCCCCCCTCATTGATAATGGGCCTACCCTGTCCTTGGTCTTCCTCTTGCTTCTAAAATATTTGTAGAATGTTTTCTTGTTACCCTTTATGTCTGTAGCTAGTTGATCTCGTTTTGTGCCTTGGCTATTCTGATTTTGTCTCTACACACTTGTGTTATTTGTTAATATTCATCCTTTGTAATTTGACCTAATTTCAACTTTTTGTAGGACTCTTTTTTTTAAAATGTTTAGATATTGAAGATCTCCTGGTTAAGCCAGTATTGTCTACTCTTGTGATTCTATCCTGCATCTCATGATATTTGGTGTTCTTACAAAAGCCACAGCTCCTGGAGCATTCGTGAGAATCTCAGCTCTCATAGTTGTAGAGGATAACTGGAAAATGTGACTTGCATGAACCCTAGCAGCTCAACAACCCAAATGTAAATAAATAGAACCACATATAACTCTCTCTTTTTTAAACAACAACCTCATTCTTTTGTGGGGGAGGGTGAGCAGCTCTGACTCATGATTTTTGAATGTTTGGCAATATTTAGAGCCAATTATTTGAGGATTAGGTTAGGAAATATTGGGATGTGAAAAGGGGAATGGGATACAAGGGATAATTATCTGATTATAAAGAGTGAAGCCATCACAATGTAAACAAATGACACTACACAAGAGTTGGGCAGAGAACGGTAATTCCATTTCCTGGAGGATTTCAATAATTTGACATTTGGTTTTGTTCTGATCAAAATTTTCTAAATTATTATTGACAAACCATCAAAACAATGAAGAAAAGTAACAAAATAAAAGATAAGTGGCAATAAGTTAATCTAGTCACATATTCTGAAATGCATTAGTAGGAACATTGCCAACTGTGCCCACAAGAGCTGGGGGGAAGATACTCAGGAAGGAAGAAAGGAGGACACTCGGGCCTAAGAATAGTAAACTATGCTTTATTGAAGGAAGGAAGAACTTATGCTCCAATCTCCATGGGGAGCCCCTAGGGGCTGCAGGGGACTCTGGCCATTCGGAGCAGCTGACCAGGCAGGACTCCAGAGGGAGGGCGTCCTCTGCGGCACTATATTCTCCGTGCTTATCTCGGGATTACATGTGGTCAACAGCTGGCTACATTCTTATATGTACGATTTATGCTTATTACATAAACTGACTCGTTTACAGGCAAAAATATGCTGAGCTATGCTACAATGTCTTTTGGCAGGGTCTGTTGGACAAAGTTAATTGAAACTGCCTGCATCCTCCCCTTACATCCAGTCACATACTCATTCCACCACTTAGCTCCTCGCCAATCTTCCGCAACCTTGCTCCTACACCAACAGATCGAGGAAAGTGATTATTTCCCTCTATTCGACACTGGTGATGCCACAGCTGGAGTATTGCATCCAGTTTTGAGCCCCCACTAGAGAAGGGATGTGGACAAATTGGAGAGAGTCCAGCAGAGGCCAACAAAAATTATTAGGGTTGGGGCACATGACTTATAAGGAGAGGCTGAGGGAACTGGACTTATTTAGTCTGCAGAAGAGAAGAGTGAGGGGAGATTTGATAACAGCCTTCAACTACCTGAAGGGAGGTTCCAAAGAGGATGGAGTTTGGTTGTTCTCAGTGGTGGCAGATGACAGAACAAGGAACAATGGTCTGAAGTTGCAGTGGGGGAAGTCTAGGTTGGATATTAGGAAAAATTATTTCACTAGGAGGGTGGTGAAGGACTGGGTTACCTAGAGAGGTGGTGGAGTCTCCATCCTTAGATGTTTTTAAGGCCTGACTTGACAAAGCCCTGGCTGGGATGATTTAGTTGGGGATTGGTCCTGCTTTGAGCAGGGGGCTGGACTAGATGACATCCTGATGTCTCTTCTAACCCTAATCTTCTATGATTCTATTAATTGGTTTGGGGAAGATGATTGTGAAGATGTGGGCTTTTGGGAAAGGCAAGTAAAACCCGTTTCCTACAAAATACAAACATCCACCACAGAAGAGACACTTCTTTCTTGAAACATGCTGGAATTGAAAGATTTTTGAGGCTTTAACCTGACAGATAAATATAGTCTTTCAGCTGAGAGAGTGCCTTTGTATTGCCAACTTGAATGTAATAGTCCATAGCTAGTAACATAAATTTTGAGCCCATTTGATAACATATAATAATAGAATCATAGCAAAGTACCTGAGTAATAGAATCATAGAAACAAACTTGCATTGTCTTCTGACAAACATCTGTCTTGTATTCTCTTTCTTGGTTTAGGCCCTGATCCAACAGAGCACTTAATGCACATGATTAATTTGAAGATTATGAGTAGTGTTATTGATTTCAATGAAACAACTTGTGTACTTAAACTTAAGCATGCATGGAGGTGCTTTGCAAGAACAGGGCTTTAGTTTGTTTCCTCTCTGATATTTTGGAAATTGTTCCTGATTGTCTGCACATATCTGTGCAAAAACTTGTATTAATCAGAAATGATGCCTCAATTCCTATCTGGATTTGCAATGATAGCTGGTACTAAAGCAGATAGTATTATTTATTGCACATAAATTATCCAGTAAATGTAGTCCCTTTTTCTGTTTGTAGCTCACTATTACATGCTATTAGTGTATTACCTGTTCTCATCAGTGCCTGACCTACAAAGGAAGTGGTTGTTTTGAGCTGGTCCTTTCAATTAAGGTCTAGCGCTTCGTACTCTTAGTTCTTGAGATTCCCCTGTTCAATCCCTGGTGTCAGCCAAGAGAACAATTGTCACATGTTTGTGTTTTGTCCATCAACAGATTAGGAGTGTGACTAATTTAATCACTATTCATCAACTAATGAAAACAAACATCATCAGTTGTGCTGTTTGCAAACTGCTCACTTCCATTCGCTATTCGTGGGGTGTGATTGGTCACCTAAATCATGCTGCTATTTTTCATCCTTACTTGGTTGAATGAAAATTTTAAACAGGAGAATAACAAATGACAGACTGTGGATAATGAATAACAAATACTCTTGCTTGCACACAAATACCATTATATGCATGTGAATATTTATTCCCCAAACATTTGGTGAACAAAACCCCATTTTGTGCAAAGGGTGTGGTTAGATTCTTTTTAAACAATATTTTAAAAGAAAACCAGAGATTTCTGTCTTCCTTCCTTTCCTTTCTTTTTTAATCATTTAGTCTCCTCTCCCCTTTTGAAAACATTATGGACTGCTTAGCCCAAGCTTTAGTCTGACCTCCTTCAAACAGTTTTCTTAAAAGTAACACATAACCCTCTATAATTTCCCAAAGACAAAAGCATACTTCTGACACAGAACCATTTAATAAATAAGCATCCTTCTAAAAACATACCCAAAATATATGCCAGATAAGACTTTCCAGCCCTGTCACAGCGCTGGATTCACACATTTTATTGGGTCAACTCATGAAACATTATTAACCTCAGCAGCACCATCTGTTGGAGAGCTCATACAGTATAGTTTACTGTATCTCGGTGCCTTTATGTGCCCTGCAAAAAACCTACATCACAAAGGGCAAATAAATCTGCAGCCTTTGTCCCTGTGCTGTTTTGCAGCATGGACTTCTCCTGACTAATCTCATTTGGAGGTGTAAAATGTTCTGCGTTTTCTGTGGATTTGTCTTTTTCTAGATGACAGATTTTTAGATTGCCCAAAACAGCAAATGTGCTGTTCATAAATAATAATAATAATTACTAATAATAATTAATAATAAAAGGAACTCTTAAAAGGCTGCTTCAAACAACATTGGTTTAATTCAGTCTTTTAAAGTGTACTTGAGCAAGCAGTTTGCACTATCAAATATACAATAAAAGGTGATTACTCATCATGCATATTTTATATGTCATCGTGACAAGATGGGAATGGAATGAAAAATATTTTGGTTAAGGCCTTGGATTTAATTCTGTACACTATAGTAAACTCTGGAGGCAGCATGATCCAATGGCTAGGACAGTGGATCAGGATTCACCTGGTTTCTGTTCCCAGCTGTGTCATTAACTTACTGATTTTAACCCTTGATGGCCATTTCACTTTTCTGTGCCTCTGTCTTCCCTCCCAAGTTTTATCTATTTGGATTGTAGGATACTTCGGGCAGGGTCTCATACTATGTGTTCCTATAATTCATACCACAGTGGAGCCCCAACTCACCTGAGGCATATTGGTGCAACTGTAATATAAATAAATAATAAGGAAGAGCTGGTATGTGAGGATTCTGTAGCAATAAAGTCCTCAGCTAAATAAATGCAATTCCCATTGCAGTGTGGGTAAAACCATGTCCTTTCTCAATTGCTCATCAGTCAGTCTCTTGGGATACCATAAATTCATTTGTTCTCCAGTCACTGTAGAGTTTTTGAGAGTAGACAAGATCTGAATTGCTAATGTTTAAAAAAAGCAGTGTTTTTTATTTAAATACAAACAAAATATAAAGAGGCAGGCAAGATTTTTTTTTAATGGGCAGCCTACTTGGTAGGCATAGATCAGTGGCTGCTCAAAACAAAGAGGGATATTTCATATATATTAGTTTTTAACAGTTTAAATAATTGATCTCTTACCTATAGTTACTGTCTCTTACTATTTTACTTTGGGCCTTGTATGAATCCCTTTGCAATAGCTACCTTAATTTCAAAAGAATAAAATAACCATAAATAAGGGGTGTCCGATATACAATATGACCATTTCACAGGCCTTCATTTGGCAGCTCTGTGCTGGTGTGTCCTCCCATTAGTGAGTTACATCCGAATCTCAAAATGTACTTCATGGACCAGATCCAAGCCTAAGAAATGGATCCTTTGTTCTGATCTCTAAACTGGCAGATGGGTAACCCTCTGGAATAGCCAGCTCTAGCCTGCCTCTCCTGATGCCCCTCAGCATAGAGGGCTTGGCCAGATCATGTTGCAGTATGGCAATTTCTCTTTGATAGCCCTTTGGTGACCATAACAAACTGGTGTAATATAAAGCAGTCCTGTAGCTACTCTAAATTACAACATGGGCTGAAATTCCCCTGGAGATAAGTGGAGCAAAGGGTGGAGTTCAGCTGAATGTACTCTGGCACAGCTGCGGTTTCAGTTCATAAAAGAAAACTGTACTCATTTTTGTTCTGCGGTTTTGAAACTATACATAAGAGGCATCACTCACATATATATACATAGATACTAAGGTCAGAAGGGACCATTCTGATCATCTAGTCTGATCTCCTGCACAATGCAGGCCACAGAATCTCACCCACCCACTCCTGCGAAAAACCTCACCTATGTTTGAGCTGTTGAAGTCCTCAAATCATGGTTTAAAGACTTCAAGGAGCAGAGAATCCTCCATCAAGTGACCCATGCCCAATGCTACATGGGAAGGTGAAAAACCTCCAGGGCCTCTGCCAATCTGCCCTGGAGGAAAATTCCTTCCCGACCCCAAATATGGCGATCAGCCAAACCCTGAGCATATGGGCAAGATTCACCAGCCAGAATTCTTTCCTGGGTAACACAGATCCCACCCATCTAACATCCCATCACAGGCCATTAGGCCTATTTACCCTGAATATTTAAAGCTCAATTAATTAGCAAAATCACATTATCCCATCATACCATCTCCTCCAAAAACTTATCGAGTTTAATCTTAAAGCCAGATAGATCTTTTGCCCCCACTGCAAAAATAAATATCATGAGCTAGATTAGGTGGAGCTTTCTTCAAATTGTTCTGCTGGGGATGGGAGAACTGTACCACCTCTGTGGCTTCCTGCCTTCTGACAGCAGAACTCTGGAAATGTGTTTGCTATAACATTTTTAAAGTAAGCTGAACATTTTACACCAGGACGAAATCATAGTATGTGTATGATGGAATCAAAAATCCTACCTCTTCAGAGCTGTTACATTTAAATTTCCCCTCTCCCCATCATAAGGTTATGAAAGTTTTGGCTAAATCAATATTGACATACAGTGATGATCCAGTAAACAGTGAGATCCAGTGAAATTCAGTGAGATCCAGTAAACATATATAATTTACTGTAATTTCATATGTGCAGGCACCTGTCATAATTTATAAGACCTTTGGGAGGCAGTATGGTCTAGTGAATAGAGCACATGACTGGGACTCAGCAGACCTGCATTCTATTCCCAGCTCTGCCACAGGCTGCTTCACCTCTCTGGGCCTATTTCCTCATCTATAAAATGGGACTAATGATATTTACCTCCTTCATAAAGTACTTTGAGGCCTGTGGATGAAAGGCGCCATATAAATTCTAGGTATCATTCTTCACCAAATACCCATACTTTTTGGTTTATCTTTTCACTTGTAGCATTGCATGAAATAGCTCAACTTCTTTTCTCCACAGAGAGATCTCCCAGAATGACGCCTTGGAAGTCATAGAAGCTAATGTGTTTTCCAACCTTCCCAAACTACATGAAATGTAAGTAAGTGAGCAACATAAGATCGTAGGATAGAAATCTAAAGACTAGTGGTGGCCAGATATCAAAGAGTTTGGTTCAGATGTACTTTAAAAATTCAAATGCATGCATGTATGTTTCGGATCTCTCTTTTCATCTGTCTACGTCCTTCTCATCCCACCGCCCCTTTCTTTTTTCAACCAGATGCTTCCCTCGTCTCTTGCCCTCAACACTCTCACTCTTTGATCTAAAACACTTCCTCAACTATTGGCAATATGGTAAAATAGGTAGAGGGCTGGGATTCTGACTCTGCTAGGGTCTGGCTGGCTGTTCGTTTGGAGGCATGTAGAGTTATCCCCTGTCAGAAATGCCCCCAAATTTATCGCTCTCCTCTATCTAAGAAAAGCCCTGGATCTATTTAAAAAGGCACTGATCCATTTGCTGTAATGTTTTATTTTCTCCTTTTGCAGAAGAATTGAGAAAGCAAATAACCTTGTATACATTGACCAAGACGCCTTTCAGAATCTTCCTAGCCTCAAATATCTGTAAGAATTTTTGCACTTGAAATTATGATAATTGTTTGAAACAATATGAATGCATTTCAATTATCTTTCATACAAATGTTCATAAACATTTTCACTCTGCTTCCTTTCAACAATGGCAGTGTTTCAGCAATGGTTTTCATTTATACTTGGCATTGGATGATTAAATCCTTTTAATATGAGTTCATTTGGTATTCAGCTTAATTTTATTTTCATTTAAATAGTGCTCCTCATTGTGAATGTCGCTTGCACTACTGCAGTTGCCATATCTGCTCCCATGGGGATGTCATCATTATTCAGTGATAATTAAATTTGCCCTTAAAATGAAGTATAATCCAAAATATTCTTGCATCTTTTAGCATGAGACCTTAATCTGATTGATAATCTCTCCACAGCTGTGTATTAAAAACAAATGAAATCCAATGGACTCTATTTAACAGTAATTGTGTTTAGTGGCTGCAAATTTAAATACGATCCCTGGGTCATCTTTGATGTACAGCAAGAGATATTCCAGGATATCACATTAATTTTTTCATGCCCTAACCCACACCCCTTAAGATAAAAGCCTAAATATTGCTTGCCTTACTTATGTAAGCAGTCCCATTGGCCACAGTTTTCAAATGTGGATGTCTACGTTTAGACACCTAAATCATTGTTTAGGCTCCTAGGTAAAAGTGGACTGACTTTCAGAAACTGAGCAGGCACATTTCCCATTTACTTCAGTAAACATTGTGGGTGCACAACACATCTGCAATTGAGACTTCTTTTAGTTAGGAGTGTAAATAGGGAGTTAGCGAGCTAATTTTAGAAATCCAAGGCCACTAAATTCTGTATTATAACTGGTTACTAGATAGAAAAAATCCTTAAAGGCATTTGCACAGACATACATGAAATGTTACCCTTTCCTTGTCAGGTTGGCTCTCCTGAATGGATTTGGTCACTTTTTTGCAACCATAAAAATATAATGTGCAATATGGACAGGCGATTAAAATTATCTGGTCAATGAAGGGCCTGATCTAAAGCCCACTGATGTCAATGGAAAGACTTTCTTTGATTTCAGTGGGATTTGGATCAGACTCCAAGTGCTGTGGACCTTGAGAGGTTCCAGTAGATAGCTCATTATTACCCTGATAAAGCACCGCTGAACTTGTTTTGTCATAAGCAAAATGTATTGATCCTCACAAGTCACTGAAGGATACATTCACTAGACATCAAATCATTCTTATAGTTGTGGGATTGTGTCTGTTTGGGAAGCTCAGCCCTTAAAGAGAGTCTGGGCAGGGTGCTGAGAAGCTCTTGTTTTTGTTTAGCACAGCTAGTTGGGACTGGACTTAGAATAAAGCAGAGCTTTTGCAAAGTGTTGTAATCCATTGTAGTTCTTGCATCTTTTTCCATATGTCATGGGTTTTCATGGCTTTTGTTGTTTGCCACAATGTGTGCAGCACCATGTTCTGTCTTTGGTGGTTTCCAGCTTTGAGCTCCACATGCCTTTCTGCTTTAGGTCTCTTTTCCTGTAGTATTATGAATTCTTTACCATGTCCACAATGTCAGAGCAGTGTCCACCCTCCATAAACTCCAGTCTGGACTGGGTGACTTCTTTTGCTTGGAAATTCTAATTGCTTTCTCGAGGGTTAATTTGGGATCTTCTAGTAGTCTCTCTCTGACTTGTCTGTCCCTGATCCTAATCATGATCTGGTGTGCAGCTCTTGTTATACACAGTCAGTTGGAACTGGACACATAATAAAGAAGAGCTCTTGCAAGCATCATAAGCACTGAGTAATATCATCTCTGTACACCTACTCAATTTTCTCCTCTTTATGGGAGCTTGGGTTTTTGTTGGCTCTGTTTTTTCCACCAAATGCATCCGATGAAGTGAGCTGTAGCTCACGAAAGCTTATGCACTAATAAATTTGTTAGTCTCTAAGGTGCCACAAGTACTCCTTTTCTTTTTGCGAATACAGATTAACACGGCTGCTACTCTGAAACTGTTCATCAGAATGTTACACACTTCACTGAGAAACCAAAAGTGATTTTTAAAAAAGTCATGAAATGTGCTTAAACTACAGAGCTAAGAACTAAGTGTAAATTTGTTGATCTGATTTTTATTTTCTCCAAATAATGTTTGTTGGCAGATACTTTTTTCCTTTACTTTAACTTCTGGCCTTTCATATTGCAACACGTGGAAAAATTATCTATTGATTTTTAAATAAGGTTTACACTACATTCCCTTCCCATCATGTCCAGTTGCTATAATTGTCAGCCAGCTGGATTTTGCTCTTTTTCATTCAGTAAATTATAGTTTAATCTCAGCAACCCTTTTGCATACCCTGCTGCTCCGCACCCCTAATAAGTGTAATCCTCTCGTTTCATTTTGTAGCTTTTAGACCTTGTTATGATGTTGCTTCATTCTGCTAATGTCAGTTATTCTGTCAGGTTTCCTGAAAAGACAGTATTCTTTTATTAATTCCACCTAAACCTGGTGTCACTCTTTGTGGAATCAGCCCCTCCCACTTATTTCCTGGCCCAGAGCCTGCCCTGGAGGCATTTTAGACACCCACCAGAGGATTACCTGGGTAGAGGACTCTTTGGGTCTCTCCTGCTTCGCCTCCCACTCCTGGCAGTTGGTACTACATATGTGGAAAAGGAGGTTGGCCAGAATTCCCTTAAGCTCAGTGATTCCCAACTGCCAAAACAGCTCCTTTTAACTGATAATAGTCAGCATAAATTAGATCAACCTTAACATGCATGCAAAAAGCCTGATTGTCCTTTCTCAGTGATGTTAATCAGGAGTAACTGTAATGGAGTTAGAGCAGCATGAAACTGGTGCAAATGAAAGGAGAACCAGTCCTGATTTTGTTACACCACAATAATGCAAATACAGCTGAAAGTATTTCTTTCTTAATTGTGCTCCCCCAGTCCTGGGGCCAATGTAATTCCCTGGTGGCTGCTCTAACTTTCACACAGCTATCCTCGGGGGGCCGTTATTGCAGCCAGAGCATTAGAATGAAGGGATGCCCTTCTCCATAGCCAGCAGTCACGAGGGGAATGATACAAGGCACTACCCAAAAAAGGTGTGAAGTGAGAAGAGGGGGGCAAATAATGAAGATGAACTCAAGGATGAAGGGGAGATAGAGAGGTCAGTTTTTCAGGAGTGGGGAAGAACAAAGGCACTTGTATTTGTTTACAGGAACCAAAGGTTAAGGAGAAAGGTAAGGGAGAGGATGTTAGCAAGGGAGGTTAAGAGACAGAAGGGGAAAGAGTCTTTGGAATGGATAAAGGAATCAGAGGTGATGGAAACCTGACAAGAAATGTCAATGGCAGTAAGACAGAAGAAAGGGGGGAGTATTCAAGGGGAAGAGGAGTAAGAGGAAGGCTATAGCAGATTTTTATCTTCCTGACTCCCTCAAGAGAAGAACATGCACAGAAAGCAGGGAAGGATGGTTGAAACTGGAGTCAAAGTAGCCAAACGGGACAGTGCTTGTGGGCATAGAAGAATAAGGGTGACATGAAGACTGCAGAACTTAAAAAGAAAAAAACCAGATTTGTGGAGAAAACCACCTGCTCATGGGACTTTCTGCAGAGGCATTCAGTAACATGGAACAGGAGCTGAGGATATGGATGCTGGGGGATTGTGGGGCAGACTTTGCATAGATGAAAGGCTCAGGGGTGGTAGAGAAAGCATTAGCAATACTTGTATGATTAGTCAATTGAATGCTGTCCTCCATCTGTGCTTTACTTTTCAAGTTCCAAGACCCAAGTCATATTTAAACTCATTTCATATGAGTTAAAGCTTGGGAAAGCATTTTAAACAGTAACAAGCCTCAGAGGATTGCACTTTTGTAAACATCATTTGCTTCAATGGATCTCCTTTATAGAATACTTTCTCATCTAGTTCATCCATCAAAGTGACACAGCTGGAGTTTGACATTTCTAAGACTTTAGCACATTCTTCAACTAATAGTGGAAGTCACACTGTGTCTCTCACTCCTCTAACCAGAACCCATACCTTAGCCACAGGAGTACAGTGTAATAAATCAGCTAGCTAGCATATCCAGCAGCAGTGGCATATGTCAGATGGATAGAAGAATCTGAAGACAAAAGATGACACCTCTTTTCTTTGCTGTCATGTATCAGTGCAATCCTGATGAAATTTTGTCATTTTTCCCTCTTAGTAATTTTTCAATTTCTCCTGTCTATTTGGGGTTTCTGCATTTCAGCCTGTGAATGGCAGGAGGAAGGAATCATGAGACAACTGCATATGTGGAATTTAAGGGTGTTAGTACAAGCTCAGCAGCCACCTGGAACCACAAGCCTACATTATGGAGTGAGGAAAAGGAAACCTTGTCAGTCTGCCGTCTTTCAACGTAATGCTCTGAGACTACATCTCAGTCTGTGTTGTCTCTACAAACTCCCAGCTGAGGGGCTTAGCAAAGTAGATGTGTCTCTTCTTACCAGATGCTTTATTTTAGCAGATTGTATGGTCCAGAGTGAGCTGGGAAGGACAAACTGTGTTTGATAAGCAAAGCATCAGACTAGAACATCTTTCTGCCATTTCCAAATACATTTACCTTTTAGAAGAGGTTGTTTTCTGGTATTGCCTGCCAAATTTGGATTTTATTTAATTCTACAAGCAGCTTTCACTAGAAAACAAGAGGAACTATTAAGATTCCTCTTTCTACTAAACATGTGTTAGATGGAGGCAATATGAGAAAGGAGAAGAGAGACACGAGAGCAAGACAGGAAAAGGACAGAAAGCATTGACTGGCCAGCACTTTAGAAAAATCCTAACTGGACAAAATGTAACTGCTTTTATGTAAACATTTAGGATTACATTTTGAAGGATGGGAGCTTATGTTTTGATCACACAGATTGTAGTAAAGGGGTCATCAAGAGGGAAAACTGAGTTACTCAGCATATACTGGGTTGGAGCCATGTTCCACCCCTCTCTTACTTCCTTTTAGTTAGAGGATGTTTTCTACCAGTTATGTAGTCAAACAAAGCAACACGTCCCCTTCACCTGCCAGCATGCATCAGAGAGCTCAGGGGAGGATTGTGCATCCCTGAAGTCCCACTATGTCAGTATGGCTCCACACCACTCCCAACACCACACCAACCCACACGCCATGGCTGTGCCTCAAAGTGCACTTCAGGCCAAAACATGCAAATGGAGGTGCAAAGTGATAGTTATTCCAAAAATATATAGTTGCACTACAAACCAGTAATTGCACATGCCACTATCCTCTGCATATTTTGCATGCACAGTTATTTGTTTGGAACCCATTTGCATCTTCTGAATGCAGAACTTAAATACTTACGGTGAAAATCTGGCTCCACTGAAGTCAATGGAGTTTTGTCATTGACCACGAGATCCCAGAGACCCCTATAATTCAAAATCTACCTACTCCTTTAATATAAATTATTGTGCCCAACTGAACCAGTTGAAAATTTTCCACTAGAATTTTCACAATGGAAAAGACTAGCCCTATCACTGTAAAGAAATCACAGGCTGCTGGAATAATCTATTACTTTATCATCATTTATTCTCATGTTTCTTTTACAATAAGAATATTTGTTTTCACTATAAAATAATTCACTGCACGTATTGATTATGATTAATGGTATAGTGTTCATATGGAACATACGTAGAAGAAATCTAGAACATCAATTTGGACTATGATATCATTTTATCTCTCAAGCTAAGGCTGCTTTGTCTTGGCTGACAATTGAACCAGAAAACTCCAAGATAAAACTTCAGGCAGTGATATTTTTACTTCAGAATCAGTTGAGTCAATCAGCTCCTCCAGGAGAACTTCACCTGTATGGCTGTGCTGGGCAGCATGGGGCAGTGTGCTCTCATTACTCTTATTCTTGGGATTGATGTAGGGATTAAGGAGGTGTACTTTTTGAGTTCTCTGCTCTCAAAGAGCATTCTGTTCACTTTAGAGTCTAAGGGTCCCTGGTGGATGAGCAGTTTCACAATCTCACTGCCTTCCTTTGGGCTGCCAAGTGAAGAGGGTAACACCCTTTTAGGTTCTCAGAGACAATGATGATGAGGGAGCAGGTATAAGAACCTACATAGAACAGAAAAGAGTTTGCCATTTGCCAGGTTGGTTTGTGCATCATTCCTCCCCAAAACTTCCACTGTCTCCCTGTGGCCATTCAGTGGAGCATGGCGCAGAGGACTGTAGCCAATACTGAGAGTACAGGTTACATTTGGCCCCCTCCAGATGCTAAAGAAGCTGGAAAACAGGCACCCCTTGCTGCTGGTTGCCCCTGGAGTGTTAGCTCCATCACTCCTGAAGCCAAAACCCAAACTGATATGCTTGCCTAAGGGCAGCTTCTTCAAAGCTTCTGGTTCTGCTTCTTTCCCAGGCCCTGCCAGCTAGGACCCCTCATTCCCTGGTTCTGACAGTATTCACCTTAGAAAAAGAGAGAAATAGGGAACATGATAAAAGTATATAAAATGCTGAAGGGTTTGGAGAAGGTAAATGGAGAGCTTCTGTCCTCCCTTCTGTCCTTGCGTCCCATAACAGGAGAACAAGGGGCCATCCCATGAAATTGAAAGGTGGCAAATTCAAAACTGATAAAAGCAAATACTTTTTTCATGCAGTGTCTAATTAGGCTGCAGAACTCATTGCCACACGATATGGATATGTTTAAGAATTTAGGATAATTCAAAGGGGTCTGGAATGTATATGGATAACAAGAATATCCAGAGTTGTCATAATTACTGCTAAACATTGGAAGGGATATGAAACCTCATACTTCAGGCCCTATGGTAATTTTTGTTAGGGAGAGGAGACTTTCATGGGGATAGATCATCATGTATGTCTGCATGTCTGCATACTACAGGGTTTCTTGCACCTTCATATGAAGCATTGTATGCTTGCTGCTGTAGGAGACAGGATAGTGGACTGATCCAGTAAGGCTACCCTTATGTTCCCATAGTCTTAAATGTGTATTTCATTGGGATGAAAGGAGCTACATTTTTTTGGCAAATAGAAGAAGTTATTAATAGAGAAGAAATATGAAAAACAATGAACAAAAAGGGCAACATACGTACAAATCAATAAAGAATAGACTCTTATACCTTAGTTTTAATACGTGGTACTGTGAAAAATGATGAATTATCTCCAGTCATTTCATTATATTAGATCAACTTATATTTACCTAATAAATAACTGCTGTAATTGACAAGAGGAAATCATCTCATTAAGTGCCAGAATGTTCGGGAACATAAAAAGAGAAGGGTTTATCACCAGTAACTATTATTTGTTGTAAAAGTTACCTTGTCTCTTCTTGGCACAACACAATCTTTGCACTCGAATTGCAGCTGTGCTTCCAGTCAATAAAGATTGTAAGAAGTTTCACGAGGTAGAGCAAAAAGTGGTGAATTTATTCTTTTCACTGATTTCATTAAAATGTGGTATGAAATCTTCTTCTGCCAGTGACTCAATTTTGTTATAGAGACAAAACAAATTTGTTCAACTAAGGAAGAGGTGATGACCCAAGTCATGCCTAACCAACCTGATTGCCTTCTATGATGAGATAACTGGTTCTGTGAATATGGGGAAAGTGATGGATGTGATATACCTTGACTTTAGCAAAGCTTTTGATATGGTCTCCCACAGTATTTTTGTCAGCATTTTTAAAGAAGAATTGTGTAGTCCAAGATGAATGGATTATAAAGTGGATAGAAAGCTGGCTAGATCATCAGCCTCAATGGGTAGTGATCAAGGCTCGATGTCTAGTTGGCAACCAGTATCAAGTGAAGTGCCCCAGGGGTCAATCGTGGGGCTGGTTTTGTTCAACATCTTCATTAATGATCTGGGTGATGGGATGGATTGCACCCTCAGCAGGTTCGCAGATGACACTAAGCTGAGGGAAGAAGTAGATATGCTGTAGGGTAATGGTAGGGTCCAGAGTGACCTAGACAAATTGGAGGATCGGGCCAAACGAAATCTGATTAGGTTCAACAAGGACAAGTGCAGCATCCTGCAGTTACGATGGAAGAATCCCATGCACTGCAACAGGCTGGGGACCAACTAGTTAAGCGGAAGTTCTCCAAAAAAGAACCTGGGGATTACAGTGGACAAGAAACTGGATATGAGTCAGCAATGTGCCCTTGTTGCCAAGAAAGCTAATGGCACACTGGGCTGCGTTAGTAGGAGCATTGCCAGCAGATTGAGGGAAGAGATTATTCCCCTCTATTTGGTACTGGTGAGGCCACATCTGGAGTGTTGCATCCAGTTTTGGGGCCCCTACTACAGAAAGGACGTGGACGAATTGGAGAGAGTCTTATGAGGAGAGGCTGAGGGAACTGGGCTTATTTAGTCTGCAGAAAAGAAGAGTGAGGGGGGATTTGATAGCAGCCTTCAAGTACCTGAAGGGGGGGTTCCAAAGAGGATGGAGCTCGGCTGTTCTCAGTGGTGGCAGATGACAGAACAAGGAGCAATGGTCTCAAGTTGCAGTGGGGGAGGTCTAGATTGGATATTAGGAAAAACTATTTCACTATGAGAGTGGTGAAGCACTGGAATGGGTTACCTAGGGAGGTGGTGGAATCTCCATCCTTAGAGGTTTTTAAGGCCTGGCTTGACAAAGCTCTGGCTGGGATGATTTAGTTGGGGTTGGTGCTACTTTGAGCAGGGGGTTGAACTAGATGACCTCTTGAGGTCTCTTCCATTACTAATTTTCTATGATTCTGTGTTCCAAGTCCCACAGTATCTTTCAGCATCAGATCCTATGGCCTATGTGCACACCAATCCCACATTCCACTCTATGAGCAAGTTCCTGTAACAGTCCCACAATTATGTTAAACTGAAATAATCGTCACAGGGAATTACCAGAAATTCCAGTTGTATGAGTATCAGTAAATAAATCTTTATTCCAGTTGTGAAGGAAGCTGAAAGATGACTCGGTGTCTGATGTTTAATGGCCTTCTCATTGTGCAGTGCAGGTGCAAGATTGTCCTGCGGAACAGCTTGGAAGTGCTTTTGCAGAACAAAGCATTCTGTGGCCACATTAGTGTTCTAGGCAGCCCTGTTAAATCACACTTGTTAAGCTGATAAGTAAACTAGGGCTGTCAAGTGATTAAAACAATTAATCGGGATTAATCACATGATTAATAGCGATTAAAACAATTAATCATGATTAATTGTGATTAATCACACAATTAATCGTACTGTTAATAATATAATACCATTTATTTAAATATTTTTGGATGTTTTCTACATTTTCAAATATACTGAATTCAGTTACAACACAGAATACAAAGTATACAGTGCTCACTTTATACTTATTTTTCATTACAAGTACTTGCACTATAAAAAAAACAAAAAAAATTGTATTTTTCAATTCACCAAATTCAAGTACTGTAGTGCAATCTCTTTATCATGAAAATTGAACTTACAAATGTAGAATTATGTAGAAAAAAACCCACATTCAAAAATAAAACAATGTAAAATTTTTGAGCCTGCAAGTCCACTCAGTCCTACTTTTTGTTCAGCCAATCTCTCAGACAAAGAAGTTTGTTTACATTTGCAGGAGATAATGCTGCCAACTTCTTGTTTACATTGTCACCTGAAAGTGAGAACAGGCATTCTCGTGGTACTTTTGTAGCAGGCATTGCAAGATCTTTACATGCCAGATGTGGTAAAGATTCATATGTCCCTTCATCTTCAACCACCATTCTAGAGGACATGCGATCATGCTGATGATGGGTTCTGCTCGATAACGATCCAAAGCAGTGTGGACCAACGCATGTTCATTTTCATCATCTGAGCCAGATGCCACCAGCAGAAGGTTGGTTTTCTCTTTTGTTGGTTCGGGTTCTGTAGTTTCCGCATTGGAGTGTTGCTCTTTTAAGACGTCTGAAAGCATGATCCACACCTCATCCCTCTCAGATTTTGGAAGGCACTTCAGATTCTTAAACCTTGGGTCAAGTGCTGTAGCTATCTTTAGAAATCTCATATTGGTACCTTCTTTGTGTTTTGTGAAATCTGCAGTGAAAGTGTTCTTAAAATGAACAACAAGTGCTGGGTCATCATCTGAGACTGCTATAACATGAAATATATGAGAGAATGCAGGTAAATCAGTACAGGGGACTGTGACAAGTTCGGTCACAGAGAGCCCCCTTAGGACTGCCACCTGATATACTGAGACTACCTCTGAGCCCATTTTCCCTGCAGCTTGGGACTTCAGAACCCTGTCTTGTTGAGCCAGACATGCCAGCCTGCTGCAACACAGACCAGGTCTGAATCACATCCCCAAAGCTGCAGACTTAACTGAAAACAGTTCAGGAAGGGCTCCTGTCTCTAGCAACGAGACACCCAGCTCCCAATGGGATCCAAACCCCAAATAAATCCATTCTACCCTGTATAAAGCGTATACAGGGTAACTCATAAATTATCTGCCCTCTATAACACTGATAGAAAGATATGCACAGCTGTCTGCTCCCCCAGATATTAATTACTTACTCTGGGTTAATTAATAAGCAAACGTGATTTTATTAATATAAAAGGTAGTATTTAAATGATTCCAAGTAATAAAAGACAGAAGAAAGTAAGTTACCAAGCAAAATAAAACAAAACACATAAGTCTGAGCCTAATACATTAAGAAACTGATTACTGGTGAAATCTCACCCCCAGAGATGTTCCAATAAGCTTCTTTCACAGACTGGATTCCTTCCTAGTCTGGGTCCAGCAATCACTCACACTCCCATAGTTACTGTCCTTTGTTCCAGTTTCTTTCAGGCATCTCTTTGGCATGGAGAGGCCATCTCTTAAGCCAACTGAAGACAAAATGGGGGGGGGGGGTTTCCAGGGCCTTTTATATTTTTCTCTTGTGGGTGGAACCCCTTTGTTCTCCTGTGCAAAATCACAGCAACAGGATGGAGTTTGTAGCCACCTGGGCAAGTCACATGTCCATGAATGATTCAGTCGATGCCTTTGTTTACATTTAGTTTGAACTTTCCCAGGAAATCTCAGATGTGGATTGGCAGATACAAAAGTGCCATGCAAATGCCTGTTCTCACTTATTGGTTACATTGTAAATAAGAAGTGGGCAGCATTATCTCCCGTAAATGTAAACAAACTTGTTTGTCTTAGCAATTGGCTGAACATGAAGTAGGACTGAGTGGACTTGTAGGCTCTGAAGTTTTACATTGTTTTGTTTGTGAGCGCAGTTATGTAACAACAACAAAATCTACATTTGTAAGTTGCACTTTCATGACAAAGAGATTGCATTACAGTATTTGTATGAGGTGAATTGAAAAATACTCTCTTTTGTTTATCATTTTTACAATGCAAATATTAGAATTAAAATAATATACACTTTGATTTCAGTTTCAACACAGAATACAATATATATGAAAATATAGAAAAACATCCAAAATATTTAATAAATTTAAATTGGTATTCTATTGTTTAACAGTGCAATTAATTGCTATTAATCTTTAATCACGATTAATTTTTTGAATTAATCGCGTGAGTTAACTGCGATTAATCGACAGCCCTAAAAAAACACCTTTTCAGACTGTGAGGAATCTTCACCTGCTGGAATTCACCACTGATTTAATAAAATAGTGGGCCCTGAGCTGCCTCTCACAGTGGTGTAAATCAGTAGTAACTCTATAGGAATCAATTGTGTGAGAAGGGAATCAGATGCAGTAATTCTGCCACTGGAGCTTCAGAATGCTCTCCTTTAAATGTTAGCCATAACACTGATATTTTGTTGCAAGCTTCTTGTCATTAAGGAGCAATGCAATCACAATTGTCTGCTAATTAAGATCTTGGACCTTCGTGTAATGCTAATGAAGTTTGTCTATTCTGTGCATTTCAGTTCACTAGACATCTTATAGATCTGATCTGACCCAAGATATTTTTAAAAAAAATCCCCTCTTTTGAGTTGTGTGTTGCAGGAGTCCTCTCTGTCCCATAGTATGCCCCTGCTGGGCTGTTGTGCAGCATTCCTTTAATGAGTAGAGATGAAGTTCTAGAACTAAATTCACTCAGTACAAGAGGTGGGGGCACATGTCATGAAGCCATTTATAATTCCCTAATCCACAGGGCCAGAGGCAGCCTTGAAGCCACTTCCAGTTGCAGCCAAGCAGTTCTGAATTGTGCCAGTGGTAGAGGAACCGTAATGGACTCTGCCGCAGGGGAGGATTGATGTAGCAGAGCACAGCCTCCATCACACCATATCCCCAACTTCTGTACAAGAAAGTAGGCAGAGGCACAGGGCCTGATGCTGCGCCGTGTTCTAGCAGAGAGTTCCCCTTCTCCACTGGGATGCTGTGCTGGGCATTTGCCTCTGAGAAGCAATGGGGCTGTAACCTGGCTAGAGTGTCTGCTGTACCAAAATTAGCTGAAGCCACAATGAGATTTGACTAACTGAATGTCAGGGTGTTTAATAGGGAAATAACAATGCAAACATCTTCATGTGGGTAAAGGCATATTTTCTTGGCAATGGGGAAAATGAATGATATTCCAGTTGTCATGAGTATAATTTACATGCCTTTTGCCTTTGGCTGCCAGACTGAATGTTACCCATACTCTATGAACTACTATACCTTTATGTTTGACTATAAATGGCTACATAGGTGCAAAAGTATGTCATTGTCTACCCTAAATAAAATCCTCACAGCAAGCAGCAAAGAATGCATAGCCTATGCCAAATATAGTTTACTTGGCAGGGCTAGCAATGCCTATGAAAAAGAGTGAACAACAGCATATTTTCTCAAATATAACTAACTGATATATGGAAACAAAAAAGCATCTGTCTTTGCATAGATATCAATACACTTTTTTCACTCATTTTCCAAGTAGAAATGCATGAAATAGGATGCTCAAGGAAAGGGTAAGCCTCCCCAGCCCAGTTATATGTTGGCGTCATTGGGACTCTTTCCATTGACTTCAAAGGGCGCTGAATTATGGCCCAAGTGAGATAGCTACAAGACAGTTGTGTGTAACAAAGAAAACATCCACACTTATGAATGCGTGGAAACAGAACTCAAAGCTATCAAACCACACCCAATTCTCTGCTCACTATAGGGCATTGACTGTTGTGCTAGTTCTTTCCCCACATAGCTGTCATAGCCTGACCTGTCACCAGTATTAATCCCGCCAACATTTCTTTCACATTCTGGTTCCTTTTTTCCTTTCCATTTCTTTGTGTTCATTTCCCTTATTTTCCCTAAACCTTTGTTCAATTTCTCCTTACAGTTCCCCTCCACAGCACCTTTGGGACAGTGCTTACTACAGTTTAATGGGGGGGGAGGATATTTCCAAACAGTTACTTGATTGCTAAAATGCCAAACCTTGCGGTATTATTCAGTTATAAACTTGAGAAATTGCCAAAAGTTGGTATGAATGTTGGTCCAGATTCTCAGCTGGTGTAAACCACTGTAGCAGCATCATGGAGCTGTGCTGATTTACATAACAATTTGTTCAACCAGTTCTGATGATTTCTAATTCCCTGGGTACAATTCACAAAGCACCTTGGGCACTTAAACTCCAGAGTTAGACATCTAAGTATCTGTGCACAGCACCAATGCGATCCACAAAACTCCCGGTTGGCTTCTGTCTAGCCCTGTCAGTGCATAAACTCACTCAGGCTAACTTTCTGCTGTCAAAATTTCCTAGGCACCTAAGTTTTGGACCCTGCGGTATGCACACTTCTGCCCCACTGTAACCTATCCTCCATTAAATTTCTGAGTAATTTGCAAACCTGGGAAAGATAGACATTCAGTTGCCTAAGTTCCATGTGGGGCTTGATCTGGTAGGTAGCCTCAGACAACTGGACTCAAGGCTTCCCACCTCTTCTTTCTAGCCCAGTGTCTATTTAATATATATCCACCCTGGAATAGTCATTTGTTGAGAACAAGAAAGAGAGAAAGAATGAGTGCTGTGATGGTGATGGACCCTTATCCTTTCAAGCTGTTTATGCCCTCCTATGCCTACAATGATACCCAGATGTCCTTCCTTGGCACATTTCTAGATGAAATACCCCAATGTTCTCCATGCTCTTGACCGTTTCACAGGCTACCATTTGCCTTTTTCTCAACCTCTCTTTAGAGGACAGAGATACATTTATTTTAATGATGAAAAGATCGGGATAGTTTTGTTTAGGGAGGAAATTGCTCAGAGAGGACACAATAGAAATGTACAAAAGAACAACTGATAGAAAGAAGGTAAATCAGATTCTCCTGTTTATCCTTTCTCATAATACAAAATCAAGGGGATAGTCAATGAAAATGGAAGGCAAGACATTTAAAACTGAGATAAGGGAATACTTTTTTTACTCACTGCATAATTAATCTGTGGGGCTCCCTGCCACATGATTCCATTCAAGCCAAGTGCTTAATAGGAGTCAAAAAAGGATTAGGCATGTATATGGCTATATATGTGGAGAACATCCACAACTCATAAAATAGGAAAAAAAATTGTAAGGGGAGTAACAAACCCTCATGCACCACAACATAACTTAGACTAACCATCAGAAGCTAGGAAGAAATTGTAGGTTGTTATATAATTGCCCATTACTGCGAGTCTTGCACCTTCTTCTGAAGGTTCTGATATTGGTCAATGTCAATGACAGGATATCAGACTAAATGGGCTACTGCCCTGGTCAGTATGCCAACTCATATGTTCTAAGATCCACAGCCAGTACATTGTCTGTGATCAGATTGTCAAAATCCAGTTCAAAAAAACTAAAGCAAAAATAGGTACTTATTGTCAGTTTGCAGAAGACAATACAAAACACAGAACATTGTCAATGCATGAGATGGAGAGACACTGGGCAAAGTATTAAAATATCAGTAGCCCATCAATTTAATGAACTTTGCAGTATGCTGCTTAAGGGGTTTTCTATAAGATTCTTCAAACATATGAATACTATTACTAGCTCTTTATTATGTCTAAGGAAGAAGTGATAGCTAGATTTCTCAGTGCTCCCATCAACCTATGGGATAATTACATTTTCTAAGTATCGAATATTAATATGGTATTGCATGTCAGCTCTGGTAGAAGTACATTCCCACATGCAGTAATGGACTCCACTGCAGCCCATTAACATCCTATATTATCACTGGGAAAAAGTCTGAGAAAAAAATTCTGTTCTAAAATATAATAAACTTTTCTGGGTCAGACATCATCAAACTAAAAAACACACCATAAACTTCCTCACCAGTCTTTCTCAAGCAGAGAAAAATTGTTAATTGGCTTTCTTGGATATATGCCAAAGAGAGAGTCTGTTTCAAAATGGTAACTTGTTGACCTTTTCACGGGTGCAAGATAATTTATCTAACTGTCATATTGGGGAAGGATAGTAAGCTGAGGTATTGTACATTGGCATGTAGCAATGCCTTTTCAAACCTCTCTTTTCTTTCCAAAATTAGTTCACATTTGTAATCTAGGTCCTATGATGCTGTTACAGTGGGTATGTCCAGCTCCCACCTTGAATTATTTCAATTTAAAAGGAAAACAGTATTTAAATATAACATTTTCAGAACATTATTGTGGCTGTATAACTAGGTCTCAGGAAAAAGTGGAAACAATGTTCATGTTGCTTTGTAGATGGCAAACCTACTGTCACAGGCTTTCCATCACTGTGTTTGTGCATGCAGAACATGACTTCTTGGAAAAGCTGGCACACACAATTAATAGCATGCTTCCTAAATACAGAGATCTTTGGCCTTGCTACAAGGATACAGTACAGCATAATGATGATTAACACTGAATTCCACATAGCCCCTGGTCCTTGAGTGTGTCCTCAGGGGAGGAAGGGAATGCAGGCGGGCACAAAGAGACATTCCCCACCTATATGCATGCTCTGCTCTAGGTTCAAGGTCATTTGTAGCCCTTGCACTTGGGAGAGCACTTTGACTATACAGCTCTGACTGTACCAGTCCATGGACTGGGCTGTGCACACTGTAAAGGAGCAGTCTGCACCACCTGAAAGATACCTTAAGGAGCTTCAAAAGAAATTAATTATGTTTCCCTGAAGTACAATCCCTTCCACAAGCTCCCCCTGGGGTTGGTGACTCTGCAGTTCTTCCAACTCAGGACTGTGGCTAAGTGGCTCAGTCTGCCCCTGAGAGTTTTATGGTAATCTCCCCAACACACTACGCACCTTCCTGTGGAATGTTAGCATATTCCGAATTACTTGGTTCGTGTTTGCCAGCTAGAGCTTCATTACAGAACTGACATTCCACTGGATCATTTTCAAGAATTAGAATTGAAACACTCCAACCAAATGTCTGAGGTTTTCCCACTTTGTTTAGAATTTTTCATCCACATTATATGTAACTATCTTTTGGGATTTGCATGTAACATACAGGGCCAGAGCTATGTCAATTTACTTCCACTGAGTATCTGGCCGATCTGATTTTTTGTTCTGAAAGGTTATTTGAGTGTGTTCTTAACTGCTGAATTCTTGACTTATATCTCAAATGGCTTCTGCATTTAAAACTAACTTCTGATCTTTGTTTATTTTATTAGGATATGTGTGTGTACATATATATATATATATATATATATATATGTTTATAATATAAACCAGTATGAATGATTTAGAAATCTCATCTTTGTCTCTGACTTACGTATTTGGTTCATTTAACAAATATGTACAATAAGTTAATAAGTTAATCCATGCTCTCAATTTTATGAGGCATCTCCTATGGTTGCATAAATAAGAGTGGAATTTGGCTCAGTATCTGCAAATGAGTGCCAGAAAATCCAAGAGAGATGTGGGTGGGTGTTTTGGTTTTTGGAAAAAAACACTCCATCCTGTGTAACCTTTTTTAAAAGACAATTATGACTTTGGAATGCAGCCACTGACAATCTGAGAGAAGCAAGCTGCTACAGAGCTATTTATATATCTGGTAGATGGGATTCAGTTATAATGTATATTAAAGGAGACACTTGTTTAAAGGTAGTATAAACAGAACATATATATTACATGGTAAATATATTGACAAAACTGTCCTGCAGGACGGATATCCAGTAAATGTGATTATCTACATTCTAACAAGATTACGAGATTCACTCTAGAGATTTGTTGTTTGAGTAAAAAGAGAGAGGGAGGCCCGACAGAACTATGGTTTAACCATGTTTTTAGTTTTTCTGCCACGAGTTGCTAAAAAACAGTCTTTCCTGTTTCTAATCATTGTCCTGTCCACCAGTGCACTCCACACACTGCACTACCTGTAGATTTAATAAAAGTGTTACGATTTTCTAAATTTTATACTCCATAATCCCATGCCATTAAAAGCAGTCGAATTACACATACCTGATGTGAGAACAGAATCCTGCCCAATGCCTCTGGGAAAACAGAAGGATAGTGACTGCTGCATCATGCAGACATTACAAGTTCCCCTTCCCACTTGCGGGGTGCAAGCTCTGCTGACCAACATGACCTACCTTTTGGGGGACCTAGTGGTGGTGGTGATGGTGATGGTGGTGGTGCGAGAGTACTGTAGTCCTTGCACTGTCTGAACACAAGGATCAAGCTTAGCTTTGGGGAGGAAAGCTATTAATTCCCTCCCCTCTGCCCTACTATAACCCTACACAATCTGGCAACAGATTGTTATCTGCCTCAGCACAGACGTTATTAAAACAAATGCATGGTATAATTTGTATTTAAATACAAGTGTCTCTCACATTTAACACCTTAAACAATTGCATGGAATTATAGCCATAGGACTCTCATTGAAAATCAAACCCCACACAATTCTCAGCTCATTTAGCAATTGAACTTTAAGTACTGTAAGGAAGTTGATGCAGGCAGTGTCTTTCTACCTTTTTTAATGGTTGTTTTGCTAACTCTATTCACTGTGCAGCACTGCAAGATGTACATTAAAAATAAAAATCTTGTGATGACCCACCTGCTGCATTAATAATGCCTTTCAATTTATCTGTATATGTTAGTTTTGCAAAGTACATTTTGTTGCACTTTCTTGATCACTTGTGACAAGTTGGAGTTGTTTTTATCCAGTACAAGCATGCCTGTTCCCAAGACAAAGTAATTGTGACATTTAAGAAATTGTCCCCAAGGTGTATTCTTGCATATTCAGTGCCATCCCTTTAAATGTTCTTTCATGTAATGCAAAAGCTTGTGGTTATAAAATGAGACCACCAAGGAACCCATTTTTCATCGTGTCTAAATAGCGTATCCATATTCCGCATTTGAGAGCTTGAATCAACACTTAGGTATGTAAATGGCCATTTTATGGACCTAAGTGTCAATTTAAATGCCCAAATGTGGGATTTGGATGTCCTGTTTAGATTTCCACATTTGGTCATGAATACCTGAAGGGTCTTTTAACAACTTTTCAGGAACATTTCAGTTTCACATTGAACATTATATGAATGCTTATTATGTTTTCCAGCGTCTCAGCCAGAGTTTTTCATCATCATTTAATTATTCAAGAATGTAAGCATGCAAAAAAAAATTACATCCAATAACAGAAGACCACTATTCTGTGTAGATGCTAATACAAAGGCCTGGTCTAGCCTACGACTTTAGGTTGGCTTAACTACATTGCTCAGGACTGAAAAATGTCATGCCCTGTGCAAAGTAATGAAGCCAGCCTAAGCCTAAGAAGTCTTCTATGAGCTTAGCTACTGCCACTCAGAGAGGTAGATTTACTACAGTGATAGAATAACCTCTTCTGTTCCTGAAGTGTCTAATGTAGACATACCCAAAACATTCGATATACCACTAATATATTTCTTTAAAAACAAAAAAAACCAGTATTCTCAGTTCAAGGTTACCTCCAATACCACCTCACACAGTAGAAACATACAGGCAATTTGCCTTAACTGAAGCCTGCTCTTCTCTTTGTCTGGTAATGCAACTGGCCTAAGCTAGAAGCCCAGGCAGCTTTGCTGATACCTGTGGCACTGTCCTTTCACTGTATATAGGTGATCAATATATCATCAATGTTATCAAACTAGATAAAATTTTATGAGCCAAAAAAAGTATTGTGTTCTGTAATATTCTGGTTTGGCCTTGTGTTGGGGTGTGTCATCCCCATCCTGGGCCAGCAAGGGTTAACCAGCTGCTAGGAGCCCACTCGGCCGCCCTGCCACATTTGCACTTGTTGTCAGGTAGTAAGGGGGGCAGTTAAAAAGGAAAGAGGAAAGCTCAGTAAGAGGAAAGGGTATGCTCAGTACCTCTCCCAAGA
The DNA here is from genome assembly GCF_009764565.3 of Dermochelys coriacea. NCBI lineage: Eukaryota > Metazoa > Chordata > Testudines > Dermochelyidae > Dermochelys > Dermochelys coriacea. Next base: position 184,262,724 of record NC_050070.1, read on the forward strand.
CTGATTGCCAGTCTCCCCAGAGGAAGGTAGGCCTGGGACAGGATTATTGTGTTTGTTTTCTCCATGGGACTAGTTCTTTGCTCTGCTGCAAAAGACCATAGAGCTTTTCTGTGCCATCTGTGACTAGCCTGAATGATGTAAGTAGACTGTGGCAGGGTAACCCTTGCCAAATAAAACCTGTGGACTTCTGGGGACTGGTCTCCACTACAGCTGTAAGTCGTCCTAAGTTACGCTACTTCAGTTACATAAGTCGACTTAAGTTAGGTTGACTTAGAGCAGTGTCTACACTGCACTGTGTCAACAGGAGACGCTCTCCTGCCTACTTACCTTATTCTTCTTGGGGAGCTGAAACACCACACTCAATGGGAGAGCACTCTGCCATCAATCGCAGAAGTGCTGATCTAGCCATAAGTATAGACAAGCTCTTGAGTCCTACTGAGTCTGCCAGCTAATTTGTCTTGGACTCTGAAGAGCATGTTCACAGGCTTCAACCACAACCCCTGTTGCAAGAAACCTGGCATTTTCCAGTGGAAATGAGAATTCCACTAAAGTGAAGGTTAAAAATTATGTTTAAAAATGGGTTCATATTTACAAAAACATTATAAAAATATGTTATTCTGTATCACTGTGATTAATCAGCTTAAAAGATAGTGGAGAAACAAACGCCATGACAGAATCTTTCTTCAGTCCAGAAGGTCAGGTACTTTAATTATTCTCAGTCTGGTAGTTCATGTCTTCATTAAATCAATAAAAGGTGTAAAATTAGAAATCAAATGCTTTCTACTCTTGATTCTGAGGTCTCCCCGAATCTGTGTAATAGGCATGCCCTTCTTTCATTTTATTTTGGGCACCCTAAAATCAATCCCTAACCTGGATCCTTCAGTTGCTGAACCAAAGCACTATTGATGAACTGACATCTAAGCAAAATACATTTCTGAAACCTAACAAATTAAGGCTGAAATGCACCCCTGTGCAGGGGGTCAGTGAAAGGCCCCTAGGCAACATCAGTTTAAGTCCTGAGGGTAGCATTTCAGAAAGCAGTCAGCATTGCCCTTACTCCTCTCCCATTGAAATCAGTGAGAGTTTTACTCCTGACTTCAGGGTTAGGCCACTACTTTTGAATATCCCACCCATACTATACAACATAAGTATGGCTTCCCTGGTGTATAGGCCTTCTGCACACGGATCAATTATGCCCTAAATTATTGCAATTTTATTCCAGTATTTCTTCTCTGTTAGTTTTATTTTACTCTTGAGCCACAGCTAATAATCTTCATTTGTTCTCTCCCTCTTTAGGTCAATATCAAACACTGGTATTAAGTTTTTACCAACTGTACATAAGCTACAATCTCTCCAGAAAGTTTTATTGTAAGTTTATATTGGCTGCTTTTAACTTTTTGTTATCTCCATTCGAATGGTCTGCTCCTCTAATAAGATCTAGGACACGTTTTCCTTTGCAGTTGTTTAGTGACTTTGTCACTTCATCACCAATTGTGTGCATTGATAATTTGTTTTACATTATTTGAGTGTTCCTGTGACTTCTCTATACCAGATTTGATATGTGGCATGTGACAGAGAACTTTTTATTTGGTTCATGGGACCGACAATAGCCTTTAACTTGTAAGTCACCAATTTATATTCAAACCAGGCTGGCAGAGACAGAAATTTGTTGTCATCTGGTGACTGTTCTATGATCAGTGTAAAATGAGTTGGTCTCAATCCACTTCCCAGTGGACAGGTCACAAAAAATCACTGCAGTCAACACCCGTGTTGGCAATAGAGGTGATTGGAAAATAGGGTAATTTTTCCCTTAGAAAATTTCAACAAAAATGGAGAACAAATCATTAATTTAAAAGTTTCCATGGAAAATTTTGACTTTTTGTTGAAAAAACAAAAACACAAACATTTTTCTTTTCTTTTCTTTTCTTTTTTTCCAACAAAAAGTCAACACTTTCCATGGAAAGCAGGGACTCTCTGTGAAAATTTTCATTTAGTCAAAAACCCAAATTTTCCATCAAAAACCAGGTTTGATAATCCTGACCCCTTGAAGTCAGTAGGAATTTTGCAATTGACTTTAACAGGAATTCACTATCAAAAACACAGTTTGGATAGGAATTTTTCAGCAGCCCTAGTTGGCAGTCACAAGCAGAGCACCCAGGGAATGAATAGGCACTCTTGTTTTACCCTTACAGGTGGCTGGTGTTGAGGTATATTAATAGAAAGTTGGAGTATGTTTCCATTACTCTTGCTTAGATTTAAATCTTATATGACATTAATCTTCAAGAATATTAATCCACCACCTATTTTGGGTACTGCTATGCAAATATATTGGTACTGTGTTTTGTCAAGTATGGAGTTTCTGGAATTGCACTCTAGCTCTTTGTGAATCCATATAGCAGGTACAGCATGCAAGGACTTATGTAACCTTTTTTCTAGGCAGCTTTGTAATCAACTTCAGACTTAGTTACTCTGGATCGATCTGTGCTAGTGAATCACGGGTTATTTGCCTGAGGTGAAATTCCTCCCTTTGCAGAAGGCCAGCATGAGGCCTACATACCATAAAGTCCCAAAATAGATGTTGGTTGAAATCCTGGCCCTCTTAAAGTCAATTGCAACACTCCTGTTGACTTCAGAGGGGCAGAATTTCACTCCATAAGTGGGAATTTAGTAGTGTGTGTGTATGCGTGCATGCACATGTGTGTGTATGCATGTATGTATAAATGTTATAAGGCCTTGTCCTGGCTCTTTGTACAAGTGTGAATTTCACTTACTGATACTCCTGTTGATTTCAATCGGAGTTACACTTGCAGAATGAGGCCCCTGTTTAACTATCAGATAATTCAGTATTATGGCCATATATAGCGCTCAGAATGAGACAAGTTTAGAGCTGCATTAGGTTTCAGGCATTGCAAGCAATTCATTATGTTCACTGCTTTCCATTAAAAACAGCATGAAAACAACAATTCTCCCAGTGTAAATTATGAGTGATACTGTTTAACTGCTTGGAACTGTATTTTGAGCAAATAACAGAAATGTGTATGAGTATATCCTTTTATATATCAGTCAAAAATATATTACTGTGGAACTGAGTGAAATGAATACTTGTCAATGCAATAGACTGTCAGAGGCCCCAGTTTAGCCTGACCTAGTTTTAAGCACGAGTAGCTGACATTAGTGGAGAAATTACTTACATTCTTAAGTACCTTCATGAATCAGGGCCAAAAAAGACCACTCTTTTCTGCATTAGTTTAGGGGCCAATCCTGCAACTTCTTTAATTACTTGTTGTGGCAGTATTATTCATGGGTCTGAGGGTTGTAGGATCCAGCCCTAAGTGCATACTGTTGATTTTGCCTTGCTTAAGATACATGATCTAGAAAGCAAAAAGAAATAGTATGGAAGTGATTGCTCCCATTTCACTCCCCAGCAGTACTTGGACAAACTTAGTGATATCACTCAGGAAACCTACATGTAAAATATTTTCTCAGATCTAATATGAAGAAAAATTGTTTTGGTGTTTGAAGCATCATTTCCTGTCAAAGAAATGAAAGGATCACAGAGCTACAAAACTGTTTAATTTTTACTTTACTTTCTTTTTCAGAGATATTCAAGATAATATAAATATACGTACAATTGAAAGGAATTCCTTCATGGGCCTGAGTTCTGAAAGTGTCATTATGTGAGTAAGAACTGGCAAATATCACGTTAGTTTACATCGTCTCCAGAATAGAGCCTGCGAAACCTTGTTGAGTGCTATTTTATAGTTTTGCAAAACTAATTTTACCCTGTAATTCAAACCCATGTTGGTTTTTTTACCCCAAGAAGATTGAATTCATTTATAACAAATTCTGGCTGGAAGAAACCTGTCTTGTTGTTAAATATTTGTATTGTGCAGCCCCTCAAGACACCAGGCAGGGATTGGAGCCCCAGTGCAACACACACTGAACAAAAAGATGATTCTTGTCCTACACATTTGCCAAAGTATGTAACAAGAGACAACATGTAGATACAGAAAACAGGTGGGAGGAAGCCAACGGGATGGGGCAACAGTGAGAACTATATATGTGCTGTGTATCAGGGATAGAACTGCCCCCGAAAAGTTAAGCTGGCAAGCATACAAATAGGGCCAGCAGAGCATCATGGAGCCAATAAGCCTGATGGCTGTCTCCTCCAAGTATAAACTCAGGACAGCAGAGAATAATTAGATATCCTCTTTTTTTCATCTCCCCTATATCACTGCTCTTTTTACACAGCCTTTGTTTATTCTTCACTCTGTCTGTGCACTATTCCATTTGACACCCTCATTTTTCACTAGGTTTCTTCTCTCTGACCCCTTTCTGCTCCTTCCCCCCCCAGTTTTTCCTAAGTAGAAATTGAACCCAGAACCCACTTTAAACCCCTCCCCCCATATTTAAATGGGTTTGCAATGGGCAAAGCTCCTAACTAAGAAATATCTCTTGTCTTCTTTTATACTTTCAGTATTCAGTAATCTCTCTCTCCCTCCAGCCTTTTCATTTCAGCTCTGTATTTTAGAATCAGAGCAGAGCATAGAGAAAATGTAATAATTAATGGTACCAAGGTTAAAGACCATGATGGTTCCATATATTACAAATTGTGTTCCAAAGAACGAATAGCTCATCCATATTTGCAGTAAGATACATCATTCAAAGACATTCATTATTCAAGCAAATTACATGTAGATATGTGTAAAATATGGTATACTTGTACATAACGTTAATGTATTGTTACAGGCCACTTCACAATGCAGTTTCATGCTGTGTAGTTAGATGACTTCTCATTTAACTTAACAATGATGTTTTTTAATGAACTAGCTGGGTTTCCTGATCCCTTTTAAAGGAACATTGAAAGTTTGTTCGCTGTACTAAAAAGCTGCTTTCATTCCACCTAGGCAAATGCCTAGTTTGGAAAATTTCCCATTACTCCCTGCAGCTTGACTCAAATTCAGGAAGCAGGGGTCATGCAACAAGGGACCAATTCTGATCTTACTGATTAGGGTGGAAGCAGGATAAGACCCTCAATATTTGAAGATAGAGCTATAGCAAGATTAACTACTATTACCCCTCCATTGTCTACCCCACAGATTCTCAACCTTTTTCTTCCCAAGCGCCCCCCAACCAAACATGCTATAAAAACTCCATGGTCCACCTGTGTCACAGTAATTGGTTTTGTGCATATAAAAGCCAGGGCTGGGATTAGTGGGTAGCACGCAGGGCAATTTCCTGGGGCCCCATGCCACCAGTGCTCCTACAAGGCTACATTGTTCAGGCTTCAGCTTCAGCCCCGGGTGGCAGGGCTCAGGGACCTGGCCTTCAGACCCATGCGATGGGGCTTCGGCTTTCTGCCTGTGCCCCAGCAAGTCTAATGCTGGCTCTGCTTGGAGCCTCCCTGAAACCTGCTTGAGGCCCCCTAGGGGGCCCCGAACCCTTGGTTGAGAACCACTGGTCTACCCCACCATTTATCCATCCATCCCCAATCTACTAAATGTGGATAGTATTCTCTGAAGAGTGAAAAAGTATTATCAGGGATATCCCCACTGTTATGTGGAATAGATACCCAGAGAATAAGATCCTAAATCTCATTTGTTTACATTGTCTGTCTTATTTAATCATAATGATAATACTTAGCACCTATATATGGCACTTTGCATCTTCTAAGCACTTTGCAAACAGCACCTTCTGAATTTCTACAAACCCCTAAGAGGTGAGGTAACTAACTACTGTGGAGCCAGATTCTTTCCTGTTATCTGATTTCTTTATGCCACCTGCTACCCTCGCAACATGATGGGACCAGAGAACTGCCTTATCTCCCTAGCTGGGGATTTCCCAAGCTTGTAGGAGTACCATGTTGACCCTGAGGCTCTTGTGCCACCTATCCCGTGGTATAGTGGTCATTTTGGGGAAGAGTGAAACCTGAGTGCTACTGCACTCCAGCTATTCTGTACAGGTGTAATGGTCCCTTGAAGTCAAAGCCCACTAACTTTAGAGCAGACCTCAGGCTGCAGTAAACTACATGAGGGTTAGGGTTGGCATAGAACTAGCCCCAGAATCAGGGAGTCACAACCAGTTCCTCTCTGCCCCCACATCAACAGCATCCACATTCAACTACATCCACCAAAAATGAAGGCCAGCCCAATATGCAAATGTGGAGAAGACATCCAAACAATGGAATATCTAGTGAACTGCTTCCTTCCCCAAGATACTTCTCGAGTGGGACAGCTTTGATTCATTCCATGTCACCAGAAGCCATAGAGTAGATGACAAACTTGGACATCAACCTTTAATGTTCCTTTTCAAGTTGCCTTACCAAAAAATTGCATCCAATGAACAATGGGTGCAGCTGAAAATCCAGCCCATTATCTTTATTTTATAGAGAGAAAACAGACACAAAGGTTAGGTGACCTATCCAAGGACACAAAATGAACCAATGACACAGCTAAGATTAGAATTCAAGAGTCTGTGACTCCCAGCCCCATTCTCACTTAACTAGACCAGTGGATCTCAGTCTTTTTTTTTTTTTGGACTGTGACCCATACATGAAGACAAGATGAGTAAGACAGTCTCATGCTGCTGCATGGGATGATTTTGGGATATGAGGTTGATGGAGTTCAGAGGTAGCCCTTAGGGCTTGTCTACACAAACACTTAGTTGCAGAAAACAGGTGTAAATCCTGCTTGTACACTGAGTATCCATGTGGACCCTGCTGCAGTGCACTAAAAGATCCATAGTGCACTTTGATCTTCCCTGCTTTGAAATGGGAATAGATTAAAAGTGCACTATAGAACTATTATTGAATGGCAGGAGAATCCACACAGACAGTTATTGTGTGGCAGGATAGAACAAGGTAGATTACACTGAAGCTTGCCACAAACTAAGTATTCATATCAACATCCCCTAAAATTGTTCATAGTTCTGTGGTAGCCCTCTACACGGGTGAATTTCACCCACAGGGAATATCATGGATGGGCCACAGAAAAATAGGAGAAAGCTGCTTTTACACACCTTTGACTTCATTGCAGCTATTCTGCTTTTATACAGAAAGTAGAGCTAATTTCTTCCAGGAATGAAGTACTGTCAGGGTTCCCTCCCCACTCTGAACCCTGGGATACAGATGTGGAGACCCGGATGAAAGACACCCTAATCTTATATTCCACCATCTTAGGTTAAAAACTTCCCCAAGGCACAAATTCCTTTCCTTATCTTTGGATGGTATTGCTGCCACCACCAAGTGATTTCAACAAACATTCAGGGAGGGGCCACTTGGAGCCCTATCCCCCCCCAATATCTCCCCAAACCCCTTCACCCTCTTTCCTAGGGAGGCTTGAGAATAATATACCAACCAATAGGTTTTAATAAAAGTACAGACCAGACCTTTTATGTTTTGGACACTAAAATCAATCAGGTTCTTAAAAGAACTTTATTATAAAGAAAAAAGTAAAAGAAACACCTCTAAAATCAGGAGGGAAGGTAATTTTACAGGGTAATAAAAAGATTTAAAACACAGAGGATTCCCCACTAGGCTCAACTTCAAAGTTACAAAAACATGAATAAACCTTCCTCTTAGCACAGGGAAAATTCACAAGCTAAAACAAAAGATAATCTAATGCATTTCCTTGCTATAATTTTACAATTTCTGTAATTTTAGATGTATCATTTCAGAAGGAGCTGGATTACTTGCTTGTTCTCTCTCTTTGTCCTGAGAGGGAACCAACAAAGAGAGCACAAACAAAATCTTCCCCCTCCCTCCCCGATTTGGAAGTATCTTCCTTTCCCATTGGTCCGTCTGGTCAGGTGCCAACTAGGTTAATTGAACTGATTAACCCCTTACAGGTAAGGGAATTCTGTACCTATGGCCAGGAAGGATGTTATGATACTCCATACATAAAGGTTGTTACCCTTCCCTTTATATTTATGACAAGTATACTATTTAGTTTATTCAGTTTCTTGTATACCTTTAATAAGATCTTCTTCTGGTATACCTCGCAGTACTGAATATCTCTCCGTAGGAAGGAAATACCTCATTTTAAACCCAAATTTGCCTCCATCCCCACATAACCTTAATGTTCCTTCACTTGCACTATTGTGAAATATTTATATCAGAAATAGTAATCCATGGAACTAAGTTTATTATATTAAAAAAAATAGATCCTACGTCATGTAAAGCCCCCAGCATCACTATGTTATTTTATTCCAGCCTTGGCAGGCATATCTGATCACTGCTGCACATTTTAACCAATATAGACCAACTAAAAAGAACATAAGAACATAAGAATGGCATACTGGGTCAGACCAAAGGTCCATCCAGCCCAGTATCCTGTCTACCGACAGTGGCCAATACCAGGTGCCCCAGAGGGGGTGAACCTAACAGGTAATGATCTAGTGATCTCTCTCCTGCCATTATCTCCACCCTCTGACAAACAGAGGCTATGGACACCATTCCTTACCCATCCTGGCTAATAGCAATTAATGGACTTAACCTCCATGAATTTATCCAGTTCTCTTTTAAACCCTGTTATAGTCCTAGCCTTCACAACCTCTTCAGGCAAGGAGTCCCACAGGTTGACTGTGCACTGTGTGAAGCAGAACTTCCTTTTATTATTTTTAAACCTGCTGCCCATTAATTTCATTTGGTGGCCCCTAGTTCTTATATTGTGGGAACAAGTAAATAACTTTTCCTTATTCACTTTCTCCACATCGCTCATGATTTTATATATCCCCTTAGTCTCCTCTTTTCCAAGCTGAAAAGTCTTAGCCTCTTTAATCTCTCCTCATATGGGACCTGTTCCAAACCCCTAATCATTTTAGTTTTCCTTTTCTGAACCTTTTCTAATACCAGTATATTTTTTTGAGATGAGGGGACCACATCTGTATGCAGTATTTAAGATGTCGGCGTACCATGGATTTATATAAGGGCAATAAGATATTCTCCATCTTATTCTCTGTCCACTTTTTAATGATTCCTAACATCCCATTTGCTTTTTTGCTGCCACTGCACACTGTGTGGACATCTTCAGAGCATCCACAGCGACTCTAAGATCTTTCTCCTGATTAATTGAAGCTAAATTAGCCCCCATCAGATTGTATATATAATTGGGGTTATTTTTTCCAATGTCTATTACTTTACATTTATCCACATTAAATTTCTTTTGCCATTTTGTTGCCCAATCACTTAGTTTTGTGAGATCTTTTTGAAGTTCTTCACAGTCTGCTTTGGTCTTTGCTCAGCCGTGAAGACTGAAGCAAAGAATTCATTTAGTTTCTCTGCGATGACTTTATCATCTTTAAGTGCTCCTTTTGTATCTCGATTGTCCAGGGGCCCCACTGGTTGTTTAGCAGGCTTCCTGCTTCTGATGTACTTAAAAACATTTTGTTATTACCTTTTGAGTTTTTGGCTAGCTGTTCTTCAAACTCCTTGTGGGCTTTTCTTATTATATTAAAGGAGGATATTGATATAATAGGCATCAGAGAAACCTAGTGGAGTGACGACAATCAATGGACACAATCATTCTGGAGTACAAAATATATTGGAAGGACAGAACAGGTCATGTGGGGGTGGGGGAGTGGCACTACATGTGAAAAAAAATGTAGAATCAAATGAAATAAAAATCTTAAATAAATCCACATGTTCCGTAGAATCTCTATGGATAGTAATTCCATTCTCTAATAAGAATATAACAGTAGGGATCTATTATCAACAACCTGACCAGGACAATGCTATTGACGATGAAATGCTAAGGGAGATTAGAGAGGGTATCAAAATTAAAAAGTCAATAATAGTGGGGTATTTCAGTTATTTCCATATCCCCGTATTGACTGGGTACATGTCACCTCAGGACAAAATGCAGAAACTGCTTCTTGGAGCAGCCGGTACAGGAACCCACAAGGGGAGAGGCAACTCTCGATCTAGTCCTGAGTGGAGCTCAGGATCTGGTCCAAGAGGTAACTAAAACAGGACCACTTGGAAATAGTGACCATAATATAATAACATTTAACATTCCTGTAGTGGGAAGTACACCTCAACAGCCCAACACTGTGGCATTTAATTTCAGAAAGGGGAACTATGCAAAAATGAGGAGGTTAGTTAAACAGAAATTAAAAGATACAGTGACTAGAATGAAATCCCTGCAAGCTGCATGGACACTTTTCAAAGACACCATAATAGATGCTCAACTTAAATGTATACCCCAAATTAAAAAACACAGTAAAAGAACTAAAAAAGAGCCACCATGGCTTAACAACCATGTAAAAGAAGCAGTGATAGATAAAAAGGAGTCTTTTAAAAAGTGGAAATCAAATCCTAGTGAGGTAAATAGAACGGAGCATAAACACTGCCAAATTAAATGTAAAAATGTAATAAGAAAAGCCAAAAAGTAGTTTGAAGAACAGCTAGCCAAAAACTCAAAAGGTCATAACAAAATGTATTTTAAGTACATCAAAAGCAGGAAGCCTGCTAAACCGCCAGTGAGGCCCCTGGACGATCGAGATACTAAAAGAGCACTTAAAGACAATAAAGTCATCGCAGAGAAACTAAATGAATTCTTTGCTTCAGTCTTCACGGCTGAGGATGATAGGGAGTTTCCCAAACCCGACCAGTCTTTTGTAGGTGACAAATCTGAGGAATTGTCACAGATTGAAGTTTCACTAGAGGAGGTTTTGGAATTAATTGAGAAACTTAACAGTAACAAGTCACCGGGACCAGATGGCATTCACCCAAGAGTTCTGAAAGAACTCAAATGTGAAATTGCGGAACTATTAACTATGGTTTGTAACCTGTCATTTAAATCAGCTACTGTACCCAATGACTGGAAGAGAGCTAATGTAATGCCAATATTTAAGAAGGGCTCTAGAGGTGATCCTGGCAATTACAGACTGGTAGGTCTAACATCAGAATCATGCAAATTAGTTGAAACAATAGTAAAGAATAAAATTGTCAGACACATAGATGAACATAAATTGTTGCACAAAAGTCAGCATGGTTTCTGTAAAGGGAGATCATGTCTTACTAATCTATTAGAGTTCTTTGAGGAGGTCAACAAACATGTGGACAAGGGGGATCCAGTGGACATAGTGTACTTAGATTTCCAGAAAGCCTTTGACAAGGTCCCTCACCAATGGCTCTTATGTAAATTAAGTTGTAATGGGATAAAAGCGAAGATCCTTTCATGGATTGAGAACTGGTTAAAAGACAGGGAACAAAGGGTAGGAATAAATGGTAAATTTTCAGAATGGAGAGGGGTAACTAGTGGTGTTCCCCAAGAGTCAGTCCTAGGACCAATCCTATTCAACTTATTCATAAATGATCTGGAGAAAGGGTTAAACAGCAAGATGGCAAAGTTTGCAGATGATAGTAAACTGGTCAAGATAGTTAAAACCAAAGCAGACTGTGAAGAATTGCAAAAAGATCTCACAAAACTAAGTGATTGGGCAACAAAATGGCAAATAAAATTTAATGTGGATAAAGGTAAAGTAATAGACATTGGAAAAAATAATCCCAACTCTACATGCAATATGATGGGGGCTAATTTAGCTACAACTAATCAGGAGAAAGATCTTGGAGTCATCGTGGATAATTCTCTGAAGACGTCCACGCAGTGTGCAGCGGCAGTCAAAAAAGCAAATGGGATGTTAGGAATCATTAAAAAGGGGATAGAGAATAAGACAGAGGATATCTTATTGCCCTTATATAAATCCATGGTACGCCAACATCTTAAATACTGCATAATGCTGTGGTCCCCTCATCTCAAAAAAGATATACTGGCGTTAGAAAAGGTTCAGAAAAGGGCAACTAAAATGATTAAGGGTTTGGAACAGGTCCCATATGAGGAGAGATTAAAGAGGCTAGGACTTTTCAGCTTGGAAAAGAGGAAACTAAGGGGGGATATGATAGAGGTATATAAAATCATGAGTGGTGTGGAGAAAGTGAATGAGGAAAAGTTATTTACTTGTTCCCACAATATAAGAACTAGGGCCACCAAAGAAATTAATGGGTAGCAGGTTTAAAAATAATAAAAGGAAGTTCTTCTTCATTCGGCGCACAGTCAACCTGTGGAACTCCTTGCCTGAGAAGGTTATGAAGGCTAGGACTATAACAGGGTTTAAAAGAAAACTGGATAAATTCATGGAGATTAAGTCCATTAATGGCTATTAGCCAGGAATGGTGTCCCTAGCCTCTGTTTGTCAGAGGGTGGAGATGGATGGTAGGAGAGAGATCACTAGATCATTTCTGTTAGGTTCGCTCCCTCTGGGGCACCTGGCATTGGCCACTGTCGGTAGACAGGATACTGGGCTGGATGGACCTTTGGTCTGACCCAGTATGGCCATTCTTATGTTCTTATTTTTACATTTAATTTGGCAGTGTTTGTGTTCCTTTCTATTTACCTCACTAGGATTTGACTTCCACTTTTTAAAAGATGCCTTTTTGTCTCTCCCTGCTTCTTTTACATGGTTGTTAAGCCATGGTGGCTCTTTTTTAGTTCTTTTACTGTGTTTTTTTAATTTGGGGTATACATTTAAGTTGAGCATCTTTTTTAGTTCTTTTATTGTGTTTTTAATGTTAATTAATGTTTAATTAACATTTTGCATTATTGTTGAGGAAATTCTTCACAAAAAAATCCCCAAAATTATATTATCAAAGGATTTTTTTTAAAAAGGAAAGGCATAATGTGAGTCACTTACACTCTCCAGTCAGTTTTATGCTTCAACAGCTTTCTCAGTCAGATTCTTTTAAATACCCACTAATCGTTATTGATTTCATTGTTCTAGGATTTCTCCCTAGAGGTTAATAGTGTGTTTAGAGCTAAAAGTCAAACCACATCTTAAGATGTGAGGGGAAATTTAAACTGAAGTTTTATGTAAAGTCAGTTAAGAACTCCTAAAAATATATAAAAGATTGAAATTCACCCCAACACAAAATCTATGCCCCTCCTTAAACATTCACAATTCAGCATAAATGAGACTTAATTGGTGCTATAGGCTTTGTGCTGGCCTTCTGCACAGGAGTGAATTTCCCCTTTATATTGTAAATGTACCAATACAGTGATCAAACATAAACACAAGAAGCCAAATTCCAGAGCTTTTAAGTCATGTTTACGCAGCTTACTCAGGCAAGACTTCCATTTTATTCTGAAGTTGCTCAGGATATGTGCTGATTTAAATAAGAGAAGAATCTGGGCCAAAGGTTGGGAGGTTTGGGAGGTTGGCTATGTGAGAGTTGAGTAAAAAGTGACTGAGGACTCCAGGGTTTAGCTCAAAGGTAAACGTATAATTTGTATACATTTTTTGCTTGAAAGTGGTGGCTGTATTTTTCCTCCAGGTCAGAGTGGCAGATGCTAACTAATATGAATGATGTAACATAATAAATATGTCAGATGGTAAAAACAGCATCCGATTGTCTTGCCTTTCTGTGTTGGCTCACTCATTTCTAATAGTACCTGTGAGCGGATGGGATGGGAGACAGTTTCCATGATCTGATCTAACACACATTGCAGATGTTGAGCCATATACATTTGTCTTTCATTGTCAAAAAGGTAATCTTTCCAGCCAGGCCTATAATTGATTTTCTTGTTGACCTAAGTCCACCATCTTGAACCTTAGATTAGTGGGTCGCTTGCATGCTTTCAGTATGAACAAGAAGTAAAATGTGTCGGTTTCTGAAAGTTTAATTTAATTGTTTGTTTCATGCCATCAGTCAGGCCTGTCATTCAGTGCCAGAGGGAGTGAGTGGTACAGAGTAACAATAAAGGAGATGAAAAACTATATTGTATAAATGATAAATAATATATAACTGACCCAAATGTAAATTTTTTGGATCATGGAGGGAGCATGGGATAGGGACATTAAACGTTAATTTGTTAAAGAACCACAGTTAAAACTCAGCAGAGAACTCCATGAATTTAAACACATGGAATTGCTGCCTACTTTTTTTCTCAGAGGGGAGAACATGAGAGAGCAGGGGGGCCGTGGAGCATATAGGGGATATAGTCTGTGAAGGCAGCAGATGCATTAGAAACTCAGCATCTGTCTTAGCAAATTCTGCACTATTTCCACCCAGCGGCCTCCCACTGCTTTGATGTGCAGCCAGTGCCACTCCTCTGCCACTGCCCTTATCTCTCAGAGGGGGAGAGAGGGCACAGATGGGGAGTTACTGCTGGTCCCAGCAGCACTAATGTGCCAGCAGATTTTCATGAGAAGTTTGCCTGTTAGACGAGATTGCTAAAAAGTCTGATTGCTCCTGGGAGTCCCCTTTTTCATTCCCCAGCTATTTCTCCATGCCAAAGTCTCTGAACCCCAATCTTGCAGCACTGGGTCAGTGAGGTCTTCACAGTTTCTGGAGGCATGTGAATGCTTTCAGTGAAGCTCCTGCTCTTCCCCTTCCACCTCTTTGGAGTCTTTCCTGTTGCATTTTGCTCCTCTCTGCAGTAATTAGCAGCAGTTAGTCCAAGGTTTGAACAACACGTTGCAAATGCAAAGTTTGTATGGCATTAATGCTAACAATCAGAAAGATTCTGATCTCACTTATTCTGGTATAAATCTGTAGGACCACCTTTGACTTCATTGCAGTTACTCTGGTTTTACATCAGTATTAGTGAAAGCAGAACCTGGCCCAGCACATTTAATCCAATTTATCCCAAACAACAGTGGCTGGGATTTTATAATAGCTTTCTATTAATCCTAGAGATCACCATTTATTTATTTAACTAATTTTTATATCATCCAGCAATTCTACTGATGCTTCAAAACAAGCATAGTTTTTTTGTAATCAGTTTTTTAAAATGTGTCTCTTTGTTGCAGACGACTGAATAAAAATGGAATTCGAGAAATACAGAATCATGCATTTAATGGAACCTACTTGGATGAGCTGTAACTATTCTTATTATTTGGTATTCAGCACAGCAATTACTAGGAAATAGTAACTGTAGCAGAGTTATTTATCCCTGATTGTCTTTTTGTTATGTTTTACAGAAATCTTAGTGATAATCACAATCTAGAAAAATTACCTAATGAGGTTTTTCAAGGAGCCAATGGCCCAGTTGTTCTGTAAGTAACAGTCAGATGTTATTTTCCTCATTATTAACTCTCTATTAGAGATGGGCTCTAGACACAACATTAAAATTTGGTGGCAGATTTGAATATCAAATACCCAAACATTCAAGAGTGTTCAGGTTTGGAGGTTTGTTTCCAGATGTAAAATGTGGATCTGGAGCCAGGTTCAGATTTTATAGATATGAATCAGGTTCAGATTTCAGACTCCTGCCCAAAGTTTAGGAGAGTTTGAATCCCTGTTTATCTCCACTTTTTATTAAGCTCTATTAGAAAGTGGCTATAATGCAATTTATGCAAAATGAGACACTACTTATTTTCCTTTGTTGTTTTGATCCAATCCGAAGTGGGGAGATCCTCAGCTGTTGGACATTGTCCTACACCATTAACTTCAATGGAGCTAGGACAACTTGAACCAGCTGAGAATCTACCCTTATATCTTTGGAGTCTAGGTTTAAAGCTGAAAATCGTACCCTGCACCTTGCACAATTTCACTAGTCTCTTCTTCTCTGCACATGTTATTTAGGAGAAAGTAAGCTATGCAGAAAGGTTCCATAGCAGTAGAATCCTCACAGATCTCTATCCATTCTTTTTAATGCACTTAACAATGCACTTCTAAATTTTCCACAACCCTAAAGCTGTCATCAAGTGCCCTGCAGCAGTACTCACTATTATCAACCCTTTGTGTGCCCCCTAAAACACTGTGCTCAACTGCTTTTACTTCTTATTGTAACACTTTATATTATTCATTGTCGTATACATGGCTGACACTGGGATGCAGAAGGCAGCTGGTAACATTATCCCAGGCCCAGGTTTAGTACAGCTCTGAGACTTATTTGCAAGTGTGAGCCGTTGCTCATACTTCTATTCACAATTTCAAGTGAGCAGCAACAGAAAGTGCATGATTCCTTTTTCAGCACCAGCCCATCTATGTATCTATCTCTCTTCCCTCAGGGCTCACATCCAGCATGCCTCAGGTTGGCAGGAGAGAGGCCTGGGTTACTCAAGTGAGTGAAGCTAGGGGGAGGCTGTAATTGTGGGTGGCAATGCCCATGGGTGCTGCCAAGCTCCCTGTGCCCTCCCCTAGCCCATATTAGCAACAGCTGCCCTTAGAATTGGGGGAAGGAAATTTTATTATTTCAGTGGCAGAAAAGATGTTAGTGTGGCTAGAAAATATAAAAATGAGAGAGAAAAATAGAACATTTAATTTCAGAATCAGATAAGAACTCTTCTGTAGTGCTTATATCTGTGCTTGCCATACCCTCCCTCCATGCTGGGATGCTCAATGAAGACCTAGTATAAAGCACTACCTTAGAAGTTCCTCCATATTTTTTCCTCCTATTTTCAACACTGGATAGCTACCAGTCCATATACATGCCTTTAACTTTTGGATAAATTTCTTATTGAAGCATCTTCTTAGCACCAACACAATTGCTGTTTCTTTGGGGGGGGGGAGAGAACATAGTTTCCTATAGTGAAAAACTAATGCATTACCTTTGCAAGCTGAAGCCAATACAATCATATTCTGATGGTTTATCAAATTCATTTGGCTGTAGTTCAGATTCATTTGATAGTTCAAATTCAGACACTGAATTATTTGTACAGGAATTATTCTGTTCTATTAGTAGTGCCTCCATGGTTATATGGATGGTATATTGCCTTTTTATCCTGATTGAGATCATGAAAGAAAGGCCTTCCAGTCATCTGTCACCATAGTGTACACCAGAAATGTATTTTCACTTATGGAAATGATTGACCTGTAATAACATCTATGCTGGGAAAAACAGAATTGCTCATATCAAATTTGTGGTGCAGACTGCAATATTTTATTAGATGGTACATCTTGTTGTTTTGTCTCTTATTTTTCCTGAAACAATATCTAGTTGGCAATTAGCATCTCCTTGTATCTTACATCTCAAAATATTGAAATAATGTAAAAGGTTCATAGAGTCATAGATGTTAAGATCAGAAGGGACCATTGTGATAATCTAATCTGAGCTTCTGTATAGCACAGGCCATAAAATTTCACCCAGTAATTCCAGTTTCAAGCCCATAATGTCTGGTTGCAATAGAGCATATCTTTAAAAAAAACATCCAATCTTGATTTAAAGACTTCAAGTGATAGAGAATCCCTCACATCCTTAAGTAAGTTCCAATGGATAATCATCCTTACTGTTAAAAATGTGCACTTTATTTCCAGCTGAATGTTTCTAGCATCAACATTCAGCCATTTCATGGCATTAGCAGTGAAGCTTCCTTTGTTGCTACCATGTCGATGAGTCACAGGAGGCTCTTGAGGGGTATCCCAGTCCCTACCTCTCTATGAGCCATAAATTCCTTCTCCCCCTCAGGTCGAGGAGGGACTCTAACTGGGGAATCACCACATCCTGAATGAGTACCCTAACCTTTGGGTTAAATATCATCAGGGAGGTCCTGCTCCACCCCAGTTGTTTTGATTTGGATCTCACACTAAGTATAGGAGGCCAAACACCTCTCTTCCACAGTTTGTGCACTGTGAAGCAGAGAGAGTTCAGGCGGTAGAGATGCAATCCTATCTCCATGAGGGATAGAGGATTAGCACATACCACTCTGACTGTCATCTCCCATTGGCTAGCTTAGGTGGCTTGCTGCCTACCATTCTGGCTTCATTGATCTCATTCCAAGGCACCCACCCCATTCATCATATAGGAGCTTTGGTGCCTATCACAGACTTTGTGGATTGCAGTGTATCATTAGAGTGATTTTCTATGTGCCTAAAAGTTAGGCTCTGCAACACTCAGCATCATGTCTCTTCATCACTGTCATTCTACATTTGCAGCCATAGGTGCAATCTGGACACAGAAATTGCTACCACCAAAAACCATGTTTGCTCATGCAACTCGGGTAATTGCTTGAGCAAATGTAGTTAGGGGTGCAGTTACCAAATCGCTGTTTGTGAGCTCAGATGCAAACTTTTCTGGGTGTGATTCTTTTCCAGGTGTATTTGTTTGCCCTTCACAGAAAAGTTGACTCTAAATGTGAATGTCATTCACACCAATTGTAGGAAACTTATTATTGATATTTGATCTCCCCAACAGTTGGTGGCCACTAGATGCGTAATTTATATCAAATGAAATATTGTCATGATATAGGAAAGTTATCAATGAAATAGAGACTGAATGTTCTGAGTATGGAGAAAAGCTATGCTTCCAAATTAGATCAGCTCATCTACTTCATTAGGGCAAGTTCTTTTCTTTGATAACACAAGACAGAGAACAGAGCAATGTGGGGCACATACCTGGCATTGGAGGAAGGACTGGGCAACATGTTGCTTGGTTCATTTTACTGCTGTTGTTAAAGGAAGCAGCATGCTCCCCTGCTTTCCCATGTTGATGGACACAGCATATACAATAGGCCGGTGGCCCAGCCAGGCATGCCCCCTCATTAGCAGACAGTGCCCCATATGAAATGTGTTATGCCAGCTATAACTCTTAGAACACTGGGGAGAAATCCTGCACTGCTCCTTGACAACAGGTGAAGGACCACTGACCTCCTTCCTGTATCTGTGCAGCACAAGGAAGGATTTTGTGTTTGCATCACAGAATATTTTCCCTCTCATTGCCTATCTAGTTCTTTTCATAATAACTTCATAGTTACAGCCTCCATCACTACCTTTGATAGTCCATTTCATAAAGTAACTGCCTTCCACATAAATGCATTTATTTACACCTTCTATAATGCTTGCTCTCTTCTTAGTTTCAGTCTCTTCTCTCTCTCCTTTTCAAACCTGTTACTCTCTGGAAATGTTTTGTTGTTTTCACTCCTAGAAATTTGAAGTCTGTCCCTCTTTAATCTCATTTTTTAATGAACACAAAACTTAATTTTCCCAACTTTCCACACAGCTGTTACCCCCCGTGAACTTCTATCATCCTATCTGTTGCCTTCTGCATTTTGTTCCAGTTCCTCACTTTCCTTCCCATAATAAGGTGTCCAGGATTGTCCATAATAATAATTCAGGTATGATTTCATCAGCCCTTTGTATAGTGCCATAATAATCTTCCTCACTGATTGGTGCAGTATTTTCAGTATTTTCTAAACCCTGTCTCACAAAGAGCTAATGGTTTTCAGTTGTTATGTACCAGATCCTTTACTGCTACTACAGATTGTAGATTATTTGTCTTCTATTTTTAATTAATCTATAATACTCAACAGTAGTCTTCAATGAACATCAGCTCAGGTCTCCCACTTTAAACCCAGTCTCTCTTTTTTTCTTTGGTATTGACCCACTCAATCATTTTTTCATCATCTACAAGCAAGCACACTTTTGTATTTGTTTCCTCCTCCTCTTCGTCGATGTATAGTTTCAATAAGATTGGACTTAATGTCCATGACTGATCTTCCCTTCTTAGCATTTTCCTTCCACCTGACTTGTATCCATGTGCTGGTATATTTCAACTTTGGTTATTAAAGCAATTTTTTTATCCAGTCTAGGATTTCACCATCAATAGCTGCTTTCTAATGTTATAAGCAGTTTCTTTCTTTCCTTTTTATGCACTGCTGTGTTGCAAGCCTTCTTGAAGCCTAGTTATATGGTCTTTTGTTTCATACTTGTTGATTCTTATTGTCACCATCTCAAGGAAATTAATCCTATTTGTTAAGCATGCTTTCTCCCTTCAGAGACCATCACTGTCTTTGATGTCTGTACCTGTCCAAATCTTCTCTTATTTTGTTCCACATCAGTGATTTTTAGAATCTTTCCAAGGCAGACATCAGATGTACGAAATGAGAAAGTACAACGTCATCCTCTGATCCTGTTTTCAATGTGGCTGTCCAGACAGCTTCTTTGCAATCACTAGTCTCTTATAATGTGCAGGAGCCAAAACTGTCTCTAAACTGAGGGGCGGGAGAGGGTTGTTAATTTACCTTTTTGCTGAGATTATTATATGTCTTTAAGGGATATTTCAAAGACAAGAATCAGTTTCCTGCCCGCCTATGGATTAGAAAATATTAAGAAGCTAAGAGCACGATCTACCTACAATTTAAAAAAACTGCCTGCCTTAGAGAAGTTTGTTGCACTAATTGAGGCTAACCTCACCTATCCTAGCCATTGCTGTGCATTCACAAATTGGAAAAGACAAATGTGAGTAATTTCTTTGCATTTCTGATTGTTGATGGTGAATCAAATAATTAAATTTAATCCATGGAAAAGAGATTAAAGGTAGGTATGGAGTGTTCCCTCAACGATTTATAATACATATACATTTATGTATACATACATTTGTATATATTGAGAGCAAAGTACATATTAGGAGCCAGATAATCTGCTGATGTAAATGGTCATACCTCCATTAACATTAGTTAGTTGCAGTGCATTCAGTAAGGCCTAATGGGCTTTGCTGGGGTGGGCCCTTCAGGAGCCACAATGAAGCCCTTGCAGGTGAAACAACTTTCTAACCTGTTGTGAGAGGCAGTCAGAGAGAAAACAGGGTGAAATTCTGAACCCATTGAAGTCCATAGGAGTTTTGACTTTGACTTCAGTAGGATGGTCATAAGGAGTGATGGAAATAATGGACCCAAGGAAGTACACAAATGCACATATTGATCATACACTAACATAAATTTTGTAGGGATACTGTATTTATCCACGTTTCAGAGTAGCAGTTGTGTTAGTCTGTATTCGCAAAAAGAAAAGGAGTACTTGTGGCACCTTAGAGACTAACACATTTATTAGAGCATAAGCTTTCGTGAGCTACAGCTCACTTCATCGAATGCATTCGATGAAGTGAGCTGTAGCTCACGAAAGCTTATGCTCTAATAAATTTGTTAGTCTCTAAGGTGCCACAAGTACTCCTTTTCTTTTTGTATTTATCCACAGATTTAAATGCCACTGATATGTATGCATTGATATATATGTTTAAATCCCTGGTCCTTAAATGGGATCTGCTACCTGTACCCTGCAGAATTCCACTGAAGTCAGGTATGGGGGTGATCTTTTCAGGCTCTTAAATCGGTTTGTCTTGTTGCTTCTGGCTTGCCATCAGCAGGATGCATTGAGTCTTCACGGGTTCTCATCAAGTATTTTCATGTCATCAAGTATTCTTAAAGTTCTGCACATTAATTAGTTTAATCAACCCATAAATCCCCTCAGTTTATATGATTGATAAAGCTGTAGGTGGTGTTCAGGATCCATGCAAACACTTGATATTAATTTAAGCTTTTCTTTTGTTGGACATCCTTAAAAAGATAGGAATTGCCATGTCAGAACAATCCACATTCTAGTTGTCCAGAATTCTGTGTTTAGACATGGCCTATATGTAGGTCTTCACAGAAAATTAAAACAAAATAAAAATGACAAAGCCCTTAGACTACTACACTAATTTAAATTTTATACTTTATATTAATACTAATTTTATCAAGCAGTGAACAACATTTGTGCTCCCTTGAGCTGGTAGATAATAAATATCACCTTCAGACACTACAGTGCTATCTGTCTTAAGAATGTGAATTTAATGGTTAAGGCTATAATAATAAGGGCAAAATCTGTCCGAAATAATTATTCATTGCCCAGTGTGACTCCAGAATACTGGACTCTTTGTTAGGAAAGTTTATCAGATGGTGATATTTTCACCAATATATCTACAGTTACCAGGCTTCTGTGGTTAATAAACAACAATGGGTCTGATCCTGTCACCTTGAAGCTAATTGGAGCTTTGCCATTGATTTCAGTGGAATTAGGAATAGACTCAATTTCTTCACTTCGTGGTTAATGAGTTCTATGTTTTTCTTTCCCTCAAACGAAGGATTTAGTCAAGTTTCATGATCAGCTACAACATCCAGTTATTTGGTGTTTGTAATACAGCAGCTAGAGATGCCTATGTCTGTGTTGTGTTGTGGTGTTTCCAGTATGAACTGTACTCATGATGGAGGAAATAGCTTTGAAGCTAAAAATGAGGCAGTGCTACAAAAGCAAAAGAGAGCAGAACTGCATTAAAATTCTTCTCACTGACCTCTCAAAGCTCGGTTAATTTTCACATTAGAAATTTCCTTGTCAAGATATATTTCCTTGTTTTAAGAAACACAAATATTTGCTCAACATCATCATAGAACTTGTCTCTCTCACACAGAAGATAATTTGTGGTTTACTGTGGCTCCAGAAAAAAAAACTGTATTCCAGTCCCTGCTCCAGAGAAAATGGCTATGTCTACACTACAAAATTATGTCAACCTAACTTAGGCCAGCATACAGCCACAGGCGTTTACATGGCACTATTGTAGTTGGTGTCGCAAAGATATTTACATGCCAGATGTGCTAAAGATTCATATGTCCCTTCATGCTTCAAACACCATTCCAGAGGACATGTATCCATGCTGATGACGGATTCTGCTCAATAATGATTCAAAGCAGTGCAGACCAACACATCTTCATTTTCATCGTCTGAGTCAGATGCCACCAGCAGAAGTTTGATTTTCTTTTTTGGTGGTTTGGAATCTATAGTTTCCGCATCCGAGTGTTGGTTTTATAAGACTTCTGAAAGCATGCTCCACACCTCATCCCTCTCAGATTTTGGAAGGCACTTCGGATTCTTAAACCTTGTGTCAAGTGCTGCATCTATCTGTAGAAATCACATATTGGTACCTCTTATGTTTTGTCACATCTGCAGTGAAAGTGTTCTTAAAATGATAATGTGTGCTAGGTCATCATCCAAGACTGCTATAACATGAAATATATGGCAGAATGTGGGTAAAACAGAGCAGGAGACATACAATTCTCCTCCAAAGTGTTTAGTCACAAATTTAATTAGCACATTTTTTAACAAACATCATCAGCATGGAAGCATGTCCTCTGGAATGGTGGCTGAAGCATAGAATCATAGAAGATTAGGGTTGGAAGATACCTCAGGAGGTCATCTAGTCCAACCCCCTGCTGGACCAACACCAACAAAATCATGAAGGGGCATATGAATGTTTTGCATATCTGGCATGTAAATACCTTACAATGCTGACTACAAAAGTGCAATGCGAATGGCTGTTCTCACTTTCAGGTGACATTGTAAATAAGAAGTGGGTGGTGTTGTCTCCTGTAAATGTAAACAAACTTGTTTGTTAGCTATTGGCTGAACAAGAAGTAGGACTGAGTGAACTTGTAGGCTCTAAAGTTTTATATTGTTTTGTTTTTGAGTGCAGTTATGTTACAACAAAAAATCTACATTGTAAATTGCACTTTCATGACAAAGAGATGGCACTACAGTACTTGGATGAGCCTAATTTAAAAATGCTGTTTCTTTTGTTTATCATTTTACGGTGCAAATCAAAAATAATAATATAAAGTAAGCAGTGTACACTTTGTATTCTGTGTTGTAATTGAAATCAATATATTTGAAAATGTAGAAAAACAATCAAAATATTTAATAAATTTCAATTGGTATTCTATTGTTTAACAGTGTGATTAATCACACGATTAATCACAATTAATTTTTTTAATCATAATTAAATTTTTGACTTAATCGCATGAGTTAACTTTATTAATCAACAGCCCTATAACAAACATACATGCACAAACATCCAACTTTATTATCTCAAGCATACACACTCATACATCCTATTGGTTCCTTATACTATGGTCATCATAATTACTTCTCCGCAGTCTTCTTTCCCTCTCATCTGTCTATGGTTCTTTTGCTCTGTCATGGCTACTTCTGAACTATTACTGCTGCCACAGCTCTTCCCTTCTTCAGTGATTTCAGCTCATTTCTGATCTTCCTTCTTCCTCTCCTGCTTCTGTGCCTGTTCTTATCTTGACTGACACAAGCCTGTCAGCTCTCTGCCTTATATACAGGTTTTGGTCTATTCTGATTGGTTGTTTCCTCAATCTTTATGATTAGCAAACCCATCCATCAATCATCTTTAAGCCTTCCCTGATTGGTCTGTTCTTATGAACCAATCACAACCGCTGAACTCATCTGTCAATCAAAGCCAGACCTGATTGAAAACCTGCACCATGCTTGATTGACTCCTCCCTTCAGGTTTTGGAGTGACCTTTACCTAACCTCAGTCCACACTCTGCCTACCAACTCACCAGCCCTTGGCAGAACTGTTTAAAACTACCAGCTCACTGTCCTTGGCTGTGTGCCAACATTGACCACACCCTTAAAATTACCAGATTTATAAAACTATAAACCATCAACTTATTTCTTTAATATATACTTACAGTAACTCCTTGCTTAATATTGTAGTTATGTTCCTGAAAAATGCTACTTTAAGCAAAACAATGATAAGCAAATCCAATTTCCCTATAAGAATTAATGCGGGAGAGGGTTAGAATCCAGGGAAATTTTTTAAGCTTGGTTGAGGTGGTGGAGTCAGAGGGTGGGATATTTCCAAGGGAATGCCTTACTGCTAAATGAACTAGCATTCTGCTGAGCCCTCAAGACATGTTGTGATTGTACCATCACACTCTACAAGGCAGCACCTATGGAGGGAGGAGAAACAGCATGACAGAGAGATACAGAGACACACACTGTGTGTGTGTGTGTGTAAGAGAGAGAGAGAAAGAGAGAGATGTGTGTGTGTGTGTGAGAGAGAGAGAGAGAGAGAGACAGAGACACACCATGTGTGTGTGAGAGAGAGACGCACATTGACCCTTTAATTACACTGACCCCATTCTAAGAATACTGCCTTTTTAAGTAGATCAGCAAATTGAGACAGCAGCTACTGCCAGCAAGATTCCTTCATCCTGAGCCCTGTCGTGTCCCTACCCCCTCCCCCACTCTGTGGAGATGGGGTGCAGGAGTGGGAGGGAGGGGGACACCCTGACATTAGCACCCCTCTTCCCTCCTGTCCTCTGCACAGCAAGGAGGAGGCTCCTGGGATCAGTTCTAAGGCACAGGGCAGGAGCAGCACATGGCAGTATGGGGAGAGTCAGCTGAACTGCCCGGCAATTGGTAGCCTGCTTGGTGGTTGCTGCACAGGGAACTTAGGGGAGCTTATAGGAGGACTGCTGCTCCATCCTGGTTCCAAGCCCCCACCAGCTAGCTCCAACGGGCTGCTCTTTCTGCAAGCAGTAGACAAAGCAGGCAGCTGCCAAACAACGTTATAAGGGAGCATTGTGCAATGTTAAACAACCATGTTCTTGAATTGATCAGCAATATAACAATGAAACGTTAACTGGGACAATGTTAAGTGAGGAGTTACTGTATTTGTTAACTCCTGCATCTTACTGTTATGGTCTACTGCTGCCACCCTATTTCTTACCAATTTAATAAATTTTATTTTGATTTTTTCCCTTTTCAGTTAATGGTGGCAAAGCAGTATTTTTTTTCAGTGCTGTGCTTGGAGACAAAATACAGCAGCTCAAAACCTTTTGTATCACCTCAGGAAGGTGGTGTTATTAAGACCTTGTCTGCACTACACAGTTTTTGTCGACAAAAGTCAGCTTTCATCAACAAAACAGTAGAGGCGTACAGACTACAATGCTCCTCCCATTGATTTAACTCTCCTGCTACACCAATAAAATAAAACCATCTCAAAGAGGGGCATAGAGCTTTTGTGACAAAGCTTGATCAATGCAGTGTCAGTGTAAACAGTGTTCTTGCTTATGTCACTCTAATAGGCCTCCAGGAGATTTCCTACAATGCCTCTCATGACCACTCTGGTCAGCAGTTTGAAATTGCTGCCCTAAAAGTACACAGCCATTTGCCCCTTCCCCATTTAAAGGCCTGGGAACTTTAAAAATTCCTCTTCCTGTTTACTCGGCATGCACAGTTCACACAGCATCTTCCCAGCTAACTGTGCCAGCTTTCTGCAGTGGATGATCTCCCACCTGAAGTACACCGGGAGCTGTAGGATCTGCTGGGTCTGTGGGGAAAGGAAGCTGTGCAGTCACAGCTTCACTCGAGCTGTAGGAAATTTGATACCTACAGACTCATTGCTAGTGGGATGCAAGAGAAGGGGCATGGAAGGGACATGCAGCAGTATTGTGCTAAGATCAAGGAGCTGAGGCAGGCATACCAGAAGGCAAGGGAGGCCAACCGTTGCTCTGGTGCAGTGCCGAAAACATGGTGCTTCTACAAGGAACGGAATGCCATCTTCGGTGGTGACCCCATCTTGACTATCAAGAGCCCTGTGGACACTTCGGGGGGGACTAGAGGTAGCGGCCAGTGGAGTCAACCCCAAGGACAAAGTGGTAGATGAGGAAATCGAGTTGGAGGAGGATATGGAACACATGACAGGGCCGTCCAGTGGAATGGTGCATCAGGACCTCTTTTTGACTCTGGAGGGGTCTAGCCAATCCCAACAGTCCAGCTCTAGCATGCATGAAGCAGGGGATGCGAGCTCTGGTAAGCATGCATTTTGCTTTGATACTGCACAGTGAGAGGAGATTGAGCTCCCATGTACTTTGTTATATGGTAAAGGAGGGATAAGGAACAGAAATTAACAAATGAGCCTATGCAGCTATGCAGTGGGGGGCCAGTGGAAAAGTTTGTCTTGGGAATCCTCCATAGTGATCTCTAGGAAACTTTCCTATAGGTATTCTCCAATCCTCTGCCAAAGGTCCATTGGCAGAGTTGCCTTCTTTATTCCCTGTAGGAAACTTTGTCATGGCAACCAGCAAATATTTCTTTAGAGACCAAAGCAGCACACAGATGAGCAGTATACAGACCTGGTCTGAAGCTGCACACATGCAGGAGATGCACCTTTGCATTCTGGGTTCCCTCAAGAGTGAGATATTGGTTTGATTACCCTAATTAGCACCTGGAAAAGGGTGCCAACATTCAGAATACTCTCCCCAGGCGTATGTAGTGTCCCTATTCACAAACAACCTTTTGTCCCTTCTTGCCCATTCCCCCTTCCCAACTCTTACCCACCATATTTCAGACTCTCACCAAGCTGTGTGCTAGCAAAGGGACAATGAGAAAGAAGTGTATGTAACTTTTGTGATTCACAGCTGTGAGTGAATTCACAATACTGTCTCTGTTCATTGTGTCTTTGGCTTCTGCAGATGTATTCTTGAGGACCCAGTCCTCCACACTGGTGGAGTGCCTCCACCAGACAAGGCGGTGAACCAGGAGGAGTAAGGAGGAGATGTTTTGCAAATTTCTGCAGTCAACAAATGCAGCAGATAGTGAAACAAGAACTTGGAGGGACACAATCAATGAAAGATTCAAGCTGGATAACCTGGAAAGGAGGGCCAGACAGAGGTGCTCAAATCCCTCATTACACTGCAGGCTTATCACATCTGTGCACAACTCCCCCTGCACCCAATGCAGAACTCTGTTCCATGCCCTCCTCAAACTCCTCCACCACATTCCTCACATGATCCCTGTCCCTTGCAGTACTCTGTGCACTCCACCCCTAGGGACTGGTTTCATAATGAAAGCTGGAGTTACAAGCAGCTGTGAGAACAATAACCGAGAGACTTTTCCTCATTACCATGTCCCCTGTTTGATAAAATGTTTGTGTATTGTCCTGCTATTAAACTTTTAGTCTTTGAAATAAAATGAGTCTTTATTTGTGTCATACATGTTAGTTAGTGCTGACATTCAAACACAGTGACTATAGGCAGGAATATTTGCTCAGTACAATTAATGCTCAGGAAGCAAGCACAACAGGGGTCATTCAAGGGAGCAAGCAAATATTGCCTGGCTGAATGCATCACATAAAGACACATTACTGGGAATAATTGTCAAAATGCTCCTTCAAAGCCTTCCTAATTCTAATAGCATCCCACTGTGCCTCTCTAATTGCCATGGTATCCGGCTGCTCAAAATCAGCAGCCAGCCGATCTACCTCAGCGCTTCACTCCTGCGGAACTTTTCCCTCTTTGCTTCACAAATGTTATGCAGAACACAGCAGGCTGCTGTGACTATCCAAATATTTTCCTCATTGAGGTTTAACCTGAGAAAAAAGACAGGGCTAGTGACCTTTTAATCTGCCAAAGGCACATTCAATGATCATTCAGTACCTGCTGAGCCTGTTGTTGAAGCGCTCCTTGCTGCTATCTAGGTTCCTGATGTAAGGCTTCATGAGTCACGGGAGGAAGGCGTATGCAGGGTCTCCAAGGATCACCATGGGCATTTCCACATCCCCAATTTGAATGTTCTGGTCTGGAAATAAAGTCCCAGCATGCAGCTTTCTATACAGTCCAGTGTTCCTAAAGATACACACATGCACGTTCCCTGACCAGCCTGCACTGAAGTCAGTGAAACAGCCCCAGTGATCCACCAGTGCCTGCAAGACCATGAAGAAGTAACCCTTCTGGTTGATGTACTCCATCGCAAGATGGTTTGGGGCCAAAATTGGATAGGTCTTCCATCTGTCACCCAACTGCAGTTTGGGAATCCCATTGCCTCAAAGCCATCATTTATTTCCTGCACATTACCCAGAGTCATAGTCCTTCATAGCAGGAGGTGATTAATGGCCTTGCACACTTGCATCACCATTTCCCCCACGATGCACTTTCCAACTCCAGACTGATTCGTGGCTGACACCAGAGTTGCCAGCTTCCACACAGCAATCACCACTCATTTTTCCACAGTGAAAGCAGCTCTCGTTCTGGTGTCCTTGCACTGTAGTGCTGGGACAAGCTCTGCACACAGTTCCAGGATGGTGCATTTGTGCATCCAAAAGTTCTACAGCCACTGCTCATCATCCCATACATGCATCAAGATGTGATACCACCACTCAGTGCTTGTTTCCCGAGCCCAATACTGATGTCCACCATGTGCAGGTGCTCTCTGAATGCCTGCAGCAATCTTGAATTATTTCTTTCAATGGCACACAGTAGGGAAGGCACCACTGATTCACTTTTTGATTCAGAACTCATGAAATATTGCAGGACCAGTCACATTGTGTTCATCACACTCATCACAAGAGTGGTCAGCAATTGAGAATCCATGTTTTCAGTCAGAGATGGCAGGTGCACAGTTTACATGGGCTGTTAAAAACCGCATGAAACAAAGTTGTAAACCCATGGAATGATGGGACAGAAAGAATTGCATCATGGGAGGGTGAGGATGTCCCGATAATGCACCGAATAGTACAGAATAGTGATATACTTTGAATCTGAACCTCAAAGTCATTTGCATGCACATTAGCTTAGATATTGGGTATAGGACAGGGGTGGGCAAACTACTGCCTGGGGGCCACATCTGGCCCTAAAGACGTATTAATCCAACCCTCAAGATCTCGCTGGGAATCGGGGTCTGGGGCTTGCCCCGCTCCGGCACTCCAGCTGGGGAATAGGGACAGGGGCTTGCCCTGCTCCACACAGCTCCTGGAAGCAGTGGCATGTCCCCCCTCCAGCTCCTACACATAGGGACAGCCAGGGGGCTCTGCACACTGCCCCCCAAGCACTGCCCCCCAAGCTCCCATTGGCCGGTAACAGCAGCCTATGGGAGCTGCAGGGGCTGCACTTGTGGATGGGGCAGTGCACAGAGCTTTCTGGCTGTGCCTTTGAGTAGGAACTAGAGGAGGGACATGCCGCTACTTCTGGGAGCTGCTTGACATAAGGGCCACCCAGAGCCTGCACCCCTGCCCCCTCCCATGCCCCAAACCCAAAGCCCCAGCCCCACCCCCACCCCAGAGCCCATACCTCTAGTCAGAGCTCTCACTCCCTCCTGCACCCCAACCCCCAATTTTGTGAGCATTCATGGCCCGCTGTACAATTTCCATACCTAGATTTGGCCCTTGGGCCAAAAGTTTGCCCACCCCGGTATAGGATGTAGCAGATACACCTGCTTCCATGTCAAAGCATTTTCTGTGTCTGACACAAGCTCTGTGTGTACTCAGGACTGTTCAATTGTTTTGAATGACATGTTCAACCCCACTGTGATGATTGTCTGATCAAGGACTACTCTTGATAAGTGGAAGAGAGATTATTCATCATCATGATGAGAGTACTGGTGTCACTTGACTTCATCATACATTATCCAAAGCCTATTATTTCTCCTTCAAGATTAGATCTAGGATATGATTTGTCAGGGAGAATAAACATTATCTACCTGATAACCTGGATTATGCATTTTTAAGGATGTTTGAGCCTTATGGTTATCACACGAAAACCCTCAGAGGATGTTCAGGGTCAGATCCTCAGCCCCATCTGGCTGCTCCAGTGATTCAAAACTACCCTAATGGCACTTAAGCAACACCCTGAGGAATCTGCTCTACTGGAGAATCTTTAGGTGGTGAAAGCTGCCACAGTGGCTCCTACACTATCCTCTCTCCCGGCAAAGCACCCCTACATGTCAGTGATCCCTGACTCCCAGAAGAACCCCTTTGGGGCTATGGGCAACTAATGTAAGTTACAGGATCCCTGTGGCTGTTCTAACTTGTGTAGGGGATCAAAAATGGACCAGCCTCAGGACCCAGGACTTGTAAAGATGGATTAAAGATAAGTCACCTTTGTCCTTCCCACCCAAGCTCCCTGGTCTTGCACAACACGTGGCTCAGTTGGCCCATAAGCTCTGGCCCTAACATCTAATTTTTTGAGAGCTTATGGCTAAAAATTATGGTCTATAGAATCATAGTACTAAAAAGTCTGCTGTTGATCTAATAAAAGATACACTACATTTTATACTAACTTGTATAAAGGTTTCCTTTGCAGGCTGTGTTGGAGGCCTTCCTTCATCTGTGATTCAAAAAAATAATTTCCTCCTATCTATATGTCCCTGAAGCTGACAATTCCCAGCAGAAACTTCAGCCAACTTCATCAATCAGTTTTGATTCTTTTGACATAAAGATTAGATTCTTTCTAAAAGAATCATGATGATAGGACTTTCTTCTTACATATGAAATTGTTTTTAGAGGACATGTCTACACTACAAAATTGTGTTGACCTAATTTACAGCCATCACAGTTATTAAATCACTTGTGTATGTGCACACTTGGGTCTTTGTGACAGTGGTGTGTGTCCCCAGCAGGAGCACTTGTATTGATTGTATTGTCAGTGTGGGGCATTGTGGGATGGCTCCTGAAGACCAATAACAGTCAACGTAAGAAACACAGTATCTACACTCACACTGTGTAGCTCTAATTGACTATAAATCTACACCACTAAGGAAGGTGGTGTTACTAAATGGACATAGAGAGGCACTTACGTTGGCAGGAGCCAAATTTAAGTGAAGACATTTGCGTAGCTAGGTCAATTGCAAGGCAGCTTATGTCGACCTAACCCTGTAGTTTAGACCAGGCCTCACTCTGTCACTTTTCAGTAAGCCTAATTACTTAGAGATAAGGAGTACTTGTGGCACCTAAGGCTCCTTTTCTTTTTTGCGAATACAGACTAACACGGCTGCCACTCTGAAACCTGTTACTTAGAGATAGTGTCTCGTATGGAATCTAGATTTGGCCCATTTATTCTACTGAGTCTATTTCTGAGCTCAAGGCCCAACTATCCCCTTTGTTTGCCTTGCAATATCGTTGGCTTTCTTTTCTTCATTTGTACTCTATGGTTTTGAACAGTTCATATTCTGTGTATTATAGGTTGCTAAACACAGATATATTTTCTCTGCTTCTAGGGGAGTATTTACTAAGTTGTTTCTTCCCATTTATTTGGGCAGTTTCATTTGGTAGATTGAGTACAAGGCTGGAAAAAGGAATTTCTGAGTTGTAAACCTAGTTCTGATGCTGGCTTTTGTACCTTGAGCAAGTTACTTTATCTGACTGTGCCTCAATTCAAATTCCTTTAAGGGAACCAGTGCCTTCTAAGAGAAACTTACTCTTGCTCTTCATTGTACAAGAACAGTAGCTATGAATGGTACTGTGCAAGAGAAAATTACTGATTTGTAATTATAGTTAAGTTTTCAAGATATTGTTGACTTTATAAACTATTTCCACTGTGGACATGCCCCTGAATACTTCAGGAAGAGCAACTTCAGAGAACAATTCAAATCCCTTTACTTTAAAAAAAGCAGATTTTAATTACCATGAAAGATAACTAAAATGATCAGTTACTCTATGGCACTGCGATGATGAAAAAGTACAGAAAATAATTCCAGACACAGGGTAATTTTTTTTCAAAAATGCCAAAGTGACTTAAGTTCCTAAGTCCCACTGGGACCCTTAGGCCCTCCCTAAGTCACTTTTGAAAATTATACTTAATTGCCACGGTCAAGAGGTACTTTGAACATTTTACTCTCATTCTTTACCATGAAATACTGTAATTGTCTGTGATTTCAATCTTACAGAGTGACTGGCAGTTTTATTTGATCTTTTTTCATGCTAAATACATTTTTGCTTTTAGGGGGAAAAATTAAATTGGGAAATGAAGAGCTAACATGTACCCCCTCTTTCACACTGAAAACTAGAATGGATCCCTTGCAATATATAATAATAACAAAAAAAGGATTTTTCAGGACAGAATGTTTAAATCTTGATTCAAATACTTGATTGATGAAACCCTCCTCAAAGACCAGCATGAAATCATATAATTTGAATGTTGTTTGCACAGCATTCTTCAAATTTTGCCCAACCTGTTGTGAAAAGAACCATAAGATAAAATTTTATATTTGTGTGTTGAGACAGACTGAGAGGAAAACAAATAACTGAGCCCTCACTCTTAAATTTTTCCATACTCTTTCTTAAGCGTATTCAACAGAGTATTAATGTTGAATTAATCTGGAGTGGATTCAGAATATATTTTGAGACAAAGAAAGCAGATTGATGAATTGTATAAATAAAGGAAGACTTGCTTTAGAAGAGAAGAACAGTAATATGTACTTTTTTGGGGATATCTAGGACCCTGATTCAGCAATATGTTTAACCACATAAGTACTCTTACTGGGTGCTAGAACAAGTTTTGTATTCAGTTGTATTAAGAAAATACAAGCAAAATGATTTAGTAGCAGACATTCAAATCTGCTATCTATAAGCAGAGGAAGTAATTTACCTGTAATTAATTGTGCTGGTCAAATCTGCATAAGTTGAGGAAAAGATGACAGTGAATGTAATTTGCTTATCTGGAGCATCTTGTCTCATTTGTCTACTTTTGGCACCCTCTTTTGGACCATTATACAACCTCCCTACCCGTTGGCTTCCTTGGTTTGTTTCTTGAGATGCACACCAAATTCTGGGAAGAGGATATATATTTCAGTCCCTTTGCATATAAAGAGATTATTAGAAAATTTCAATGGAAAACTAAAACAAACATTCTCATTTTTTTTTACATTCTCCCTGCTCTCCCCCATTTGTCAACCAGCTGTATGTTTTGCAATGATATTTTGTCATTGTTTATGTGATTTCACCCCAAGCTATACTTTAGCACCTATAGGCCCTGACTCTGCAAACCCTTTTACACATGCTTAACTTTATGCATTACAGTAATCCCACTGAAACCAATGCAATTACTCATCTCTGTAAAGTTAAGCATGTGCATAAGATTTGCAGGACTGCGGCCTCAAATCTTGACTTGGGGTAAATAATCAGTTAAGAAGGGCAGAGCTGTTAATGGGAACTGCATGATATCTCTTATTTATTCTATTTCTTCTGCTGTATTTTTTAGGCACTAACTATATTCTGTTCTTCCATTCCAGTTCTGCATTGCATCCAATATGTAATAAATCTGATGTCATGCAAGATGCTGATGAGCAGCCTGCGGACAGGATGCACAGAAGATCTGCAGCTGAGGACTACATTTCCAATGACTACATAGCTTTTGACTCACTAGAAAATGAATTTGACTTTGACTACGGCTTATGTAATGAAGTAGTACATGTGGCTTGCTCTCCTAAGCCTGATGCCTTCAATCCTTGTGAAGATATCATGGGATACAATATTCTCAGAGTCCTGATATGGTTTATCAACATTCTAGCTATCACCGGGAACATCATTGTGCTGGTTATTTTAATAAGCAGTCAGTATAAACTCACTGTCCCTCGGTTTCTAATGTGCAATCTTGCATTTGCAGACCTATGTATAGGCATCTATCTGTTGCTGATTGCATCTGTTGATATACAGACCAAAAGCCAGTATTACAACTATGCCATAGACTGGCAAACTGGTGCGGGATGCAGTGCTGCAGGGTTTTTCACTGTGTTTGCAAGCGAACTTTCAGTTTACACACTGACTGTGATCACTCTGGAAAGATGGCATACAATCACCTATGCCATGCAACTGGACCGCAAGGTTCGATTTCGCCATGCCATGGTTATTATGATTTTTGGTTGGATGTTTGCCTTCACTGTGGCCCTTCTTCCCATATTTGGAGTTAGCAGCTACATGAAAGTCAGCATTTGCTTGCCCATGGATATAGAAACACCCCTTTCCCAGGCTTATATCATATTCCTTTTAGTACTGAATGTTCTTGCATTTATGATCATCTGTGCCTGTTACATCTGCATCTACTTTACAGTGAGAAACCCTAATGTAATCTCTTCAAACAGTGACACCAAAATTGCCAAGCGCATGGCTATACTGATCTTCACTGATTTTCTGTGCATGGCACCAATATCTTTTTTGCAATATCGGCATCACTCAAGCTTCCTCTCATCACTGTGTCCAAATCCAAGATCCTCCTAGTTTTGTTCTATCCTATCAATTCATGTGCCAATCCTTTCTTGTATGCGATTTTCACAAAGACCTTCCGCAGGGATTTCTTCATTTTACTGAGTAAGTTTGGTTGCTGCGAAATGCAAGCCCAAATTTACAGAACAGAGACTTCTTCATCTGTCCATAATTCGCATATGAGAAATGGCCATTGTACTCCAGCTTCTAAAACCAGTGATGGAACTATTTATTCATTAGTTCCTCTGAATCACTTGAACTGAAATATTTGTGTGGATTTACGTATATGGCAGCATGATTGTTTTTAACTGTGAATTTGTAAAATGATTTTAACATAACATGTAAAGTTATATTTGAAATGGAAAACATTTGATTTTCTGCTGTATATTTTATTTTTTATAAACAGCCAGCAAAAGTGACATATCATCTTCAGTTCTTGAAGGACAACCAACAAAACTTCAGTTAACACTGTCTTTGAAGAATTTCTCAAGAATTACATAAACTCTGGAGAATGTCTTTTCTCCCCACACTTTTCTAAAGTTGTGCTAGGCTATGTAATGCATTGTGTTTGAGAATTCAGTGTTGACTATCAATGGCTGAAAGAAAAAAATACAGAATTAAAATGTTTTTCTGAGAAACATACTAGAGGTCTTGTTAAGGGTACAATAATTTGACAAAGTAGTAATACATACTACACATTTAGCTGACAAGAGCTAAAGTTCAAGATTATTTCACCACCGCACAATGGTATCGGAAGAGGAGATTTTGGTCCACATTGTTTTTGTTTCCATCACCAAAGCAGTAGGCTAAAAGGCACCTTCAAGTCAGTACTGGTCCAATTCTGATCCAAATCCATGTGGGACGTGTCCCAGTGTGCACATAAAAGTCCATTAGCAAATGGTTGATGCACTTTTCCTTAATGAGCTGAACGTCGTTGCAGAAGTCACTCTCATTTCAAAACAACATTGGTTGAATCTGGTGATTAAGAGTATTTGTGACTTTGTACCACCAGATTCTGACACGTGAATGGACAAACACCTTGACCCTGCAAGTCCCTGTGGGCACCTGTAGCCAGCTGCATTGAACTTGAGGGAAGAGCACAGGCTGCAGGAGGACAGAGTTTGGAGGAGGCAACAGCCAATCTGTATGAACATGATTTGAATGTAAGCTGCAGTTGCAGCATCATTGTACGTAGTTCTCTTAATAAAGAGCCAAATTTGTTTTCGAAACATGGAGTTCTCTCATGTTATTATTCAGCACTTGGTACATGAAACAGTGCTCAAGAGTGAATGCAAGATGGTTGTTCTCCAGAACAAGTTCAAGGAGAAGCTAAGGGTACAAGCTAGATTAAGCATTAGAACTTACATTTTCAAAAGCGATTAGTGATTTTAGGTGCCTTAATTTTTGACTGACGAACTTAAGAAACCTTAAGAAGACATGATTTTCAGAAAGTGCTGGATATCTGCCATCTGAAAATCAGGCCCTTTAAGGTGTCTTGAGACACCTAGAATCACAGATCCCTGTTGAAAATTTTCTCAGTAGTAAGTATGGTATTTTCCACACAAAGAAAAGGAGTACTTGTGGCACCTTAGAGACTAACAAATTTATTTGAACATAAGCTTTCGTGAACCTCAGCTCACTTCATCGGATGCATCCGATGAAGTGAGCTGTAGCTCATGAAAGCTTATGCTCAAATAAATTTGTTAGTCTCTAAGGTGCCACAAGTCCTCCTTTTCTTTTTGCGAATACAGACTAACACGGCTGCTACTCTGAAACCTATCTTCCACACAGCTGTAGTTAGTCTCAAATTCACTTTGCACTTGGTTTCCTTACTCACAAGTGTGAAATGTCAATAAGGGAGACTGGACATGTTGGGAGACCTACACTTAGGTGCAATCCTCATCTTGTTAATGAGGTGGTTAATTCTACATTTCTTCTTAAATTTTTCCCCTGCTACTTGGCAGGAGTAATATAGCAACCACACATCAGTGTTCTCATTTATGTAAGAGCAAGTTCCCCTCATGCACCAAGTCCTGCTTTATAACTGCAAAACTTTGTACCTGTGTAGTGCAGGTTCAATTCCTTAGTTTTTGAGATTATAACTTGCCCAGAGTTCATAGAATTTAAGGCCAGAAGGGACCACCACAGATTATCTAATCGATACCCACACACTAAATCTCGCAACCAAAATTAGACCAAAGTATTACAGCTCACAAGACACCAGGCTATTATTTGCCACAGAGAGAGAGAATCTGAGGGACCAAAGTGCATCAATGCCCAAGGCCACTGCAATGGCAGCAAAATGATTAAGTGAGCTATACCCAGATAATCCTGGCAAGTGACTTGCACTCTGTGCAACTGAGGAAGATGTAAATCACTACCAATCTGTCCTGGAGGAAAATGCCTTCTTGACCCCACATATGGTGATCACTTAGATCCTGAGCATGTGAGCAAAAACCAGCTAGCCAAGGACCTATGAGAGAGGGAATGCTCAGTGCCACCTCAGAGCCCTGGCCCACATTATCCAGTGTTCCATCTCCAGCCATGGAAAAGTGTTCTCTGCTTTATTATTCTGTTTAATAGCAGAGACAAAGATTTGAATTTTTTAGAAAACCTATGAATTTGATCTTCATAAAACATTTTATTTTTTGGGTATTTTTCCCCTTTGGAAAGCAGAAAGCTGCTGTCCTTATCCAGCCTTCTCATTTGCCCAGTAGGATTATTAAGCCAGAAAGAGAGGCCTCCCATAAAGTAATATATGTTTTGACTGTTCAAAAAACCATAGTGGATAGTGTTCATCTAATTTCAGGGTATTTCCTTTCTCATGTTATTTCAGAAAAAAACTACCAAGGAGCTTAAACTGCCAGAATTTAATACATGAGATAAAATATGTTTTTTACCCAGAGGGGTGTTACACTATTATTTAAAGTTATTACACCAGATGTATTCAAACTACATGTTTTTTCCAAATGAACATCTTTTACAGTATTTTGTGTAATGGCCACAGATAAAATTGACATCGTTTGGTGCAAAAAAGGTACTTAGATTTCATTCAGATTCAGCTACATTATTTCCAAGGCTGATTAAACTGTTGTCCTAAAAAATGGAAGTTGTATTCAGCCATCTCCCAAAGAGTGTGATGGCAAGGAAGGTAATGGAAGGTTCCATTAAAAGGAACTCCAACAGATAGTGCTGGATAGAAAATTTAGAAAGGGGAAAACAAAAAGCTGTTATTACAAAGCTTAATATTGGGAATTGGAGCCTTGAATCAGCAGGTAAAGAACTTGATAGTCCAAGTCCAAAAATTAGAAAGGAAAAAAATGGCTGGAGGAGCAAAAAGAGATATACAAAATACATGTGGTATAACCTAATGAGACATTTTTGGAAAAGAATGAAAGCTGTGAGGCAATCAGAGAGGAATGTGACCAGCTTGGAAAACAAGTGGCAAACTTACAAGACCAGTTGTGGAAATGCCAGCATGATGAGAGGCAGGGGATCCTAGAGGGTTTCCCACAGGTAATAGCATAACTAGGGGATGTAATTGTGAAGCAGGACCCATGCAGGTTCCTACAAGGGTTACTACTGAGACCCATTCCCTTTGCATCTAGGAGCTGGAATCCCTTGTTAAGGTCTTCAGACACCCTCTTAGGGATAGATGGCATAAGTTTACTCAGTGCATGTTGAAGGGAGTGTGCCACTGTGCCTCCAGGATCACAACTGAGAATACCAAATTCAGGACAAGCTGCTGAGAAAAAGGGCAGACACCCCAAAACTAGTGGTTATTCTTCCATGAGATATATCAAACCAGCAACAAAAAAACCAGTGGCTCACCACACTGGCTAACAAGAAGTCAGAAATACATCCTCCTTAGGTATTCCAGTCCTGGATTCAACACCCAGACACTAGACTTAATGATGAGTGGTTATTTAAAACCAATTTAATCAAACAAAAGGGTTCTTCTGATTCCAAAGGACCAGCCACATACCCAGGTCAATATATAAATCAGATCTTACCCAATAATCATGCTGTTGCCAATCCTTTAATATCTAATATCTAAAGGTTTATTTATAAAAAGGAAAAAAGGTGAGAGTTAAAATTGGTTAAAGGAATCAAATACATACAATGATTGCAAAGTTCTTGGATCAGGCTTGTGGGAGCAATGGAATAAACTGCTGAATTGTTAAGTCTCTGGTTGCTTCCAATCATTGGCAGGTCCTCAGTCCTGTGGTTAGAACACTTCTATTAGTATAAGTCCATAGTCCAGAGATTTAAGCAGGAAAGAGACAAAATGCAGATGTTTCCAGGGCCTTTTGTAGGTTCTGCCAAGAGAAATACATTGTTCTCACTGTGGAGAATTACAAGGAACAAGATGGTGTTTGGAGTTATATGGGCAAGTCACATGTCCATCCATGCTTAACATAACATAAGAATGGCCTTACTGGGTCAGACAAAAGGTCCATCTAGCCCAGTATCCTGTCTTCTGACAGTGGACAGTGCCAGGTGCCCCAGAACAGGTAATTACAGAGCAGATAATCATCAAGTGATCCATCCTCTGTTGCTCATTCCCAGCTTCTGGCAAACAGAGGCTAGGGACACCATTCCTGCCCATCCTGGCTCACAGCTATTGATGGACCTATCCTCCATGAATTTATCTAATTCTTTCTTTAACCCTTTGTGGTCTTGGCCTTCACAACATCCTCTGGCAAGTAGTTCCACAGGTTGACTGTGCATTGTGTGAAGAAATTTCATTAATTTCATTTGGTGACCCCTAGTTCTTGTGTTATGAGAAGTAGTAAACAACACTTCCTTATCTACTTTCTCTACACCAGTCATAATGTATAGACCTCAATCATATATCCCCTTAGCCATCTCTTTGCCAAGCTGAAAAGTCCCAGTCTTATTAATCTCTCCTCATACAGAAGCCATTCCATACCCCTAATCATTTTTGTTGCCCTTCTCTGTACCTTATCCAATTCCAATATATCTTTTTTGAGATGGGGCGACCACATTTGCACACAGTATTCAAGATGTGGGCATATCATGGATTTATATTGAAGCAACATGATATTTTCTGTCCTATTATCTATCCCTTTCTTAATTATTCCCAGCATTCTGTTCGCTTTTTGACTGCCACTGCACACTCAGTGGATGTTTTCAGAGAACTATCCACAAAGACTCCAAAATCTTTCTTGAGTGGTAACAGCTAATTTAGACCCCATCATTTTATATGTATAGTTGGGATTATGCTTTCTAATGTGCATTACTTTGTATTTATCAATATTATATTTCATCTGCCATTTTGTTGCCCACTCACCCAGTTTGAGAGATCCTTTTGTAGCTCTTTGCAGTCTGCCTCAGTCTTAACTATCTTTAATAATTTTGGGTCATCTGCAAATTTTGCCATCTCACTGTTTAACCCTTTTTCCATATCATTTATGAATATGCTGAATAAACTGGTTCCAGAACGGACCCCTGGGGGACACCACTATTTACCTCTCTCCATTCTGAAAACTGACCATTTATACCTACTCTTTGTTTCCTATCTTTTAACCAGTTACCAATCCATGAGAGCACATTCTCTCTTATCCTATGACAACTTACTTTGCATAAGAGCCTTTGGCAAGGGACCTTGTCAAAGGCTTTCTGAAAATCTAAGTACGCTATATCCAATGGATCCCCTTGGTCCACACGCTTGTTGACCCCCTCAAAGAATTGTGGTAGATTGGTGAGGCATGATTTCCTTTTACTAAAACCATGTTGACTCTTCCTCAACAAATTATGTTCATTTCTATGTCTGAAAATATTGTTCTTTATTATAGTTTCAACCAGTTTGCCCGGTACTGAAGTCAGGCTTACAGGCATGTAATTGCCAGGATCACCTCTGGAGTCCTTTTTAAAAATTGTTGTCACTTTAGCTATCCTCCAGTCATCTGGTACAGTAGTTCTGCAATTTCACATTTGAGTTCCTTCAGAACTCTTGAGTGAATACCATCTGGTCCTGGTGACTTATTACTGTTTAATTTATCAATTTGTTCCAAAACCTCCTCTAATGATACCTCAATCTGGGACAGTTCCTCGGATCTGTCACCTAAAAATAATGGCTCAGGTTTGGGAATCTCCCTCACATCCTCAGCCATGAAGACCAATGCAAAGAATTCATTTAGTTTCTCCACAGTGGCCTTATCGTCCTTGAGTGCTCCTTTAGCACCTCAATCATCCAGTGGCCTGACTAGTTGTTTAGCAGGCTTCTTGCTTCTGATGTACTTTAAAAAAATTGCTATTACTTTTTGAGTCTTTGGCTAACTGTTCCTCAAATTCTTTTTTGGCCTTCCTAACTGTATTTTAACACTTAATTTGCCAGTGTTTATGCGCCTTTCTATTTTCCTCTCTAGGATTTAACCTCCACTTTTAAAGGATGCCTTTTGCCTCTCACTGCTCCTTTATTGTTGTTTAGCCACAGTGTCTCTTTTTGGTTCTCTGACTATGTTTTTTAATTTGGGGTATATATTTAAGTTGACTCTATTATGGTGTCTTTAAAAAGTTTCACACAGCTTGCAGAGATTTCACTTTTTGCACTGTACCCTTTAATTTCTGTTTAACTAACTTCCTCATTTTTGTGTAGTTCCCTTCTGAAATTAAATGCTACAGTGTGGGCTGCTGTGGTGTTTTTCCTGCCACAGGGATACTTAAATTAATTATATTATGGTCACTATTACCAAGTGGTCCAGCTATATCACCTCTTGGACCAGATCCTGTGCTCCACATAGGACTAAATCAAGAATTGCCTCTCCTCTGGTGGGTTCCAGGACCAGGCGCTCCAAGAAGTAGTCATTTAAGGTGTCAAGAAACTTTATCTCTGCATCCCGTCCTGAGGTGAATGTACCCAGTCTATATGGGGAATAACTGAAATCCCGCATTTATTATTATTATTGAGTTTTTTATTTTAATAGCTTCTCTAATCTCCCTGAGCATTTCACAGTCACTATCATACTGGTCAGGTGGTCAATAATATATCGCTACCACTATATTATTATTATTAGAGCATGGAATTTCTATCCATAGAGATTCTATGGTACAGTTTGATTCATTTACAATTTTTATTTGTTTGATTCTATGCTTTCTTTCACTATAATGCCACTCCCACACCAGCATGACTTGTTCTGCCCTTCTGATATATTTGTAACCCTTGTATTACTGTATCCCATTGCTTATCCTCATTACACCAAGTTTCTGTGATGCCTATTATATCAATATCCTCATTTAATACGAGACACCTAGTTTCACCATTTTATTATTTAGACTTCTAGTATGGTATATAGCACTTTAAATCTTGTCTGCTTTAGCTGTCTGCCATTACGCAAGTAATTGAATGGGAACTCTTTTTTATTTGACTGTTTCTGATCAGACCATGCCTGTATTTATGATGTTCCATCCTCTTGTCCTCACTAGGACATAGATATTCTCTATTATAAATTCCTCCCCTAAGGGATGTTCAGAACCATATGCTCCTCCACACTTGTCAGCTTTCCCCCAGCCTTAGTTTAAAACTGCTCTACGACCTTTAAAAGTTAAGTGACAGCAATCTGGTTCCATTTGTTTAGGTGAAGCCCATCCTTCCTGTATAGGCTCCCATTTCCCAAAGTTTCCCCCAGTTCTTAATACATGTAAACCCTTCCTTCCTACACCATCGTCTCATCCACACATTGAGACTCTGCAGTTCTGCCTGTCTAACTGGCTCTACACATGGAACTGGGAGCATCTCAGAGAATGCTATGCTTAGTCATGGTAGGAGGCCATCACAGGAAAGTCCATTAAGGATAGATAGGCATCTTCCATGGTCCATTGTAAGTTAAGTGTTTCTTGATGAGCCATTTAACTTAAATAGTCCCTTCAAGATGTGCAGGCTAAGTACCTTACCACATGAGCAAACATTTGAAATACCAGGTACATAGTTCAGATACAAAATGATACATGCATATCAAATAGCATAATCATATTAGCAAATCATAACATTTTCATAGACACCTTACTTGACATACTTTGTACAAGATTTGCTGCAATTATAGTGGTAGACCAGTCCACACAAGAGATCCATTTCCTGGACACTACAGTGCAAATAAGTGATGGTCACATAAACACCACCCCGTACCAGAAACCTACTGACTGCTATACTTACCTACATACCTCCAGCTTCCATCCAGGACACATCACATGATCCATTGTCTACAGCCAAGCCTTAAGATACAACCGCATTTGCTTCAATCCCGCAGACAGAGACAAACACCTACAAGATCTCTATCAAGCAGTCTTAAAACTACAATACCCACCTGGGGAAGTCAGGAAACAGATTGACAGAGCAAGATGGGTACCAGAAATCACCTACTACAGGACAGGCCCAACAAGGAGAAACAACAGAACAGCACTGGCCATCACGTACAGCCTCCAGAGTAAAACCTCTCCAGTGCATCATCAACGATCTACAACCTATCCAGTAAAATGATCCCCCACTCTCTCAAGCTTGGGAGGCAGGCAATCCTCGCTTACAGACAGCCCCACAATGTGAAGCAAATACTCACCAGCACTACCAACACCACACTACAGAAACACTAACCCAGAACCATCTCTGTAACAAACCGTGTTGCCTTTTCTGTCCCCATATCTACTCTAGTGACACCATCATAGACCCAACCACACCAGCCACACTATCATAGGCTCATTCACTTGCACATCTACTAACGTGAATATATGTCATCATGTGCCAGCAATGCCCTTTCGCCATGTCCATTGGCCAAATCGAACAGTCCTCTACATAAAGGATAAATGGACACAAAGTCAGACATCAGGAATGGTAACATTACAAAGCCAGTAGGAGAGCACTTCAATCTCCCTGGACACTCAATAACAGATTTAAAAGTAGCCATACTTCAACAAAAAACTTCAAAACAGACTTCAAAGAGAAACTGCTGAACTACAATTCATTTGCAAACTTAACACCATCAATTTGGGCTTGATAAGGCCTGGGAGTTGCTGGCTCAATACAAAAGCAATCTTCCCCCTTTAGTATTGACACCTCCTCATCAATAATTGGAGTAGACTACATCCACCCTGACTAAAATTGGCCTTCAACATTGATTCTCCATTTGTAAGATAACTCCCTTCTCTTCATGTGAAAACATATATTATGCCTGTATCTGAAATAGTTACTCCATGCATCTGAAGAAGTGGGTTTTTTACCCATGAAAGCTAATACCCAAATAAATCTGTTAGTCTTTAAGATGCTACCAGACTCCTCATTGTTTTTGTGGTAGCAACAATGATCTACATGATCATATTTATTTAGATAATGTCACAATGACTTTGAAGGAAGTGAACCCATTAATTATGCAGGATTGAGACAAGTTATTGCAGTGATCCTGGGGAGTGTGTGGTGGGTTTTAGGGCACACCCTTGAAGACTCAGCTTTAGGCAAGGGTGCTGTTAATTTGAGATCACCTCAAGTGGAGATGTTCAACATGAAGCTCTTCCCAGAGGGAGGTCTGAGCGAACTAGCAGATTGCCTCCTTCAGCGGTGGAATCTGCAAGAGCGAATGCACTTAATAAATTAATGAGAGTGACTGAGTGCATACTGAAATATTATTAGTTGTGCTGCCCCTAGAATCAAAGAGTATTCTACTATTGGCCCCCTGATCCCAATGATTTGGATGATTTGTTAGCAAGGGTTGAGTACAGGTGGCGGGTCAAATAAGACATCAGTCTCAGTGCCAGAAGCCAAGATTCTTGAGTGGAATCCAGCCTCAGAGGCAAGATATTCCAGGAATAGGACAGGCGGGGAGCGAATGGTCAAGATTATTAAACAGCACACTGATCTGGACCATATTAGTGGGAAAGGGAATTTATAATATTGGGGAAGAAAATTTGCAATTTGCAAAGCTAGAAGGTCCTGGACCTTGGGCACCACATGAAATTAATAATATGACTGTGCCAATAATGATTGCTCTTGCTAGATGGACAGGGAATCCTAAAAAAAATTGGCATATGTTAACAGTCTGGATACAATGGAGAATGGATGTATAAATAGCATTTCCCAGTGTGAAAATGGCAATATAAGGAGGAGATTACATAAACACATCTTGTTGTAAAGAAATAAAGCACAGATGGGTCGTACTCTGCACAAATGAACTGGTCC
This sequence comes from Dermochelys coriacea, assembly GCF_009764565.3. NCBI lineage: Eukaryota > Metazoa > Chordata > Testudines > Dermochelyidae > Dermochelys > Dermochelys coriacea. Next base: position 184,307,439 of record NC_050070.1, read on the forward strand.
ACAAGCAAGGGAGGTTGGGCCCAACCAGTCATTAAGGACTGAATGAAAGTGGCGGTACAGCTCGGAGACACAGTATGTGCTTTGGGAAACCCCAACTTTTTGATTGGGACAGGGGAGCCTGGATGGATTTTGTCTGAACTTCATTTCCTTGACTCAGATTGGGACCCATGCCCTGTGGCCAAGTGTAAGGAACAAGAAGAACATGATGGAGGACATGACAGACAACAGTGAATGGGAATTATTGTTGACCAGAAAAAAGAAAAGGAGGACTTGTGGCATCTTAGAGACTAACAAGCTCTTTGTAGCCATACTCTCTTTTTCCATTAACACCCCTATTTAATACTGAGAAAATAGAGCAATTGGTGCCCATTGCCCAATTAATAGCCGAGCACCAAGAACTGGGGACAATACTGTATTGGCAGTGGAAATACCCTGGTGGGCTATACCAGAGAATGTGAGCTTTCAGCCCAGGTCTTAGTTGAGCGTAGTATTAATGGTGGTTCAAATAATGATAACTACTGTGGTCTTGGGGACATGTTGTTGGGTAGTAACTTGAAAAAGCAAGCCAGAAAGACTGGACTATAGCGTGAAGAAACAAATACTGACATAAAAGACAAGAAAACAAAAGGAGAGGAATGTAGTCCTAACTTGATCTGAGTAACTTGACATAAGACCTCATGCGCAGTGGACATGACTGGGAAGGTGAATGGAAGATTACGGATGTAACGTGCATTATGCTGGAGTTAGTCTAGCTAAAATAAGTGGGAACACCCTGGTAGTAGAGACAATGGACAAGATAAACCTGGAATGTAAAGATCAGGTTATACATTGACAGTGCATACAGTACAGGGGTTGGTTCAGAAAAGTTACCAAGTCAATCATGAAGCATGTGATGCAATGTATTGACAGAAGTACAGGTGTTAGTAAATATGTATATAAGGAAAACTTTTGTTGTATAACTTTGGATTTGTGATGTACCCGACATCCACCTCCTGCGTCTGAGGCTGGCCATTTGGCCATATGTTGCTGCATGTCATATAAATTGACATGTCTGAGTCATGAATTCCACAGTCCAAACTGATGTTTTTGGGAACTGAGCAGAAGAGGGTATCAGGGGATCCCAACACCTTTGTGAATAGGATAGAAGTTTACTTTTTTTTCCTTTCATTTTATATATATAATATTTTATATAAAGCATCTAAATTCTCTAGAAAGGAAAATTAATCAAGTTTTGCAGAATAGTCAGCTTGACTGGTCAATGCTTTATGTTCACATACAGTCCACTAGGAGCTTCACTGTCTGAGAATCAGAATTCTCATAATAACTTTCTCGGAAGAGAGAAAGAATGGTCTTGTGTTTAAAACACAAGACAAGAAAACAGGAAATCTGGGTTTTCTTTTCTGTTGTAGATTGTCCGTATGATCTTGGGCAAGTTCTTTCACATTTCTGTCTCAATTTTCTCAGCTGTGGCAATAGAGAAATTCCTATGTCAACAGGTATATAGTGGGAGTAAATTAATGTTTATAACTTGCTTTGAGATCCTCAGACAGAAGGTTCTATATAAGTGCTAAGCAGTAACAATGATCCAAAGTTAGCTATGAAGAACAGTGCCATCGCTTTTCACATGCGGTGGAGCCACAATAAAACCATACCTCTTTACAGATTTTTTTCAAATATGTATAAATTCCTGAGGTTAGACCAATCAGCTTTTAAAATGTTAAAATCTGATGGTCTTTAAAAGGGCTATTTTAACACTATATTTGCAATTCTTTCTAAGCCATTTTGGGGCCAGAAATCTTCCTGTCATGAAATGGACGGTTTCACACATTTGATTTCCCCATATTTCAATGCAAATTTTGAGTTTTGAAAAATTTGGAAAAATGTAAGATTGCGGCTTTTAAAAATATGATGATTTTGGCACATTCTGACCCATTTTTGTTAAGTCCTAATTTTGGAGAAAAAAATCCTGCAGAATGTTGCACATTTTAGCTAAACCAGACAATTTTCACAACATGTTACAAAACCTGAAAGTCAAGGGTTTTGTATTTTGTGTGGACTATTCATACAGCCCTGGTTTGGAAGTAGTTGTTAATAATTATTGTCAGCCAGATTCTACTACACTTATGTGAACTACATGTTACTCCATAAAAAACCTTAGACTGAAATCAACAAGACCACCCAGGGAGTAAAGGTACCATGAGCATGAGTAAGGGTAGCAGAATCTGAAGGGTAGCAGAATCCCCTTTGCATTGTGCCAACAGTATTGCTTTAAGACAAGAATAATGAAAGGTTCCTTCCTCTGAAAAATACTCTAAACAAGCAAATATATATTCTAGGGTCCCAGTCCTGCAAATCTGATACATATACTTTCAACACCTGGGTAGTCCCATTGACTTCAGTCGGACTGTTTACATGTTTCATGTTAAGCACTTGCAAACATGTTTGCGAGATCAGGGTCTATCTAGCCAACATAAAGATATACTTTCAAAGCAAGAAACTCTGAACAAAACATTGGAACATCACACAGTATAGCCCATAACTCTCCTTCCCTTTTGGTGTACTTCAAATTTTGCATACAAATTTAAGTGATTTCTGAAATTGGAAGATGGATCAAAGACGGCCTGTTCTGTGTCTTCCTGTCTGTTTGGAACATTGGCCCTGATAGTAGTTCTACAAAGCCTACATTTTTTAAATTTTATTTAAGAAAAATAACTAATAA